>NW_027187391.1:61237406-61271312 GCF_028583685.1 Petaurus breviceps papuanus
AGAGAGAGAGAGAGAGAGAGAGAGAGAGAGAGAGAGAAGGAGGGAGATAGAGAAAGAGCAATGAAAAAGAAAACAGAAGGAAGAAATTATTTAAGGAAAGATGGTCAATAGTGTCAGTTTTGCAGAATGACAAAGAAGGATAAAGAAATGAACATATAAATAACTCAATAGATAACTGGTAACTTTGGAAAGAACAGTTTTATTTGAATGATGAGGCCAGAAGCAGGACTGCAATACCCTGAAAAGAGAGAAAGTGAAGGCAGTAAATTAAAAATCCCTTATTTTCTAGGAGTTTGACTATGAAAGGAAAGAGAAATATAGGATGTAGCTCAAGTGAATGGTAGAGTCAGGCAGGAGATTTTTTTCTGTGCATTTTAAATATTTATATTTTCTTTTTTTCCAAGTATATGTAAAATAATTTTAACATTAATTAAAAAACATTTTGAGTTCCAAATTATCGCCCTCCCTTCCCCTTCTCCCCCCAAAACACATTTACATATTAGCCATGTTATAAGAGAAAACACAGCACCATCCCCCCAAAAAGAATTCCCCCCCCAATAAAGTAAAAAAGTATGCTTCAATCTGCATTCATACTACATTAGTTCTTTCTCTGGAGGGAGATAGCATTTTTCATCATAAGTCCTTATGAATTGTCTTGGATTAGTATATTGCTGAGAATAGCTAAGTCATTCACAGTTGACCATCATACAATATTGCTGTTACTGTGTACAATGTTCTCCCCATTCTGCTCATCTCACTTTGTATCAGTTTATGTAAGTCTTTCAGGTTTTTCTGAAAGCATCCTGCTCATCGTTTCTTGTACAATAATAGTATTCCATCACAATCATATACAATAACTTGTTTAGCCATGCCTCAATTGATGGACATTCCCTCAATTTTAAATTCTCTGCTACCACAAAAAGAGCTACTATAAATATTTTTGTAATATAAGTCCTTTTTTTCTTATTTGATCTTTTTGGGATACAGATGGTATTTTGTATGTGCTGGTATGTGCAGTTTTCTAGCTCTTTGAGTTTAGTTCCAAATTGCTCTCCCAATTTGTTGGATCAGTTCATACCTTTAACAACAGTGCATTAGTATACCAATTTTTCCACATCCCCTTCAGCATTTATCGTTTTCCTTCCTGTAATGTTAGCCAATTTAAGAGATGTAAGGTGGTACCTTAGAGCTGTTTTAATTTGCATTTCTCTAATCAATAGTGATTTAGAGCATTTTAAAAATACAATTATAGTTAGTTTAGTTTCTTCTTCTGAAAACTGCCTGTTCATGTCCTTTGACCATTTATCAATTGGGGAATGACTCATATTCTCATAAATTTGACTCAGTTATCTATATATTTGAAAAATGAAGCCTTTATCAGAGAAACTTGCTATAACCCTGCCCCCCCTTAGTTTTCTGCTCTATTTCTAATTTTGACTCCATTGGTTTTTTTTGTTCAAAGCCCTTTTAATTTAATGTAATCAAAAGTATCTATTTTACATTACATACTGCTCTCTATGTCTTATTTGTTCATAAATTCTTCCCCTATATATCTAGAAGGTGAAATTTTCCATTCTGCCCTGATTTGCTTATGATATCACCCTTTATTTCTAAATCATTCATCATTTTTATTTTATCTTCATGTATTGTATCAGATGTTGCCCTATACTTAGTTTCTAAGGAACTGCTTTCTAGATTCCCCAGCAGTTTTGGGCAAATAGTGAGTTTTTGTCTCAAAATCTTGGATCTATGAATTTATCAAACACTAGATGACTATGGTATTTACTACTGTGTATTGTGTAATTAATCTATCCCATTGGTTCACCACTCTTAACTAGTAGCAGATTGTTTTGATGATTGCCACTTTGCAATACAGTTTGAGATCTGGTACTGCTAAGGCCACCCTCCACATATTTTTCATTGATTTCCTTGATATTCTGACCTTTTTTTTTCCAGATGAATTTTGGTATTATTTTTTCCAGATCTCTAAAATAATTTTTGGTAGTTTGATTGGCATGACATTTAAAAATTAAATTAATATGGATAGCATTGTCATTTTGTCATACTAACTTGGCTTACCCATGAGCAATTAATATTTCTCCAATTGTTTAGATCTGACATTTTTTGTGTGAAAAGGGTTTTCTAATTATGTTCACATAGTTACTGGGTTTGTCTTGGCAGGTACACTCCCAAGTATTTTATATTGTCTGCAGTTATTTTAAATGAAATTTCTCTTTCCATCTCTTACTGTTGGACTCTCTTGTTAATATAGAAAAATGCTGATGGTTTTCATGAGTTAATTTTATATCTTGCAAATTTACTAGTGTTGTTAATTATTTCAACTATTTTTTAGATGATTCTCTAGGGTTCTCCATGTATAACATCATATTGTCTACAAATAGTGATAGTTTTGTTTCCTCTGTCTATTCTAATTCCTTCAATTTCTTTTTCTTCTCTTATTACTATAGGTAGCCTGTCTAGTACAATATTTGTTAAAAATGGGCATCCTTGCTTCATCATTGATATTATTGGGAAAACTTCTACCTTATTCCCATTAAAATTACATATAATGCTTGTTAATAGATTTAGGTATATACCACTTATGATTTTAAGGAAAGCTCCAGAATGTATGTCATTTTGTCAAAAGCTTTTTCTGCATTCATTGAACTAATCATGTGATTTTTGTTTTTTTGTTAACAATGTAATGTCTATTATGCTGATAGTTGTCCTAATATTGAACCAGTCCTGCATTCCTGCTATAAATTCTACCAGAATGATCTTTGTGATATATTGCTGTCTATATTGTTTTTGCTAGCATTTTACTTAAAATGCTTGTATCAATATTTATTACAGGAATTCATCCATAGTTTTCTCTCTCTGTTTTCACTCTTCCTGCTTGGATATCAGCACAATACTTACATCATAAAGGAATTGGTAGGACTCTTTCTTTAACTATTTTCAAATAGTTTATATACCATTGGAATTAAGTGTTCTTTAAATGTTTACTAGCATCTGGTTGTATTTCCATCTGGTCATGGAGATTTTTTTCTTAAGGAACTCAATGATGTCTTGTTCAATTTCTTTTTCTAAGATAAGAATATTTAAATATTCTATTTTCTCTTCTGTTAATCTGGGCAGTTTATATTTTTGTAAATATTTATCCATTTAACTTAGATTGTTAGATTAATTGGCATAAAATTGGGCAAAATAGTCCTTAATAATGACTTTAATTTCTTTTTCATTAGTGGTGAATTCACCCTTTTCTTTTTTGATACTGGAAATCTATTTTCTTCTTTAAAAAAATCAAATTAACTAATGGTTTGTCTATTTTATTGTTCTTTTTCATAAAACCAACTCCTAATTTTATTTATTAGTTCAATGGTCTTCTTACTTTCACTTGTTAATCTCTCCTTTGATTTTCAGGTTTTTCAATTTGTTGTTTAGAGATTTTTAATTTGTTCTCTTTGTAGGTTTTTTAGTTGCATGCCCATTTTATTTATTTGCTTTTTCTCTGTTTTGTTAATGCATCTAGCAATATAATTTTTCCTAAGTTCTTTTTGACTGTATCCCAAAAATTTTGATCTGTTGTCACATTGTTGTAATTCTCTTTAATGAAATAATTATTTCTATGATTTATTCTTTAGCCCTTCATTCCTTAGGACAAGATTATTTCATTTCCAATTAATTTTATTCTTTCAATAGCTATGTATAGAACATATATTAAAAAATTGTACTATGATCTGAAAAGGATGCATTTAATATTTCTGCTTTTCTGCAGCTGTTTGTTAGGTTTTATGATCTAATACATGCTCAATTTTTGTGTAGGTTCTATGTGCCACTGAGAAAAAAAATAAATTATATTTTCTGGAACTCTTTTCCAGTTCAGTTGTTTTTCCAATGTGATATTTCAAATTTTCTTCTATTTTTTTCATTCCTTAGATTTTTGTTTTATTGTTTCTTGATGTCTCATGGACTCATTAGCCCCCACTTGCTCAATTTTTTTTAAAGCAATTGGGGTTAAGTAACTTATTCAAGGTTACATGGCCAGGTGTTTCTGGGTAGGTGCTAAGTGTCTGAGCCTGGGATTCGATCCCCAGGTCTTCCCGACACTGGAGCCGGTGCTCTTACTCTCTGTGCTACCTGGCCACCCCTCAATTTTAATTTTTAAAGAATTATTTTTAATGAACTTTTGTTCCTCCTTTTCTGCCTGACCAATTCTGAACAGTTCTCTTTAGTGCATTTTTATGCCTCTTTTAGGATTTGATCAATTCTCTTTTTTAAGATATTATTTTTATGATACCCATATCCAATTCTTGTTATTACTTTTTTGCATCTTCTCATTTCTTTCCCCAATTTTTCCTCCACCTATCTTATTTGATTTTTAAAATAATTTTTAAGCTCTTCTAAGTACTCTTTTTCAGTCTGTCACTAATTCATATTTTTCTTTGAAATTTGGCAATTAGCTGATTTCATTTTGTTCTTTTCTTCTTAGTTGGTATCTTGATTTTCCCTGTCACCAAAGCAACTTTCTATGTTTTTTTTTTGTGGGGGGGAGATAATTTCCAGCCTATTTCTTGACTTTTAACTTTATGTTAAAGTTGGGTTCTGCTTCCAGGGTAGGAAGGACATTGTCCCAGGCTTTAGATTTTTCTTGCTGCTGTTTTCAAAGCTATTTTGTGAATCTATAAAGTTTTTGGCTCTTCCAAAGTTCTATGATTTAAGAAGAGGTATGGTCAGTGTTCTCCTCATTGGTGAGACACAAAAAATGCAGAATTATGACAAGGGTCACTGCTACCCTGTAACTACAACTGCTTTTGCTTCTTATGACCCTAGAATTGTTACTTGGGCTTCTCCTGTCCTGGGGTTGCAAGCATCAGTTTTCCTTCCTGCCTTCTACCTGAGACTAGTGTACCTGCTTCCCTATGAGTGATTTTGCTGTTCTGGAACCATGACCAGAGCCACTACTCCCCTATGGTACAAGGCTTAGTGTCTAGTGCTCCTCTTCACCCTGGAATTATGATGCAGAACTATGCAAGGAAATGCAACAGGGTTCTGCATCCAGTGCCAACAAAGGGTCCTCTGCAATCTCATTCTGACCAGTTGTCCTAACTTCTTACTGTCTCTGGGCTGAGAACTCCTGTAGCTGCAGCTGCTTCCTAGGCCTTCTGCTGGCTTGCTATGGCCTGCACTTCACTGTACTTCACGTCTGAAACCCCCTCCCCCGCAGTGAAATAAATTTTTTTTGCTGAACTTCTAAGTTGTCTTGGACTAGAAAATTGTATTGTTCTGATGTTTCATTGGCTTTACTGCTCCAGATTTTGATTTGATGAATTATTTTAAAGCTGTTTGGAGGAGAATTTGGGGAAGCTCAAGTGAGGCTCTTCCTTTACTCCTCCATTTTGGCTATGCTCCTCAAAGTAGATTTTTAAATGGAGGTAGAAAACTGGACATTTATGATAGAATGGAAGCAGACAGAAGATCAGAAAAGACTGAAAATGAGAGAAAAGAAGAGAGGGGGGCAGAGAACTACTTCACTGGGAAATCCATAGTTCAATGACATTATAGGTCCACATCTTCTACCTTTATTTTACTGGTAATCACTGTTAAAATTACATGTTCAAAATTTTGAATTTTATACTTTAAATATATCTGTATCTATATTTGTCTATATCATACTTATCTATATCATATATATCTATAATCTACATCTGTACTTATAACATTTCTTACTTTATATCTATCTGTACAAATCTTAATAAATAAACACTACCCTATCACCTTCTCACTCAAAGTATATTTCCTCAATATGTTAGAGAGGTCTAACAAGGTCATCTCATTAAAACACCAATGTTGTACATGCAAATAGTACATCTAGATAAGGTATTGTTTTTGTTGATTTCTTTGAATGTACATAGACTACAGACACTTCTATTATTCACCTATAAGTCCTTAACAGTTTCTAAAACCACCATATTAAAAAGGTCTAGAAAAATGTCTTAGAACAGTTCTACTATTTTGTCTGGGTCATTCCCATGTGAATGAGTAGGCTACAAGGTGTCCAGGTAGAGTTTTATTGAATATAAGCTAAGCCCTTGAAGTAAATCAAAACCCATTCCTCTGGTAATGTGATAGATCAAGAATCAGGCCAATTCTAGAAAATATTCCCTATGGTGATTCTGTACTAGTGTGGGAGAACCAAGCAAAGCAGGGCATTTTTGCTCCTGGGAAAAACTTAATCTCTCATAGTATACCTGGGGAAGGCATCTTAAAACTCACCCTTGAATTAACTTAAAAAAAATAATTAATTGATTTACTTTTAGTTTACAACATTCAGTTCCACAATCCCTTGAGTTCCGAATTTTCTCTCCCTCCCTCTCCTCCCCCCTCCTGCCCTATTCTACCTATGCCACCTATATATGATATACAAATACCTTCACATTAAACATTAGTCAAGTTGTAAAGAAGGATTATAACCAATGGAATGAACAAGAAAGAAGGAACAAAACAAAACAAAACAAAAAAAAGAGAGAGCAAGTAGTTTGCTTCAATCTGCATTCAGACTCTATAAATCTTCCTCTGGATGTGGACAGTCTTTTCCATCATGAGTCCTTTGGAATTGTCTAATACATTTGCATTGCTGAGATGAATCCAGTTTATCAAAGTCAGTCATCACAGATAACAGCATGTCTGTAATTGTGTACAATGTTCTCCTGGTTCTGCTCCTCTCACTCAGCATCATGAAATCCATCTGCTCCTCACTTCTTATATATAGGACAATAGCACTCCATTACATTCATATGCCACAACTTGTTTAGCCATTGATGGGCATTCCCTTCATTTCCAATTCATTGCCACCACAAAAAGAGATGCTATAAATATTTTTGTATATACGGGTACTTTTCCCGCTTGTTTGATCTCTTTGGGATACAACCTTAGAAGTGGTATTGCTGGGTCAAAAGGTATGTACATAATTATAGTCCTTTGGTCATAGTTCCAAATTGCTCTCCAGAATGGTTGGATCAGTTCACAACTACACCAACAATGCGTTAGTGTCCTAGTTTTGGGCTATGTAACTTCTGAGGATCATTCCATGTCTAGATCTATGATCCAGCATCTTGTGGACATATAAATATACCTTTAATTTCTGCCAACCTTTTTTCTGGACTGAAAATTGACCCCCCCCCCCAAAAAACTTATTTTTCTATATAGCATAGATTTAGACCCATTTTATTCCATATAAAATAAATGGACCACAAGATATATACTTTCTTATGGCTCATATTTTCCTGGTTACTTTTACTTTTAGGGAGTTATGCTACTTGTGGAGTGATTGATTTTATTTATAGAAGTGCTACAGAGCAGCTTAATGGTGAAGCCAAGCTTTGACCGTCTAATGATTGATTTATCGGTAACAAAGAATCAAAGGATGATTGATTTGATTTCCATAAAAGATCAAGTTTGGGGGAAGTTATTAAGTCCAGTGTAAAGTAGAGCATATCTGATATATGGATGCCAAACTGGTGTCTTCAATAAATATTTTTATCTTACTGTTCAGCTACATGATCTTTTGCCTAATAGAAAATACTGTTTTATACCATTTCCACTAAAAGGAAACTGGTAAGCTAAGTTTCAGCCATGCTAGAAGCAATGACTTGCTTTTAAAAAAATATCTTAACCATATATTCTTCTTATTAAAATGGGACTTTCATTGCTTCTCACTACTGGTTACTGAAACAAAGCTAGATTCCTGCCAATAGAGGTCTATGGGAATTGTGTGAAAAGTTTATCATGAATCAGGTGAAAAGGTCAAGGATGTATTGACTAATGGATAATAAGGAGAGTTCCAGCAGCAGGAAGAAGTCTGATAATGTTACAAGAATGTAAATTTTTAAGATCTTCCCTGCCCCTACTTTAAGTGCACCTGGAGTCTGTGGTGGGAGGGTTGTTTTTCAGGATCGCTCACACCTTGGTGCTTTGTGATTGGGCAGTGGGTCAAGAGGGTTGTTCCATTCTCTGAGCCAGGAGAAGGCTATATAAGCCCTGATGGGAGGCTTGGCTTTGGGCTCACTTTAAGTAGTGTGTGATTTGACCAGATGAGACTCTGGACAGCCGCTGAGAGCCCCCTGGCTTTGACAAACCCAGATGTTGATGCTTCCCTCTCTGGTAACTGTGATTTGGTATGGATGTAATGGTTCGACAGTTGGAGGCCTGTCTGCTTTAAATGTAACTTCTGTCTGTATACTCTGAAGTTCGGGGTGCTGACTTTTTCCCCTGAACAAGGTAAATGATATGTTTAATTGATTAAAGCAAGATTGTTAACCCATTTTGAGCTGCTTTCCTTTAGAAAAGCAGATCTAACAACCTGTGTTGGCAGCTACCCTGGTGACAGTGCGGTGCTTGATGCTACAGATACATAAAAATGTGGGTCTTAGACTGTATAGTAGTAGAGTGAGCAGTTTATCCATGAACTGAACAGGTTTAATGAGAGCCCATCAGTGTTTGGAGGATATTAGAAATATATTATGAGGATAGAAGCGGTTTTGGGGAGAGTAGTTATTATAAGTTAAAAATGTCCATAATTTTTTTAAGTTATAGTCACCTTAACAAGTATACAAGTGACCCTTCAATTCAGCCCATCAACAATATTGAAATGCCTGCAGTGTGTATGGAAGCAAGAATAACTTACAGAGGTACAACTTTAGAATGGAAAATGATGTTGTAGTTGAGAATTAAAGAGCAATAAATGGGAGGGCAGAAATAGAAAAAAAAATGGGTATAAGCAGCTGGCATTTAAGGGGACATGTCCCTTGATGGATAGGAAAGTTGGATGGAAAGTTTCATAGTTTCAGAAATGAAGTGTTCTCAGAACTCATCTAAGACATTTCCATTTTGTAGATAAGAAAAACAAGACCTTGGAAATTGCACTATTTGCTCCAGGTAGCAACTCAAAAAACCAGGACTTGAACCCAAGTTCATTGTTTTCATACTCCAACATTCTTTTGGTCCCAAAGTTATGCTGGTTTTGTATAGAGTTGTCCTTTGGAAAGATCCAAATAACTTGAGGTGACCCAATGATTGGCTCCAGTCAGGTGTTTCTGCAAAACAGGGGTGGCCTCAGAGCTAATTACATCTCTCTTATACTCTCTCCAACACTTTGGTCCTTTGCCTAGATATACCTTAGAAAGAGGAAAAAGGTACCTCTATTATATAGTCTAGCAATACACTATGGACATGGCCTTTTGACTGAGTCCATGTTTTACAGAACAAATCCTTTTATAAAGGGGATTTGTTCTGTGAAGTATGGAGTCAGCCAAAGGGCCACACTTGAGGACCTAGAGGGCCACACATGGCCATGAGGCCCCAGGTTTCCCATTTCTGGTTCTAGCTGCTTATCTCGTATTCACTCTAAGGCAGAGATAATTTCAGTACTGAAACACAAAACAAAATATAAAATTAACTGCAAAAAGTAGTTAGCACATAAACTTGCAATTATGAAGCAACAGGTCACATAATATAGCAAGAATGTATATAGTGCTTTAAGTTTTAGAAAGTTATTTAAATATATTATCTCCTCTGGTGCGCACATCAAAACTGTGAGGCAAGTATTATTATTGTCCTCATTTTACAGATGAGGAAACTAAGTCACTTCCCCAGAGTCATAGAGCTAAAAAATAGGATTTGAACTCAGGTCTACCTGACTTCAAGTTCAATATTCTAGCCCCCTACAACAAGATGCTTCTCTAATCTCCTGTACTCACATCTCCTAGAAGGGCTTGAATTGCAGTCAATTACTAGATCCCAGTAAAAGTCCTACCAGGGAAAGGAGGGGTATGGTCCAATCTAGGATCCAAAGGAAAGAATAAACCAGAATCTATGCCATAGAACTAGATTTGCTGAAGTCCAAGAGGTGAAATGGAATTTGGGGATGGGGTGCCAGATTTGAGTCAGGAAAGTGTTCATGGAAATCAGTAGTGATTGAAATATGGTGATAGAAAAATGGCTGACGCACATTTCTCCCTTAAAACTCTACTCTTTTATTGAAGAGGTGCTTTTTTTTTTTACTTCTAATCTCATTTTGGTCTGTTAACCTGTGACCACTACAGTGTGGGCACCAAAACTTCTCTTTACCCTGTCTTACTGGTGATTCTATGAGAACAGACTTTTAAAAATCAGCCTTATTTCAGTCATAGTGGACACAATTCAATCCCATTCAGTCATCTGTTCTCATATGCCATTGTATTTTTTACATGGATAAGATAATGTCCCTTTCATTTGTAAACAGTTTAGGAGCTGGGAGGGGTAGAAAAAGTATTTGTGTAGGGAAAAGTTATAAAATCAACTTGTAAAGAAAAACAGTTTTTTGGATAGACTTTTGAGGAGAGACATAGCCTGTTCTGAAGATTAAGTATAGAATTCTTCTCTGATGAAGGTATTAAGATGATGTGTTAGAAGACAGAGCAATGACTGAAGTGAAGATGGCTTAAATGGCATTGTGATGTATCAGCTCATTTGCTGAGGTAGTGAGATTAGTAGCTAAAGCACTGAAGTTGGAGTCAGGAAAAAAAAATTATTAAGCACCCACTAGATGCCAGGCACTGGCTAAGTACTTTACAAATATTATCTCACTTGACCCTTACAACAATACTGAGAAATAGTGTAAAAACCATGTTACAGTTAAGTAAATTGAAGCTAACAAAGGTTAAGTGACTTGCTTAAGGTCATGCAGGTAGTGTCTCAGGATGTATTTGAACTCAGTTCTTCCTGACTTAAGGCATGGCACTCTATCCTTTTTACTCTATTGTACAACATTGCTGCCTCTGGGTTTGAATTCTGAGTCAGATATTTACCAGCTGTGTGACCATGGGTAAGTCACTTGACCTCTTTCAGGCTCAGTTTCCTCATCTGTAAAATGGGGTTTGGGTAAGAATAGCATGTACTTTGTAGGGTTGTTATGAGGATTAAATGGGATAATGTGCTTTGTAAACCTTAGAGTTCATATAAATGTTAGCTATTATTATTATGTGTATGTGTATCTTTTTGGAATTTTAAAGTTTATAAATAACAAATTATAAATCAAGTGACTGCTTTAAGGATTGTTGGGTTCATACCCAATAGAAAGGTAGATTTCTTGAATTTTATCTAATAAGGTAAAAATGACTCCCTGGCCACCTTAAGACTTTAATTTGAGGCATTAAAATATGTATAAGGAGACAGAAGGAAAATAATCTATAAGAAGAAATAGAAGAAAAAGCAGGGGAGTAAGCTGACTGGAGGAAGAAACAAAAGAAGCCAGAAACAGAAGACTTAGAAGACTTCCAGCTGAGACATATGACTCTGACTCCCCAGTTGCTTTTCTGGGAACTTACTGATTAGAAGAGAGTCATTGCTTGGTGACTGACTGGAGAAAGGCTGGAACAGCTGCTGGAAGCCTATTGGAAAAGGGCTGAATCCTGTAGTGCAAACAGCTATTGGGGCTTATTGCTTTCAGATGCCATTTGGAGCCTGAGAAAAGGGAAGCCTCTTAGGGGTGATGTGTTTCCCTCTACTGCCCTTTCTGGTCTGAAATTGAGAAATAGAAGAAGAAAGACAGGCTTTGTATCTGTTTTGCTGGGAGCTGTGCTTTAGTCTGAGAAGAGGCTTATTTCTAGTTGGACAAAGCAGAATCTCTCCTATTTGCAAATCTGGATAGCTTGGCAGCTCTCCCAACTTTAGGAAATTACTTGTCACCACAATAGTCTAATACTTTTTCAGTGCTCTGTAAGCAGGGACTGTAAGAACTCGCCAATTTCATTGGATTGAGAGAAGAGGAGGAGTGACTTTGCCCTGTGAAAGAATAGTGAGTACTAAAAGAGAGTAATTAATAGAGAAGTAGCTTTGCGTAGTACTGATTTTTCCTGATGAATTTAAGGATATCTATAGTAGAGTTAGGACATGTTCTGAGTATATGGATTTTCTATTCATGTACCTCTCTGCTAGATTTCTGCAAGTATGTCTCTACTCCCCTCCCACTACTGCCCCACTCAGCCATGATACTGTGTGTATTTGTGAGACATGACTGAAATTTTTGGTTGGACAGTTAAGATTTTCCTATTCTGGTCTAATGGGTAGACATTATTATTAGTCTTGGTTTTTTTGTATCACTAAGTAAATGTTTTATGTTTAAGTGTTGATATCAGACTGATCCATTTTGTCTAAATGGGAAGCAAAGGAACTAGAGTGATGAATAGTAAAACTATATCCCAACCATCCCAACCATCCTATTCCTCTAGGAATTAGAAAGTTTGAGTTGTAGCAATATAGGATACTGTCTCCCACAAAACAAAAACAAGCAAACAAACAAAAAAACTTTGGAAAAAAATAACCAGATGTGCTGGGTAAGTTGGGATTTAGAAGTCAACTTAGAGAGAAAGAAAAGGGGTGTGGGCCATGATGGGCATATCATGTGTGCCATATTTATAAGCATCAGTAACTGCATGTAAGTCCAAACCCATGCCTTGGCTACATATATATTAAGTAATCATGAAATGTTATTTTAAAAAAAGAAATAATAAAATAAACCATTAATTAATCTTATTTAAAAGAAGGAGAGCAGAGGAAAACTAAATCATCTTTCTAAGGAGGAATTAAATTTCTTTTATTTGATCATAGAGAAAAAGAAGTAAGTGCCAAATCCCAGAAGTTACACAGATACCTTGTCCAGTCTGAAATACTGAAGGCCTGTTTCTGGAACATAAAAACTAAAACTCACACACGGTTCAAAAATAAACAAAATGTTTTGTTCTACTTCATTTGAACCTCCCAATTACTCCTTGAGGCAGGTACTACAGATATTATCACTTTTATTTTATAGAAGAGGAAATGGGCTCAAAAAGGTAGTGCAACTTATTTATAATCACATTACTAGCATGTGAGAAGCATGATTAAAAATCAGGTCTTCCTACCTACATGTTCAGCATTTCATCTTCTGTTCTTGAACAGTTGTCTCAGAAGAGAAACTATGTTAGACAACCTGTTCCATACCTTGGGTTCAAGCATTATTCTACCCACTTCCAGGCTTGCAGATTGTCCTGAGAAATCACAACAATACTCCAAAAAATGGATGATGATCTGAGATCTCATAGATGTGATTCTACTGCCTTCCCTCCAGTGGTAAAAATCCCAATCCATACATTCATGCTTTCTCATTTTGAGTCACTGTTATTTACACACTCCATAAACTCACTAAAACGGGATATAACACACATGATGAACTTTTGTCCCTGGGAAACATTTTTGGAAATTAAAGAGTTTTGCAATTTTTAATTTCAATTTTTTTTGATGTAGAGGGTATTTCCTTGAACTATAATAGTGATGATATGGAACACCTTTGTTTTACTCTTGATCTTATTAGAAAGGTTTCTCATGGCATTCCATTATGGAATAATATTGGTTCTTGGCTTTAAAGAGATAATATTTAGCAAATCAATGAAAGATTCCATTTATTTTCATGCTTTGTATTTTTTTTAAAAGTATATTATGTTTTGTTGAAGGTCTTTTCTGAAACTATAATCGAAGGCATGAAATTTTAGTACTTTGTTATTGGCACAAACTATTATATTTAAAGTTTTCCTCTTATCCTAAAAACTTTACATTCCTGGAAGAAATTTAAGCTGGTAAGAAATAGATATATATGTATAGCTTTTTGGAGAGCAATTGGGGTTAAGTGACTTGCCCAAGGTCACATTTCTAGTTTTTGTGTTAAGTGTCTGAAGCCAGATTTGAACTCAGGTGCTCCTGACTCCAGGGTTGGTACTCTATTCACTGTGCCACCTATCTGCCCCTAAAAATATTTTTAATATGTTTGTGTAGCCTCTTTGCTAATATGTTACTTAATAGACAATATTTATTAAGAACCTTGTTCTATACTTTTCTTATTGTGCTGTCTTATTCTTACCCTGGCATAGTTACAAAATATATGCATTTAAAAAGGAATTTATTAGGATCCATTTTTATGTCTTTTTGTTAAAAGTTTATGTGATAGCAGAATTAATGCTTCTTTAAATGTTTGAGAGGATTCATCTGCAAATCTATCTGGGTCTGGGTTTTATGCTTGGAGAATTCATTTATTGCATGTTCTCTAATTAGTCTATTAATCTGGATATTTTATATTTTTCAAAATAACCATTTCATTTGTCAGTTTGGGCATGTAATTTAGAAAAAAATGGTCTCTGACATTTTCTTTGTCTGTTATAAATTGACTTTTCTTTTGAATATTGGTAAATTAGTTTTCTTTTGTCCTGTCTTTTAAATAAAATTAGCTAATAGTTCATTTTATTAGTATTTTTAAAATAAACTACTACTTTCATTTATCAATGTAAAGATTCCTTTTGCTTTTAATTTTGTTAATCTATTTTTGTGAACATCAGATTTTCTTTTTTTGGGGGGAGGTATTTTTTCTTTTTCTAGTATTAAATTGTATCTGATCATTCTTTTCTTTCATTCTTTTGATATGATAGCTTAGAGATGTAATTTTCCCTCTATGCATTGCTTTGCCTACAATCCAAAAGTTTTGATATTATTTCTCATTATTTTAATTTTCTTTGGTGAAATAAATTATTGTTTTATGATGATTTTTTGATTCACCAATTAGCATTGAAATACTTATTTTTCAGTTAAATTTGAAGTTTATCTTTTATTTCCCTTTAGTGTTGATCATTCTTATTCTACTTGGTAGATAAAGAATGTGCTTAATATTTCTCCATTTCTGCATTTTTTGAGGTTTCTATGCCACAGAATATGACAAATTTTGAGAGATATCATTTATAGATAAAGAATATCTATATTTTTACTCCTATTTAGTAATTGTCAGATCTAGCATATCTAAGTTTTCTAAAGTTGAATTTAGGTCTTTTGATTTATTTCTTGTTTATATTTTTGTTGTGTCTATGTCTAGAATGGGAATATTAAAGCACTTAACTTATAGTTTTGCTATCTCTCCCTTTAATTATTTAGATGTTATGATGCCATTCAATTCATATATATTAAGTATTGATATTATTTCTCCTTATGTGTCTTTAAGTATAATTTCTTTTTTTGTTTTTATTAATTTGTTCGTTTACTTTGAGTTTATAAGATTCAGTTCCCCAGTTCTTTGAGTTTCAAATTTTCTCCCTGGCCCTCTCCTTCACCCCCTCCCCCACAATGGAGGCATACAATCAGGTATAGGATCTGCAGATACTTTCACATTAGACATTGGTCAGGTTATAAAGAAGGATTGTATTGGATGGAATGAACAATGGGAAAGAAGAAACCAAACCAAACAAGAAAAAGAAAGAGAGCAGGTAATTTGCTTCAATCAGCATTCGAACTCTGTTCTTTCTGGTTCTTTCTCTGAAAGTAGACATCTCTCTCCATCATGAATCTTTTGGAGTTTACTTATAGCCCTGCATTTCTGAGAAGAGTCTGGTCTATCAAAGTTGGTCGTCACACATACATTGTTTCTATAATTGTGTACAAATTTTTCCTGGTTCTGCTCTTCTCACTCAGTTTGTATAAGCCTCTCCAAGTAGATATGAAGTCCATCTGCTCTTCATTTCTTATGGCACAGTAGTATTCCATTACATTCATGTACCATAACTTGCTTAACCATTCCCCAATTGATGGGCATCCCCCTAATTTCCAATTCTTTGTCACCACAAAAAGAGCTGCTATAAATATTTTTGTACATATGGGTCTTCCTCCCACTTCTGTGATCTCTGGGATACAACCCTAGAAGTGGTATTGCTGGGTCAAAGGATATGAAATTACTTATAGCCCTTTGGACATAGTTCCAGATTGCTCTTCAGAATGGTTGTATCAGTAAACAACTCCACCAGCAATGTATTAGCGTTCCAAATTTTCCACATCCTCTCTAGAATTTATCATTTTCCTGTTTTCTCATCTTAGCCAATCTGACCAGCGAGATGTGGTACCTCAGAGCTGTTTTGATTTGCATTTCTCTAATCAATAGTGATTTAGAGCATTTTTTCATATGCTTATAGATATCTTTAATTTCTTCCTCTGAGAACTGTCTGTTCATATCCTTTGACCATTTATCAATTGGGGAATGACTTGTATTCTTATAGATTTGACTCAATTCTCTGTATATTTTATAAATGAGGCCTTTATCAGAGACATTGGTTATAAAAATTCTTTCCCAATTTCTCACTTTCCTCTTGATCTTGGTTACATTGGCTTTGTTTGTACAGAAACTTTTCAGTTTCATGTAATCAAAGTTATCCATTTTATATTTTATAATGCTTTCTAATTATTCTTTGGTCATGAAATCTTACCCTATCCATAAATCTGACAGGTAAACTATCCCTTGCTTTCCCAGACTGCTTACAGTATCATCCTTTATACATAGATCACATACCCATTTAGATTTAATTTTGGTATATGGTGTTAGATAATGGTCTATGTCCAGTTTCTGCCATACTATATTCCAGTTTTCCTAGCAGTTTTTGTCAAATAGTGAGTTCTTATCCCAAAACCTGGGGTCTTTGGGTTTATCAAAGAGCAGATTATTATAGTCATTGACTGCTGAGTCTTGTGTACCCAATCTATTCCATTGATTCACTGCTCTATTCCTCAGCCAGTACCAAGTAGTTTTGATGACTGCTGCTTTATAATACAGATTAATATCTGGTATAGCTAGGATACCTTCCCTGGTATTTCTTTTCAATTATACGCTTGATATTCTGGACTTTTTGTTCTTCCAAATGAATTTTGTTACTATTTTTCTATGTCTATAAAGTAATTTTTTTTGGTAAATTGAATGGTATTGCACTAAATATGTAATTTAATTTAGGTAAAATTGTCATTTTTATTATATTTGCTCAACCCAGCCATGAGCAATTCATGTTTTTCCAATTAGTTAGATCTGACTTTATTTGTGTGAGAAGTGTTTTGTAGTTGTGTTCATATAGGTCCTGCATTTGTTTTGGCAGGTAGATTCCCAAATATTTTATAATGTGTACAGTAAATTTAAATGGGATTTCTCTTTCTATCTCTTGCTGTTGGATTTCATTAGAAATATACAGGAATGCCGAGGATTTATGTGGGTTCATTTTACATCCTGCAACTTTGACAAATTTATTTATTGTCTCAAGTAGTTTTTTACCTGATTCTTCATGATTCTCTAAGTGTATCATCATATCATCTACAAAGAGTGATAACTTGGTCTCTTCTGTGCCTAATTTGATTCCCTTCATTTTGTTTTCCTTCTCTAATTTTCTATTGCTAACATTTCTAGTACCAGATTGAATAAAAGGGGTGATAGTGGACACCATTGTTTGACCCCTGATCTTATTGGAAATGCTTTTAGCTTATACCCATTACATATGAACTTGCTGATGGCTTTAATTAGATGCTACTTATTATTTTAAGGAAAGCTCCATTTATTCCTATTCTTTCTAGTGTTTTTAATAGGAATGGATGTTGTACTTTGTCAAAAGCTTTTTCTGCATCTATTGAGATAATCATGTGGTTTCTGCTTGTTTTATTGTTAATACAATCAATTATATTGATGGTTTTCCTAATATTAAACCATTTTTGCATTTCTGGAATAAATCCTACCTGATCAAAGTGCATTATTATTGTGATAAGTTGCTGTAGTTTTTTGCTAATATTTTATTTAACATTTTTTCATCTATATTCATGAGGGAAATTGGTCCATAATTTTCTTTCTGTGTTTTATCTCTTCCTGATTCAGGTATCAGTACCATATTTGTGTCATAAAAAGAATTTGGTGGGACTCCTTCTTCACTAATTTTCCCAAATAGTTTGTAGAGTATTGGAATCAATTTTTCTTTAAATGTTTGATAGAATTCACTAGTAAATCCATCTGGCCCTGGAAATTTTTTGCTAGGGAGTTCACTGGTGGCTTGTTTAATTTCTTTTACTGAGTTGGGTTATTTAAGTAATTTACTTCCTCTTCAGTTAATCTAGGCAACTTGTATTTTTGTAAATATTCATCCATTTCCCTAAGATTGTCATATTTATGTGCATATAATTTGGCAAAATAAGTCCTGTTTATTGTTTTAATTTCCTCTTCATGGGAGGTAGATTAACCCTTTTCATTTTTGATACTCATAATTTGATTTTCTTCTTTCTTTTTTTGTCATATTGGCTAAAGATCTATCAATTTTATTGTTTTTTTTTTCATAGAACCAGCCCTTATTTTTATTTATTAATTCAATAGTTTTCTTATTTTCAATTTTATTAATATCTCCTTTCGTTTCCATTATTTCTAATTTAGTATTTAATTGCAGTATTTTAACTTGTTCTTTTTCTAGCTTTTTGAATTGCATGTTCAATGCATTGACCTCCATTTTCTCTAATTTAATCATGTATGCACTCAGGGATATAAAACTTCCCCTAAGAACTGCCTTTGCTACATCCCACAAATTTTGGTATGTTGTCTCATCATTGTCATTCTCTTGAATGAAGTTCCTGATTGTTTCTATGATTTTTTTTTTTGTCTTTTGGAGGGCAATTGGGGTTAAGTAACTTTCCCCTGGTTACATGGCTCTTTTTTTTTGTGTGCGTGTTAAGTGTCTGAGGCCAGAACCTAACTCAGGCCCTCCTGACTCCGGGGCTGGCTCTTTTGCTAACTGCACCACCTAGCTGCCCCTATGATTTCTTTTTTTGACCCACTCATTCTTTATGATTAAATTGTTTAGTTTCCAATTAGTTTTTAGTCTATCTTTCCATTGCCCTTTATTGCATGTGATTTTTATTGCATCATGATCTGAGAATGATGCATTTAATATTTCTGCCTTTCTGCACTGAATTGTGAGGTTTTTATGTCCTAGTACATGGATTTTTGTGTATGTGCCATGTACCACTGAGAAGAATGTACATTCCTTTTCATCCCCATTCAGTTTTCTCCAGAGATCTATCATACCTACCCTCCCTAAAATTCTATTTACCTCCTTAATTTCTTTCTTGTTTATTTTGAGGTTGGATTTATCAAGTTCAGAGAGGGGGAGATTAAGGACCCTATTAGTATAGTTTTGCTATCTATTTCTTCCTCTAATTCCCTTACCTTCTACTCTAGGAATATGGATGCTATACTACTTGGTACATATATGTAAGTAATAATATTGCTTCATTCTCAATGGTGCCTTTAAACAGGATTTAGTTTCCTTACTTATCTCTTTTAATTAGATCAGTTTTTGCTTTTGCTTTATCTGAGATAAGGATTGCTACCCCTGCTTTTTTTACTTTAGCTGAGGCATGATATATTTTACTCCAGGCTTTTACCATTACCCTGTGTGTATTCCTCTGTTTCTTGTAAACAGCATATTGGAGGATTATATTTTTTAATCCATTGTATTATCCGTCTCTGTTTTATGGGAGAGTTCATTCCATTCATGTTCAGAGTTATGATTTCTATCTGTCTCTTTCCCTCCATCCTATTCCCTGCCTTGTTTATGCTTATATTTTTCTTCCCTTCTCCCTTCCCCTCCTTAAGAGTTTTTCTTTTGACCACTGCCTCACTGAGTATTTCCTTCTTTCAGCCCCTCTCCCTTTTCTTCCCCTTCCACCTTAATTCTTCCCTCCCTTCTACCCACCACCCCTTTCTTAACTTATTTCCCCTCCTACTGCCTGTAGGACATTTTTATACTTAATGTAGTATGTTATTTCTTCTTTGCACCAAGAGTGACAGGAACAAATACCATGCAAAGCTCCTCTCCCTCCCCTCTTTCCCTCTATTATGATAAATTTTGTGTCTCTTCTCCATAGAGTCCTATGCTTAACTGGTTGTGTTATTCCCTCCTTGCACCAGAACCAATGAGGGAAAAGCTCATATAATACTCATCTCCCTCCCTTCTTTCCCTCTGCTATATTGTTTTTATGCCCCTTTGTATGGCATAATTTAACCTTTTCCATTTCATTCTTTCCTCTTCTTCCATTGCAGTTCCTTTATAGCCTTTAAAAAGGCTTTTTTATCATCATTTTGTGCAATTTATACTCATACCCTCTACTTGTCTATAAACAGTTTGCTCTTATTACATAACAGGGTGTGTGTGTGTATGTGTTTTCCTTGTTTACCTTTCTATGTCTCTCTTGTGTCTTATAATTGGAGGTTGAATTTTCCATTGAGTTCTGTCTTTTTCATCAGGAAATTCTGGAAATCTGTTATATTGTTGAATGACCATGTCCTTGCCTGGAAGAATATGTTCACTTTCAATGGGTAGGTGATCCTTGGTTGTTACCTGAGCTCTTTTGCCTTGCAAAAAATTGTATCCTACTTCCTCCAGTCTTTTGGTGTAGAGGCTGCCAAATCCTGTGTGATCCTCACTGTGGTTCCGCGATATTTCACTTGTTTCTTTCTGGATGCTTGAAGTATTTTATCCTTTACCTGGTAGTTCTGGAGTTTGGCCACAACATTTTGAGGACTTTTCAATTTGGGATCTCTTTCAGGACATAACTGGTAGATTCTCTCGATTTCTATTTTACTCTCTGGTTCTAGTATCTCAGGGCAATTTTCCTTGATGAGCTCTTGGAAGATGTTGTCTAGGCTCAGTTTTTCATTATGATTTTCTGCTAGGCCTATGATTCTGAGATTATCTCTCCTGGATCTGTTTTCCAGGTCAGTTATTTTTCCATTGAGATATTTTATCTCTTTTTCTAATTTTTCATTCTTGATGTTTTGTTTGACTAATTCTTGGTTCCTCATAGAGTTATTTGCTTCAATTTGGTTGATTCTAGTTTTTAGCAAATTATTTTCCTCAGTTTTTGGAGCTCCTTTTCCATATCACACATTTTTTTCTTTTTAAGGAGCTGTTTTCTTCATTGTAATGTTTTTCCAATTTTTTAATTTTGATTTTAAAAGAATTATTCATTTATCTTCTATCTCTCTAATTTGGTTTTCAAAGTTCCTTTTGAGCTCATCTAAAAATGCTTTCTGTGCTTGAGACCAGTTCCCTGGTGAGGCTTCAGCTGTGGGTGTGGAGTCAACACTGTCTCCCTCTGAATTTGGTTCCTCCCTCTCATGGTAGTAGGACTCCAGAGTCTTTGTCTTTGCAGTGTTCTTTCTACCCATTTTGAGGCAGGGCCCTAGACATGCCCTTCCTCTAGGGTTCCCAAGATTTTACTCTTTAAGGTTTTGTCCTGGGGCAATAATTACTATGTTTTCAGTGTCAGAGGGGGGAGATTGGAGCAGCCAGGGTTCACTCTGCCCTCCTGTTCCCTGGAGGTCCAGATAGGGGTTTTTTCAATTTCTGGGCTGTGGATTGGTAGTCCCAGGAGTAGTTGCTGCTCCTGCCAGGGGCCCTGCATTTGATTCATACCTTGCTCCAACCAGTTCCAACCCTTGGGTGTTAGGCCTGGCAATGGCCCTTGTGGTTAGTGGGTCAACTTGCCACCACATTGATCAGGCCCCATCCAGACCTCTGTCTCCATGCTGTGGCATCAGTGTCTAGGCCTCTTTAAGCATAATTTCTATTCCCTATTTATTTCATGTTCTTATGTCTGAGATAATCATTTGTACTTGTGTATTTTTTTTTTGTTTAACTGAAGTCTAAAAAGTTTTTCTCTAGCCTATCTTTTGAACCCTCTGTGTGGATCTCTATCTTTAAAATATATTTCTTATAAGCAAAATTCTTGTAAGCAAACATCAGATTTTGATTTCTAATCTCCTTTGCTATCATATGTTTTAGAGTAAGTTCATTCCATTGATGTTCACAGTTGTGTTTAATTGTGTATTAACTTTTATCATATCCTATTAAAAATTTTCTGCTTCTTTATACTTTCATTAATAATGAAGAATGTCAGGTAAAAGGGAAGGAATATGATCAACATTAGTAATCTATAATTGGAAGGTCTTTTTTTCACATCATTGCTCTACCTCTCTTTATGTCAGATCAATGATGATCTTTCCTTTTAGTCTTGCAATTAAAATTCAATATGTGAAGCTTACATGATTATTTCTTCCCCACCTTTACTTTGTTTCTTAAAATCCCCTCTTGATGCTACTTGTTTCTGACTGTTGACTTTGATGCAGTTCTCTACTAAACTCTGTACATGTTTCTTTAGGTATTTTTTGTTTAGGTAAAAATATGCTTCATTTAATGCCTTTTGTACACTCTTTTCCCTCCATGTCTATATTTTCTTCTGTCTACAATTTTGAAAAATAGCAAAGTCCTTCCTCATTTTTTTCCTAGTGCATAGGACATTTCTTTCCTTCCTCCTCCTTATTTACTCTCTTAAGACTATATGGAACAAAACTCTTCTCCCTCATCTTATTTAACATACTTTTTATTTTTTGGAGACATTAAGATTCTTGTCTCCTCTCTTCCTATTAGAATGTGAATATATTATTATTGCTTAGCTCCATCCAATTGCTCACATATATTTATCTTTTAATGTTTCTCTTGACTCCTGTATTTGAACTTCAAAGTTTCTTCTCAGCTTTGGTTTTCCCATCAGGATTTTCTGAAAGTATTCTTTTCCATTAAAGACTCATCTCTCTCTCTCCCCTCCTTTTCCCAGTAGAGTTATACTATTTTTAAGGTAAATTATTCTTGGTTATAAGTCTTTCTGTTTTATCTTTAAAAATGTAATATTCCAACATTTTTCCTTCTTCATTGCACCTGTGTCAAGTTTTCTGCAATCCTATGATTCTTTGGTACTTGAAGTCTTTCTGACTGCTTGTAATATGTTTTCTTTGACATGGCAGCTCTGAATTTAATGATGACATTTATGGGCATTTTTATTTGGGATTTCTTTAAGGAAGTTATAGGTACATTCTTTCTTCTAACTTTCTATCTGGTTCTAGAAGAGTGAGAAGGTTTTCATTTATAATTTCCTGAAATATGACATCTAGACATTTTTGGTTTGGTCATATATTTCATGGAATCCAATGATCCCTAAAATATTTCTCCTTAGTCTTTTTTCCAGGTTATTTGTTTTTTTTTTTTATAATACCTACCTGATGTTTTTCATATTTTATAATCTTTTTGATTTAAAAAAATTCTTTTTTTCCTCAAATCATTCAGTTCTACTCTTTCCATTTTGATTTTCAGGGCATCTATTCTTAGGCTAATGTTTTCCAGCTTCTTGACTAAGCTATTTATTCTTATTTAAATTTCTTTCCTCCATCACTCTGATTTCATTGTTCACCTCTTGCTTCATTTCTTCTAGGTATTGTTGTAATTTTTGTGACCAAGATTTTTTTATGCTTACATTGTTGTGGGGTTACTCTCTGGATGTCTTTTGAGCCATAACAATTCTTTTTGTGTTTAGTATCTCCTTCTGATATATTTACTCCTATCTATAGTCCTCATTCTTAATATAGCACTTTGCTTTAGGGTCAGTCTCTCCCTACTTTTACATCTTTGCATCACCAGGCTCTATTTTGTTCCAATGTTGATTTACTGGACTACTTTCATTAGTTTACACTTTCTCTTGTGTGTTTGAAATTAAAGGATGAGTAAGTTTCAGACTACTTTCAATTATTGTGGGATAGAGTGTTTGTCTTCACTATCATCTCTACTCTAGACCTTCTAGTTCAGAGCAATGTTTTTTTTAGAGTATTATATACTTCCAATCTCACTAGAGCTTTCCTGTCAAAGCGTTAGAGCATTGTAGACTTCTTTCCTGACTTTTCTCTTCCTCTACTCTACAAAGCACTGCAATCTTCAGATGCCCTTGGTGTCTCTGGTCAGAGTTGTTGGCACCATGGTATAGTAAAGAGAGACTGGTGTATATGTATATTTGTTATCATACCTTTGAGCAAATATTTCCTTGTAAAAGCTAATCCAACTGTTAGTGGCTAAATGAAAATGTAGTGCAGAGGACCCTCTTACACTTGGGAAAATACCACTGGGAATGTTGGAGACATTTACAGAAAGCCTAGACAGCAAAAAAAGATCACATTGTTTAGTCACATTACTTACCATTTTCTTGCCTTTTCCTCAGGTATCAGAATAAGAAACTATAACCTTTACCTGGTTGAAAAATGATTAATATAATTTCAATGTACTAAAAGACCTTTATTCACATAACATCCAGTTGTCTCAAATATGACACATAAAATTTGGTTAGAGATTGGGACTGGGACTTTGATTTCATTGATAAAAAGAACTCTTGGATAATAAACTCTCTTTATCAGTACAAGCCATTGCCTTCTTTATAACTAATATTCTTAGAAAATGATTTAGACCAGGGGTTGATAAACAATAATGAGCGCCAATTATATGTTTTTGGATACAATAATCAATGAATACAAGAAAACTTTATCTATTTAAAAATCTAAAAAAACATTCTTAGCTCCATATCACACAAAAGCAAGTAGTAGGCCAAATATTGCTATAGTCCAAAGTTTGCTGACCCCTGTTCTAGAACACTGAGGGGTTAAGTGACTTGCTTGGGATCACACAGTTTGTGTCAGAGGTAGGACTTGAACCCAAAGCTCTCCAAGACAAGCTATATATCCACTATATTATGTAGCCTCTTCAGATAACAGAGAACACACAATAGACTTTATATAACATGGAAGATGTTATCAAACAGATAAGTAGGTAATACATGAATACATTTTTAGTGAACGCAATTTGTCTCAACTTAAAAAGATTTTGAGTTTTACTCAATCATATGCCAAAGAAATAAATAGATCTTTTGAAGCTCAATTGACCTTTCTTAGAAGTGTTTTGTAAAAGAATCATTGTTCAAATAATTAAAAATATCCATTGTAGCACTTACTTCTTTTTAACTAACAAGCATTTTCCCTTTTCCAAGATCCCCTACTCAATTGAATAAACAACCAAGAGTATAACACTCAGTACCTTGTCATTTACTGCTTCCATATCAGGCAGATTACATTTCATCTCTCTCCCTGGGCTCTCTGGTACGCTTAGAGATCTTTTTTTGCTGTCTAGGCTTTCTGTAAATGTCTCCAACATTCCCAGTGGTATTTTCCCAAGTGTAAGAGGGTCCTCTGCACTACATTTTCATTTAACCACTAACAGTTGGATTAGCTTTTACAAGGAAATATTTACTCAAAGGTATGATAACAAATATACAAGTTTACAATAACAGATAGGAGATATAATATTTCTTCCTTCTTACACCACCACAGTGTCTGGGGAATGAGGAAGGCATTTGGTTTACAACTTAATTCAATTACTATAAAGGACACAGTTCTCATTCCAAATCCAAAATCCTGCTTGGGCTTGAGTTCTACATATATTGTATTCTCTGGATTTCTTGCCAAGTTGGCTGACTGCAACTATACTGCCTATAATCCTGATTTCAAGGTCACTGTGGCTCTAACTCCTGGGTCTGGTGAGGATAACTACAGGCATTGGAAACTGAGGACAAACAAAATGGAACAAACAAATAATCTAGGTCCATTTCTCAGAGGTGGGGTAAAGGATTGGGAAGGGGAAGAAAGTCCTTCCCTCTCACCAGTTCAGTTCATAGTGCCAGTACTGTGGGTAAACTGTGATCTTCACCCTTTGGAAGCAGAGGAAGGTATGGGAAGTAAAAGGTGAAAAACTAGAATAAATGACTGTCTTAGTTTCACATGTTTTAAAGACGCAAGTTGTTCTAGTTAAATAGTTAATCAAAAGGAGGCTACAGTCATGTGGTAGGGAACAAAGAATACCTTCATCTTAGAAGGTCTGGACATGCCCAGTCAGGGCCCTTTAGGAGTGCCTCCATTTTAGATAATCTGAGTTTGCTCCAAAGACACTGTTACAAAAGAAATTTAAAACCTTTATAACAAAAATGTAGTCTATTGTAGCAAATTTCCTCATTTGCCATATCCAAAAATTTATAAAACTTTAAATTAAATACATTTTTTTGATTCCTGATTATTTCTTGAATGACTGTCTTTTTATTTTAGTGAGGAATTTTGGCTTTGTATAAGTGTATTACTAATTAGCTTATAGCCCATAAGGTTCCTTGACATAGTTACAAAGGCTTTGAAAATCCTTGAATGCTTATTTGACTGAATCCTCATTACTGTTGACAAGCTCTAATTTTTACTTGACAATGATATTTTAAAAGATTCCCTAAAAATATCCAAGTTACATTTTCTTCAAAAAGAATTGAATTAGCCATTAATTAATTCACCTGAATCCTTTCTCTTGTCACAGATAATTATTCTGTCAAGTTGGTAAATATCCACCTCCAATTCTTTCTCCCTGGCATGTACCAGTAAGGGTGTGGGTACATGAATTTCTGTCAAATCAAGTGGCACAGCTCCCATTAGCTGTGTTTACAATGCGTGCACATCATTTCAAAGAATGCTAGATTCAAAATGTGTTTGGTAGTAAAAAGAAGAATGTTTATGATGGCTTTTATATATGTCAGTTGCCTTGAAGTTCTTCACATATTTAGTGCTAATGAGAATTCTAATATAAAAAGTGAAAATATACATCTTTAATCTATTCTGCTGTTTTCTACCAATGACACCTATAGCATAGTAATAACATATGGTGCTAAAAATACTTATTAAAATGAAACAAGGAAGCCTGATTCTGTTTGTCTGCCTTTCTCAATGAACATTTATTAAATACCTACTATATCCAGCACTGTTCTAGGCACTGATGATACAAGAACAAAAATGAAACAGTCCCTACATTTGAAGAACTTACATTCCATCAGGGCAGACAAAATATACATATCATATATACAAATTACCTCTTGTCTTCCCTGATAGAATGTAAACTTCTTGAAGGCAGACTGTTTAACTTTTGTCTTTATCTTTCCAGCCTCATGCAAAATAAGTAGTTAATAAATACTTATTGATTGATATGTTTGCTGGACAAAATTTAAATTCCCTTATGCTTCTAAATCCATGTTCATGGGATGCTACATATCTGTAGGGCTGTCATATGGATGAGAGAATAGATTCATTTTATGTAACTCTTTTAAGTCTGAATTAAGGTAAATATGTGGAAATTATGGGGAAATATGTTTTAACTCAAAATAAATAAGAACTTACTAACAAACAGTCATGTAAAAATGGAATGAAATAGGTAACCAGATAGTCCTTTGTCTCTGAAGGTATTCAAACAGGGCCTGAAAAAACATATTTTGGGGATGTTGTACAGAAAAATCCTTGTTTCATGTGGTCAAGTTTCTTGCTGTGAGATTCTACAATTATGTAATTCTATCTTGCCCATTCTCTGAACAAAAAATTGGAGGAGTCAACCTTTCCTCATTTGTTTAATACACTCTCTCATAATGAAATCCTTAGTTCTTTTCAATTTTAGAAACAAAGAAACAGGCATAGCCCTAGTAAATTGGCCAAGATGAAGTCTAGTTAATATGAATTGAGAAATGGGAACTAAAGTTCTTAGTATTTAGGTCAATGCTTTATAAATGTTCATTTGGATTCCTTAAGCTTTGACTTTTAAAAATGTTCATTATCATGAACTTGATGATATCCTATGAGAATTGCAGGGAAACTTGTAAAAATAAGCATCTTAGATAAAAGCAACAAAATGTCTCTGAATAAAAGCTTAGCCTAATGCATAACTGATAAAACAACTTGTAAAAATAATTTGAGGATTCCATTTGGAGCAATATGTAATTATCTTCAGCCTAGGTTCTAAAATTTTACATTTACTCATGTCCTAATTTTATATAGAAACTTGTATAAATTAAAATGATCCTAAATTTTTCTCAGGGATAGAGAAGACTGATAGCAGATTACTTAATTAGGAAAAAAAACCTTCTAAAAAGAAATTGTATTTCATTTTTAATAAAAACTCTTATCAATTTTTTTTCTTCAAAGATTCTTCATCCTATTATTTGCCAAAATACAAAAAGTAATCAGGTGCAAGTACAAAGTACTTGAAACTACTTTCTATTGAAATCCATTACATTAATAGTCTAAAGAAAATAGGTCCCTTTCTCTACTTAAGTCAATGGACTGGAAAATCATTACCAAGCTCTATTAGATATATTTTCTGCTGTTGGGTACTGAAAACATTCTTTTAGGCCTATGACTTCATTAGGTCATTTGACTTTGCTTATTTCTTATTCTTTCTTTTTTTGGTGGGGGGGGGGTGTTGTTTCTACTCTCTCCCCCCACAGATGTGGAATTAGACTGCACTGCTTTCTTTAGAAGATTCTGGAATACATACAAGGATGACTACTTCAATGTTTTAGGGAAATTAAATTGAAGCGTTCTTATTATATAATTTTTATTGGTAAGGTCTATGTTTTTACAGGAACAATATCTAAAGGTAATATTTCTGCTATACATAACTGTATACAGGCATTCATTGAGTTAGCAACATCTGCTTTACCATGGAATATAAGTTAAACATGTGATGTACTATGTATGCAATGATTGTACTATTCATTCGTGGTGAAACCTTCCTTATTTACTCCCAATACCAATTGGGCTATACTGGAAATAATAGCACCAGCTGATTCCTGGTATAGGGAATGATCAATCTGATTCAAAGTTTCTTCCCTACTATGCATTTTTGTCCTCTCACAGGAGGATTATGCTTATGCACAAGCTTTTTCCTCTTCCTTTGTCTTTCACACCTCACTGATAGTTTAGGTTCTCTCTCTGTCTCTTTTTTTCTTCCTCATCCACCTCTCTCTCTCTCTCTCTCTCTCTCTCTCTCTCTCTCTCTCTCTCTCGCACACACACCTGTTTCCTCTTTTCTTCTCCTTTTATGAATTTTTCTGAATTTCCTCAGGACATTCTCTCTTCCTCTGCTTCCCTCATTTTCTCTTTTCTCTACCGTTTCATTCCATTTATAAACAAAAAAGTACCTAATTATAACTGAAAAGTTAAAGTAGTATTAGTAGTAGCCACAGTAAGAGACAGAGAAACCATAAGTTTTGAAGTAAAATTTAATATAATAGTTTCTTAAGCCTTTGACATTGTTCAGACATTTCCTTCTGAATATTTTTAAACCTTTTAAGGGAGCTTCATTTTTCTGAAATATTTGTGTATATATGCACACATATACACATACATACATGTACATGTTATCTAAGTTTTAATAATTATCCATTTTTAATTATTTAATGTTGATGATTGACTTTCATCAGAACTCTTTTAAAATATTTTTCTTAGAAAAGTAGAGTTTTACCTATGTTCTTGGTTAGGTAGGCTTTAGAAGGTAGAGATAGACACAGCTTGTCCTAGTACATTGCTGGAGGCCCCAATTTTGATCTATGCTGGCAACAGACTTTTGTTGTCTCCCTTGATCTTTGTCCTCTCTTTGCCATCTTAAAGGAGTGCTAAATCCTGTCTCCATGCTACAAAGCTTTGCCTGGACCTTCCTGGTTGGAACTCCTCCCCAGTGGGGGAGGCTTCTGTCTTCCTATACTGTCCTTGGCCAGAAAAGTGACCCCTCTGGTGGTCCAATTCAATTTCCTTGGATCACAGGATCACCACTTGGCCAGGTGATCTTCCTTCCTTTTATATCACTATTTCTCCCCTTCTCCCCCTTCCTCCCCCCACCCAGTTTCCTTATGGTTAGCCTAGAACTTTAATTTGAAATACTCAAATGAATCTGTGATTTCATTCACTTGGGAATTTTCTCCTGTGATACAATCCATCCACATCTGCCTATGCCATGTGACTCCTACCTTAAATTGGACATAAGTAGTCCCTTTTGGAGGTAACAAAAAAGAACTTTTTAAAATAAGGATTTGATATGTTTTCATCTTTCCAATATGTTAAGATTAGACCTTTCAATGCTTTCAAAATAGTGTTACCTACACCATTGTTGACCATATCTCTACATATTTGATCTAGTCCAATTATCTTCCCACTTTTTTTTTTCATTATGACATTACTACTAACTTGTGGAGCACATTGGGGGACTATTATGTAACGATTGCTTTGTTGGAAATGCCTAGATTACCTAACATCACCAGATCACCCTCCTTCTTGGAAAAGACATGTTGTATTCCCTTACTGTGTGGGTGGGACTACTTTTTCAAATGGCTTCATAGCCAGTATGGGCTGTATCTTTTAAAAATGATAAGAATTGGGCCACATTGCCTTTTTTCTGTAATTTTTGGTGGAGGTGAATATCCAAATTCACCCTTAGCATGGGTGCAATGAACTAAGCTAGTGAAGTGGGAATATTCCCATTACTTCCCCTTTTAGGTCCTATGTCCCCAAGAAATAGGTTTGGGTTTGTTCTTTTCAGTTCTGGGCACAAGTAGTGGAATCCCTACTTGAATCAAAATTGACACATGGCAACTTTGGACCCAAGATTCTAGATTAGTTCTATTTTTAACCAATTCACTAGGGAAGCCCTGAGTAGTTAGGGTACCTGGGACTCAAGTTTAAGGGCAAGTTTTGGACTTGTAATTTGGGATTCTATTATATAGGAACCAAGATAAATTGTGAACAAAATCCCCTTCCCTTTCCCCTTCCAGAGACTGAGGTGATATGTGTGTGTGTTTGGGGGGGGGGAGGTGTAATGGAAATGCAAATTTAAAGATCTCCCCTGCCCCTAGGCTTAAAGTGCACCTGGAGCCTGGGGTGGGAGGCTTGTTTTTCAGTAGATACTTTTTGATTGGCCAGTGGGTCCAGAAGGTTACATTCTCTGAGCCAGGAGAAGGCTATATAAACCCTGATTTGAGGCTTTGTTTTGGGGCTCACTTTGAGAAGTGTTCTGTGATTTGATTAGATGAGACTCTGGGAAGCCATTGTTGAGAGCACCCCGGCTTTGAAAAACCCAGATGTTGATGAAACCCAGATAGATGTTGATTTGGTATGGATGTAATGGTTGGACAGTTTGGAAACTGTCTACTTGATCTGTTTCTCTGTCTTGATAATTCTGTCTGTATATTCTGAAGTTCGGTGTGCTGACCTTTTTCCCCTGAATTAGGTAAAAGATACATATTTGACTGATTAAAGTAAGCTTGTTAACCCATTTTGACTTGCTTTCCTTTATTAAAGCAGATCCAAGAATCTGTGTTGGCAGACACCCTGAGGACTCTTGGCGTGCTTGCTGCTACAGGTGGGTATATGCCCCAAAGGGTCAGGGGCATATTTGTATTTTTATTCTTTCTCTATCTTTAATGTAAAGCTACTCCTATCACAAAGCAGTTAAACAGAACTGGGGTTCAGGGGACCCCTATAATTGGGGGAACACTATTGGTAATTGTTGGAGCTAATGTCAGAGAGTCTAGATACCCATACATATTGGTAAGTATACTGGAAAATGGTGAGGTGGAGAAGTAAATTATGATATACCTGTCCTTAAGGCAGTGGGGGCTAGGGAAACCACCGATATAATTACAATGGGATATACAAGTTATGGTTCCTCTGTCACTTATGGATAAAAGAATAAGCTAGAACAGTATTAGCAGATCTTTTCCATTTTTTATTAATCCATTTTTCTTTCAGTCTTATCTAAAATTATCCTTCTTCTTGTTCAGTTATTTCAGCTGTGGCTGACTCTTACTGACCCCATTTTGGGTTTTCTTGGCAGAGATGCTGGAGTGGTTTGTCATTTCCTTTTCCAGATCATTTTAAAGATGAGGAAACTAGAGTAAACAAGATTAAGTGACTTAATCAGGGTCATACAGCGAGTAAGTGTCTGAGGCATGACTTGAACTCAGGAAGATGGATCTTCTTGACCTTCTGGTACTGTAGCCACTGTACCACCTAACTATCCCAAAATTGTCCTTAGCAGAATATAATATTGGTTAATGCATTCCTTGACCGAGGCTTGCATAAACATATGTTTCTCTTTACTGCTTTTTACTGTTTTAAGAGATAGTACTACTAATAACCCCCTTTGTAATAGTGTTGCAGTTTAAACCCAGTAATGCCAAAAAGCTGTTGCAGTTTAAACCCAGGGATGTAAAAAACTGTTGAAGTAGGGTCTCTGCCCACCCTAAAACTATTGTGGTTTCATGATGTGTTGTGGAGGAACCGTCTCAAAGAATTCAGAGTCAGACCACCTCTAATCCAAGTATATGCATTTATTGAGATTGACGCCTTTCATGAAGTGGGTTAAATTCCAAAAGGAACCAGCAACTTTAGAGAAAGCAAGATAGATTTTTATAGGGTAAAGATGAAATTACATAATGGAAATTTACATAGAATAGAGGAATATCATTAATATTAAAAAGGCATGAGGAGTTTGTTCAGGGATTAGGTAATGTTCCCACCTATGGTTCAGTGGTTAAACATTCTGGTCATTCTGCCCTCCAACTGACTAGCTATTGTGGTCGTGTCTGCTTGAGACAGGTATTGTGGTCCTGTCTTGGGCTAGATGGATGAGGTGATTGTGACTGAATACAACACAACTGTTTCTGTGGGAATGGGTCTGGGGACAGTGACCAAGTAAAGGCAGCATAGCTACGTTCCCATCAGACAGATACACCTACAGTTTCTGTGGGAACTAAGAGTTCAGGGACACACCTGTTGTTCCAGTGAGCACTGAGGCATATATGAAGATGTTAGGATATTGGGGGGGGGAAGGGTTAGGTAGGTACAGTGGGCCTGCTGTTCAGTAGGGCCAGGCCTATAATGAAGTTAGATTATTGGGGCTGGGGACAAATTTATTAGGATTCCATCAATATTATATATTATATTGTTATAATAAATATATTAATATTACATTACCTTTATTATACACAGTATTATATAATTATATTACATATATAATATATTTATATCAGAAATTTGTAATTGATATGTTATATATTACTTACATTATTATATATTATATTACAAAGGGAGTTATTAGTAGTGCCAAGTGTATGTATGTTTTATGTATGCATGAATATATAAACTTGTATTCTAAATAGTGTTACCCTTGACTGATATATCATTATATTTGGCAATGAGGTCAAATGTTTGCTAGTTGAAGCACTTTCTAGGCTCTTTTGCTTTCTTCATCATGGTGCTTGATATTCATCAGATAAAATTCCCTGAGAAATGATGCCAGTCTGGTCTTTTTATGTTTTGGGGAAAGTAATATATTTTAAGAAAAATATTTCCTGCTAAAGTTGCCTCACTTATGCTATTTACTTTTTATTTGTCTTCTAATTTGATATTGATTTTGATCTTTACTTTTAAAGGCTTTCTCACTGCAAATAAAAGCTGATTTGTAAACAATTCACTCTTGGGTAACCAGTGGTTTACTGTCTGTTAAAATATAATGTTTCACTTTTTAGGATATTATTTTATGCTTGATGTGTCATTCTTTTGAAGAAAATATTCATGCTATATGGGTGTGAAGTTTCTATATTATCTTAAGAGCCTTTGATTTCTCTTTCTCTCTTTTTCCCCTCCAGAACCTTCATCTCACTAACAGATTTTTCATTGCCTCCCCCTAAACTCAACTTTTTAAAAACAAAGCTATTCTCAAGTACTAAGTTATTTGTTGGTCACTAGACCAAAAATTCACATTTGTAGTAGTAACAGCTAAACTAATATTTATAGATAATGCTAAAAATTGTGTGAAGCATTATATTGCATTATTCCAGTCTTACAGATGTGCCCATATTAGAGGATGAGGGTAAGTCTATGCTTCAGAAACTATTTGTGACAGGCATAAATCTATCTCATCATTTCTCTATTTAAAAGGAGACTGTGCACTTCAGTTCTGAATGATTTTAAAATTAGGATGGATCAGTATTAAAGGGCAGACAGAATTGCTTGTATCAGGAAAGAAATAGAGACTTACTGAAAGTCTTCATTGCTGCTGTTTGTCCTTCATTCTTGAAGAGGACCACGACATCAGGGAGATAAAGCTGTGGCATACAAGTGAATTGGATTTAAGTGAGGGAGGGCTGTGCTAAGTCACCAGCCTCACTTTTCCCTCCAGAGTCATTTGGGTCCAGTGGCAAGATTTGTATCAGGACAAGTGGAGATGACCCTGGAAGGAAGGAAGGAAGGAAGGAAGGAAGGAAGGAAGGAAGGAAGGA
>NW_027187391.1:61271322-61274948 GCF_028583685.1 Petaurus breviceps papuanus
GAAGGAAGGAAGGAAGGAAGGAAGGAAGGAAGGAAGGAAGGAAGGAAAAAACTGTGTTGTCCAATTGGCCAATTCCACTTGGGTACCCACTGAGGCACCTCCTACTACTACTCCCAGAGGTTGTTGCCGAACCCAGGAGTCCAGGACTCAGGAGCCCAGGAGCACAGGAGCCAGGAGCCCAGGTGACTGAGGAAGCATGACTGGGATGCTGAGACTTTGTTTGTGGCTTGGTTGAGCTTTGAGTTCCCTGGAGCAGAAATGGTGAAGGATCTGACATGGACCAGATCTTGTGAACTTCAGTGTGGAGCAGGACCTGCCCAGAGAGCTGGTCAAGGAACTGGGAGCTGTCTGCCATTGAATCCAGGTGACAGTCTGGTGAATCCAGGTGTAATCTGGGACCATGGAAGGGGATGCAGGGAATCTGAGAACAGGCCCCAAGTCCAGATGAAAAGACCTCTCCTTGGGTACTGAGTAATTATGGAATTATTGTTTACTAGTGACCTAAGGGATGGAGGGTTTTGTGTATGATACTTAGTAATTGATTGCTAAATAAGTGACTGATTGAGTTAATCAAGACTTTGCCCCAAGAGTGGAAGACTTTGACTATTGTACTTTGAGACTACTGATAAGTGACTGAGTTAACTTAGTTTCCTTATGAGTGGAAGACTTTGAGTATTGTACTTTGAGACTATGTTGTGAATATTATATTGTGATTTTCTGTGATAAGTTGTAATATTATGAATGCTGTACCTTGATTTTCTGTGAAAGTTTTGCTTTGATTTGTTATGGAATAGAGTGATCACTATACTGTGTAATCAGAACCTTAAAAGCTGTTCACAGTAGCATTCTTCTGGAAAGCTGCTTGTACATGACATTACTATTCCATAATGTAGTTCTCCATTCTTCTGTAGCTGCTCTGCCACGAGATCTTGGTTTCAAGAAATTCTGACTGTGCCTCTCTGGGGCTTTTCCTTATATACACACAGCATTAGCTTCCTGTTTCAACCAACCTCTTCCTGTTACATCAGTAACAGGTGGCAGGAGTTCATACCTTCTGTTTCCCCTACAGAGGCTTGATCATTTACTAAGTGCTAAGTACCTGCTACTTTTGCCAGCACAAAGGGATCTTCAAATTCAAATTACATTACCATTACACCTATAAGAAGAGGAATAGAAGGAGGGAGAAGAAACATCCAGGTTGTAGAGAGTTGGTGAAACTGGGGAAAGTTAAATGAAAAAATCAATTTGGTGCATGGACAAAATTGCCAACCAAAATCCTGTCATGCCAGCATATTTCCTAAGACATTCTCTACTCTGTATCATAAGTGTTTTAGGGAGTTTTCCCAGAGGAGCTGTGGAGGCAGCAAGAGCAGGTTTCAAACTCAAAGATGCTTATATTGAAAGTACTTCCCATTTCACTATAGTTCCATTCACAAAGGGATAAGGTAGAGAAAAGAGAGGAAAGTGGGAGATGAAGAGCAGAAGAAAGCGAACCAGTGTATAATTTGCCTCAACCAGTAAATACTTTGGGAAGATAGGGAAATCTTTTTGACATTTCAGACTCAGGAGTATTAGAGATGCAGTTTCTTCTGATGGGAATTGGGCATAGACTTGCTCTCATCCAGGTAAAGGTGTTGAGATGTGTTTTCTAATTGTTTTAATCCTGATTAAATGTTTTCTTTTAAGAAAATATTTGTTCCCTATCTGGTCTGCTAGTAAAGTGCAGATAATTTTAGAGGATTCCTTTTGAGTTGGCATGGGGATTTGGGGCCATTGAAGTATACTTAAAAGAAAAATTACCCTTCACTGAACTGCTAAGTTTGTTTAAGTCTAGAGTAGAGTGGAACATGGGCATCATATAAATAATTCACCTTGTACCAAAAAAAAAATAAAGTAGTAGTTCATTATGAAGATGGAAAGCCTATTCATTAAGACTCCTTCTCAAGAATGAGACACAGTGGGTTATGCCCTATTCTTCATGTGTCTGATTAGCTATACAAACTATTATGCAATCTTAGAAAGATTTCTGAGCCCTCTGTGTCAGATTTTGCTTTCATAAAATGGAGAGGGGACGGCTTTCTTCTGCATTTCTTCAATAGTAGGAGGATGAAATAAGTCATCCTAGGTAAATGAATGATGAAAAAATGCCTTTGTATGGTGTCATTGCCTAATAGTCAATTTGTCAACAAGCATTGAATAAACACTATGTGCCAGACATTGTACCAAGTGCCAGGAATACAAATAAAATCATATGTACTTTGCCCTCAAGGGGCCTACATTAAAATGAGACAACATGCAAACATTCTCTCTTTTTCTCTCTCCATGTATACTCAATGTATTAGATATGTAATTATATATTATATATGTAATGTTACATATGAAGTATGCAATATAGTATTATATGGGCACATGTATATATGAAGATAGTCTCAGATAGAGGATCTAGTGTGGGGGCTAGGGTAGATACCATGAGAGTCCTCTTATAGAAAGTGGGATTTGAGTTAATACTTGAGGGAATCCAGGAAATGAAGAGAGGGGAACAGCATTCTAGATACGAGAATCAGTCAGAGAAAAGGCACTTTCAGGAGATAAAATGCCTTGTTCCAGAAACAGCAAAGAGACTATTGTCAGTGGGTCACAGAATGTGTTAAGGGGAGTAGAGTGTAAGAAGACTAGAGGGGGAGGAAGAGGCTAAGTGAAGAGCTTTAAAATCCTAAAAAGAGGGTGTTATATTTGATCCTGGACTAAGAGGGAGCCCACCTACCTTAGTGAAGAGGGGAGTGGCATGGTTAGACCTTTACTTTTGGGACATTTTTGTAACAGCTCATGGGAGGATAGACTAAAGTGAAGAGAGTCAAAGCAAGTAAACAATGTTCAGCATTGGCAATAAAAAGAAAGGTTAAAACCCTCCTTACCGCCAAAGAGTTCACAATTGACTGAGTATGACAACATAGAACCAATTATGTAAATTCAAGATATGAGGAGCTAGGAAAGATTTCTTAAAAAGAAGAGATTTTAGCTGAGACTTGCAGGAAGTTAGGAGGTGGAGATGAAGAGGGAGAACATTCTAGGGATGATGCACAACCAGTGAAAATGCACAAAGTCAGCAAATTAAGTCTTATGAAAGGAACAGTAAGAAGGCCAGAATCACTGTGTTATAGATTGTGTGGAGGGCAGTAAAATATAAGAAGACTGGACATGCACAAAGGGATGCATTTATGAAGGGCTTTAAAAGCCAAACAAAAGATTTCATATATGGCACTGGAGGTAATAGATAACCATTGGAGTTATATTATCTCATATTAAATGATATAAATTAAATTTATATTAGAATACTATATATTATATTAACATAATATATAAATTAAAGTTATATTATATCATACTAAATATGATATAATCAGAATTTGCTTCTGGAAAATAATTTTGATAACTGAGTAAATATTGGAGTGGGTAGAGATTAAAGGAAGGGAGACCACCCAGAAAGTTACTGTTGCAATATTTCAGTCATGAGGTGATGAAAACCTGTAGCAGAGTAGACACTGTTTCAGGGGAGAGAAGGGTATATTCACATATTTATCTCTCTCTCTCTCTCTCTCTCTCTCTCTCTCTCTCTCTCTCTCTCT
>NW_027187391.1:61274958-61355093 GCF_028583685.1 Petaurus breviceps papuanus
CTCTCTCTCTCTCTCTCTCTCTCTCTCTCTCTCTCTCTCTCTCTCTCCCTCTCTTTCATAATGTATCTAATACATATGTGTCATATACACACATACACACAAATTGCAAAATAAAAAAGACAAGATTTGGCAACACATTAGATATGTGAAGTAAGTACAAAGGAGGATTCAAGGATAACATCTAGTCTGCAAGTCTGGGTTACTGGGAGGATGGTGGTGCTCTCCACAGTAATAGGAAAGTAAGGAATACAGGAATGTTTTTTTGGGGAAAGATGCTAAGTTTAGTTTTAGACATGCTGACTTTAAGATGTTTACAGGACATCCAGTTTAAGATGACGAACAGGTAGTTGTTAATAAAAGACTAGAGCTTGAGAGAGAGGTTAGAACTAGATATATAGATATGAGAATCATCAGACTTAAGAGAAGAATCAGAAGAGATCAGTGCCACAAAAACTAAAGGGCAGTATCAAAGCGTAGAGGGTGATTGACAGGGTCAAAGACTAGTGAGGTAAATAATATGGATGGAGAAAAGACCATTAGAATTTGCAGTTTAGATCATTGGTAACTTTGGAAATAGCAGTTTCAGTTGAATAATTAGGTTACAAGTCAGAATGCAGAGGGTTTAGAAGAGAATATGAAGAGAAGAAATGTAGGCAAAGAGTAAATATGCCATTCTTAAGGAGTTTCTACATGAAAGTGAAGAGAGCTGTAACATGATAGCTAGCCAGTATCGTTGAATTGATTGCGGGTTTTTTAAAGGTGGGGATGACATAGGTGTGTTTGTAGGCAGCTGAGATGCAGATAGGGAGAAGTTGAAGATTAGAGAGAGTGGGGATGGCAAAAGGGGAAATGCGCTAGAGAAGATGCGGTGGAATAGGATGAAGAGCACACGTAGAGGTTTTTGCCTTAGTAAGGAGGATTGACTTTTTATTTGTATGGAGTGGGATAGAGAGGATGGCGAGAAAAGACATCTTAGTGATATCAGATGAAGATGGGAAAACAGAGTTCTTGGCCCTTGGCGAATGGTTTCAGTTTAGGGGATAAAGTATGAGGAAAGGCTCTCAGATGAAAGGGAGAATGGATGGCACGCTATGAGACGCACTTAGTAATTACATAGGAAACACTCCATAAATAGAGGAGACAGTATTGAATGATGGACATTGTACTCAATTAGAAGCCCTTGACTCTAAACTCTACCCTTGATTCCCTGTGTAAATTTTACCAAATCACTTTGTCTCTCTGGGTCTATTAACCTTATCTGCAAAAAGAGAGAATATTGGTGTTATGGCATAGTAGAAAATGCATCAGATCTGGATTCAGTGGACCTGACCTGGAGTTCAGTGGACCCAAATTCCCATGTGACTTTGGAGAAATCACTTTATGGGTCACAGTTTCCTCATCTTTCAAATGAGAAGACTGAACTTGATGATCTCTATAATAACCCTTTAGCTCATGAACTATGATTCTATAATAGCATTATCTCTAAGGCACATAGTCATTAAATTTAACACTTTCATCTGCAAAAAAAAATTGGAAAAGAGATGTTAGAAAAGAACTTGAAATATAAAGGAAAGATAATTTGAAGAATGAATGTATGAGTGAATGAATTAAAAAGCATAATTCAAAATTATTTCAAGAAATTGGAGTAAGGATTGGCATAGTACATCCCCCAAATAGAAGAACACAAGCTGTAGTGACATATCAAGCAAACCTGAGCTCAAGCAATGAAATTGATATTTGTCCATCAGAGGAAAAGTATTTAAAATATTCTTGCAAAAAACCTCAAGAACCAAGAAAACTATTTAATGTGCAAACTCCCCAAACAAGAGATATACCAGAAAGCTAAACATGTACAATTATCAGAAGAAACTCATTAACAAATTTAATTTTTTGGATAATCAATTATTTTGAATAAAAAAGGAAAGAAGGAAGAAAAGAAGGGAGGAAGGAAGAAAAGGAGGAAGGGAAGAAGAAAGGAAAGGAGAAAGGAATGAATGGAAGAAGGAATGAAGGAAAGGGAGGAAGGGAAAAAGGAAAGGAGGAAGGAAGAGGGGTAGGAGGAAAATGAAGAAGGGAGGGAGAAAGCAAGTGAAGAAGGAAGGGAGTGAGGAAGAATTCTACTGCACTTTTCTAATGTCTTATACTCCTTGGCATATATACCTAGCACTGGGGTCTCTGGGGCAAAAAGTATGGATATTTTAGTTACTTTCTTAACATAACTCCAAAATGTTTTCTGGAATAGTCAGTCTGATTCACAGCTCTAATGAGACTTAAAAAAGGACCTATAAAAGTATAACATACTCATAGCAGCACATTTTGTACTAGCAAAAAAGTGGAAATAAAATAGATACCCATTGATGAGACAGTAACTAAACAAATTATGGTTCTTTAATGGAATATTAGTTCATTGAAAATTATGATTATTAAGATTTCAGTAATGCATAGGAGGATTTCTGTGAACTGAGATAGATTGAAGTAGAAAGAAGAGGTAAAACTCTACACACATATGATATGTACATGTATGTATATATAGGTATATGTATATATACATACATACATTCTTCCAAATATGAAGGATAATTTGAAGAACGTATGTCTTATACATGTATATTTTTTACTATGAGAATATAAATGGAAATAACAACAACAAAACCCTCTTAGGCTGAAGCCTGTTTATTTAAAGGACCAAACTTGGTCCTGAAGAAGAATTCAGTAAGTACAACTTCATTAACTCTGCAGACGTGGGGAACTCTGAGTATAGAATACAACACATACTGTTAGATTCCATTAAGGTTTTAATTGATCATTGTTGATTAACTTTCCTTTAGAAAATCTCTGTTACAAAGGATGGCTCATCGTGTAGGGAAGAAGGGTTATATTTAGAATAGTAGGTAAAACAACCACAACTACCAAGATTGATTTAAAGAAAACATTAAAAAAGACAAGAAGGGTAAGGAACATGGAGCCTAAGACATGTGGAAGAGAGAAGAGGACTCAAAAGGGGAATAAAAGAGAAGAAAGATGCTACAAATAAATAAATAAAATAAAAAAGATAACAAAATTTAAAAGTAGGAACATAGCATTGAGGTGTAAAACACTAATTATCACTGGAATTCTGATTTAAAAAAACTGCAATTTTAGCAAAAAGCAAGCATGAATTAATATAATGAAATGATGAATATTCTGTATTCAGGGATTAGGCTTGGGGTAGCAAGACACTTTTAGGGAAAGAAAGGATGTAGCATGTGACAGGCAAAACAAACCACCTCCATTTCTTTATCCACCACCTCTGTTCCGACCTTAGTAGAGAGAGCCTATATTGAGCCCTGATCCTAAAACCATCACTAGGGGAGAAGTTACTGAGAAGATGTCCTTATTCCTATTCCAATGTGTGTATGCCAAATGGTAACTTTTATCTCAAAAGAAAGATGATCTGATACACAAAAAGATTGCATTTGGTGCAAAATAAAATGCCAAACACTGATCAGTTGCCACCAATGGGCAGATAAGTCCAAGCTGGGAGTAGGAGCACACCCAGACCATAGGTTCTGCTTCTGACTCAGGCTTCATATCTATTGTCCTAGAAAACAACTTCCTGGGAGATATGGCTTGGCATTTGCATTTGCAAGTGCTATAACCACATCTGCTTAAGATCTGGGAAAGCTAATTCTTACTATCTAAATCAATGGTTTTGGTTCAGTATCAAAAATGATATTACTTTATCAGTGGAAATAACATTAGAATGATGTTTTACCATCTCCTTTAGGTCTGTACTTTAAGGTCCTAAGACCTTTCCATCTGCACTGAAGATGAAACCTTCTATGCTTGTTGTCTCCTCTGTTAGAATGTGAACACCTTGAAAGCAGGGGCTATCTTACTTTCCTATTTATATCCCCAGACCTAAATCCCATGCTTTTCACATAGTAAGTACTTAGTAAATATTTTTATTTCTTTCATGCATCCACTTATTCATATATTCATCCATCCTTCCATCCATCCATCCATCCATCCATCCATCCATCCATCCATCCATCCATTCCTTACATTGGTAAACAAGAGAAGAGACCTACATAGTGCTAGGATAGAAAGCTAGTCTTTGAACCAGGATGACCTAGGTTCCAGTCTTACCTCTAAAAATACTTATTTTGTGACCCTGGATGAGTCATTTAACTTCTCTTTGCTCTAGGCAATCCTATAAGGCTATAAGTTGCAGAGATGTCAACCTGTATTAGTAGAGGAAGTCCCTTACCAGATTCTCTCAAAAAAAAAAAATCACAGGGGCTGCTCTAATTCAGTCCTTATCCCAATATGTAATTTGGATGTTAGTAAGATATACGGAATTTTAGCTGCAAATGTATAATCACAAATGTCAATTTCAGAAGAAAGGGATAAGATTTATGAACGTGTAACAATTAGAAAAGAAATGTGACAGGAAGGAGTTGCTTAAGAAAAGGACTGCTTTCCTGAATACAAATGGAACATAAGAAGGCCATTTGGGGGGGGGGGCAATTTTAGGAATATAACAGAGCTAGAATTAATGGAAAAGTGAGAAGAAAACACAATTTATAAAGTTTTTTTTTTATGAATACAGTACTAAAAGCTTACTTGCTCAAGTAAACATACTAACAATTAGAAAGCTAATTTCAGAAAAGAGGAGTGGACCAGTAGGATTGATAAGATTTCAGTGCTGAAAAGAATAGAAAATTGTGTCTTTAAAATTAAAGGTACTTTTCCTGATAGTGATATGGTAAATCCCCAAAATAATTCCTTAAAAGTTGTGTCACATAGAGAATGAAAAATTACTATTAGATAATGAAGAATTTAAAACATAAAGAGAAATAAAGCTCTGTTTCCTCTGAAATATTCCAGACAACAGTATGGAATATATAATATGCAAATTCTATGAAGAAAGCTCTCAAGGGAAAGAGTAAAACCAAATTATTTAAAGAATGTAATAAGCATTATCATCTGCAGAAGAAATTAATGGAGAGCACAAATGAGAATAAAAGAGGCAAAGAAATTCAAACAGAAATTATGAAAATAAAAAACCCCCAGAAAATAGAAGTCTATATAGATAGAAGTAAGGTGCTGAGAAACAAAAGTGATGGCTAAATAAGAATAAAATTCACCTTATGTGACTTAGAATACACAAGAAGAAAGAAATTCTTTTATTTGTTATATATGTATCCTCAGCACTTTGCACAGTTCTTGGCACATGGGAAATGCTTAATAAATGCTTATTATTTAGTGATAAACCTGAAGAGATTAGAAAGTATGGAAGAAGAAAACATGGAAGAGAAAACTTCATAAAACTTTCAGGATCCAGAAAAGGGAGAATAAGATGGTCTGTGATGTGAACTAATGTCAGGTAGCCAAATGGATGAAAAAATATATGACTGCTACAGATATCACAGCTTAAGAAGGGAGTTATGTGACTGAAGTGATGAAGAGGGAATGAAACCCTAGGTATCACTGTTCCATGAATTTCAAAATGGGGGTGACATTGAGAGTGCTCCACCTAACAGGGGTAGGGAGAGCCTGCTACCTGGGGATAAAGGCTCACACAGGATAGGACAGCATGAGGTTTTCTAGTTTGCAGGAGTCTGGATGGATTCTGATGATGGCAGATACTCAGTTTCAAAGCTTGGACTTGCCTATTCAGCCTTTGAATCCAACACTTTATTCCTTCTCTTTACAACTGCCTATTAGAAATCTTTCCTGTTCTTCTATGCCATTCCATTCCCCCAGGTATTTATACCCTCTCCTTCTCAAGTTATTTTATATCTACTTTATATTTACTTATTGTGTATATAGTATAACCCCTCAGCAGAATATTAGCTCCTTTGAGCTCAGGGTTTGTTTCATTTTTCACTTTGGATCCCTAACAATTAGTCTATGGTAGGTGCTTAATAAATGTTTGTTGAATTGATTCCCAAGCTATAATCCTATTGATTTGATCACTATTCCCAGAGCAAGAGTTATAAAATATGTCTTGGATAGAGTAACCAGAGGGTCAATGTGAATGGGTATATGAGTTATGAAGCATGATCTCAGGTCTGGGGAATTTGGTTTGATGGACCATATGTGTTTTTTTCTTCTTCTGACTCACTCACTAAATGGCAGCAGCAGCCCCAGGACAGTAGTTCCAGTATAGAGAACATTATTTTTTCCAGGCATAGTTGTAGGACTCTGATATTCCACAGGTTTTAGCAGCAGAGCAAATGGCAAAAGATGGACAGGGTAAATCATTCTTTGGGCTATAAAACATAATTGTGGGTTATGCAGAGTTGTTTCATCTATTGGTAAACCTTTGGGTGATGACCCTTCACAATTTAGCCAAGCCAATCTTCAGAAAATACATACACAACCTTCTTACTCTATTAATATAGATTATTTTAAAAATCTAATTGGGAGATTTAAGGAGATAGAATGGCTCAGCATGCTCATAGAAATAGACTGGTTATATTATTATTTGCTTTTTTTGGAGGGCAATTGGGGTTAAATAACTTGGCCAAGGTTACTATAGTGGCAAGCACCCCATCATCCCCAGGGTGGCTGCCAACACAGGTTATTAGATCTGCTTTGCTAAAGAAAAGCAACTCAAAATGGGTTAACAAGCTTACTTTAATCAATCAAACATAAATTGCTTACCTAGTTCAGGGGGAAAAGGTAAGCATCCCAAACTTCAGAATATACAGAAGTTACAAGCATAAGTTACAAGAACATTTCAGCAGACAGGCTTCCAAACTGTCCAACCGTTACATCCATCCATACCAAATCACAGTTACCAGAGAGGAAAGCATCAACATCTGGGTTTTCAAAGCCGGGGAGGCTCTCAACAATGGCTGCCCAGAGTCTCATCTGGTCAAATCACACAACACTTCTCAAAGTGAGCCCCAAAGCAAAGCCTCCCATCAGGGCTTATATAGCCTTCTCCTGGCTCAGAGAATGTAACAACCTTCCTGACCCACTGCTCAATCACAAAGTATCTCCTGAGAAACAAGCCTCCCACCATAGGTTCCAGGTGCACTTAAGCCTAGGGGCAGGGAAGATCTTAAAATTTTACATTCCTGTAACAGTTACACAGCTAGGTTTGTGTGTGTGTGTGTGTGGGGGGGGTGGGTGTTAAGTGTCTGAGGCTGGAACAGAACTTGGGTCCTCCTGACTCTGGGGCCTGCACTTTACTCACTGCACCACCTAGCCACCCTGACCGGTCATATTATTTAATTAGTACACATTCAGTTGCTTTTGGAGGACAACACAGATTGAGGCATTATTCTGTGATTCGGGAACATCATGGCTACATTGTACTGATTCAATGAAATCTTTACTAATTTGAGAATGTCTTTCTCAGGATTCTGATACTTGGGGAGGAACCAGGGGAAGTATATGTGTATTTTTTTATGTTCTCTGGGTGACTTGTACATCATGGCTGTGGCTGATTATTCTTATGTGTTTTATGTATAAAGTTTGAAAAGGGACTTTGTTCAAAGCTTTTCTAGTTCTACCAGAACTTATTTGAATAGCTTTTTAAGAACTTCAAGTCACCTCTATACCATAGTAGACCTTTGTAGAGGAAATCAATAGCAGATAAAAAGGGACATAGCTATGACAATGTGAAGGGTAAAGAACAGAAGCCAAATCCATTAAAAGTTATAGAGAAATATTCAAGAGGAAAAATGTTTAAAAAAGAAACTTTATTTGAGAATGATATGGAAAAGTTCCTTAAGAAACTATAGGAAATAGTAGTAGGACAAAATGAAGATTTTTTTTTTTACTCAGTGAACATTTTAGTGCCTCCAATTAGATCACATTGTTACACTGGGGCTCTCAATCATATCTAAAGATTAATTGGGAAGAGTCTCAGAAATGTGTACCTAAGGTATCTCAAACTATGTCTTATCATCATAGACTAGCCTAATAGCAAAAATCTTACTATTGGGGTGGCCAGGTGGTGCAGTGAGTAAGAACACCAGCCCCAGAGTTGGAAGACCTGGGATTGGTTCCAGCCTCAGATACTCAGCACCCACACAAAAGAATAACTGGCTGTGTAACCTTGAGCAAGTTACTTAACCCCGATTGCTTTAAAACAAACAAAAAAAAAACCTTACTATTGGGAAAGCCAGTTGAGGCAGTATACATCACATAAACATAATCAAGCATAGCTATAATAATCAGAGGCCCAGAGAGAAGGAAAATCAGACACATGTGTTTCCCATGGTCACTTCCCAAGAATCAGTATCCTAGAACTGACACTCCCATTCTTTAGAAAGTTTCCGTGGAATCCTTACAATGTAGTTATGGCTTACTTGACCATGGAACAATGCCCAGACCTGAGTTACCCTCCAAAAGCAGCTGAATCTGCATGAGGTTTCATAAGTGAGTAGTTTATTTCTATCAGCATTTAGTTCCATTATTTCTTCTTAAACTTCTGAATAAATGTTTTTCCATTATGCCCATAATGACTGTACCCCTTAGGTCTGCTCTGAGCAGCTTGGCACTGTTCTTTACTATAGTGTTGACTCAGTTCATAATAGTTGATTTCATCTGGATTTCTTTCCCTGGCCTTGGTGCTGATATACACTGTTAACTGCTAAAGTAACTATAGAGACAAGTAAGATGTTTTCTTTGTCTTATCATATAGGTTTTAATCTAATACGGATGATAATATGTATTTAAATAAATAAAATGAAAATAAAAACATTATACATGCATACAAAACTACAAGAGTTAATGGCATCATTTTAAAACTAAATAGAGTTTATGTAAATGTGAAGTTCTATGAACTCCCTTACACTTTTTTCACTATCTCCAGATACTGTGACTTTCAGTGATCTTACAAAGTCTATTGTTATATGTTCTTAAAAATCCTTGTTTAGGCTTGAAGTACCATAAAATTACAATTTTATGTTTATTATAAAATGGTGCAAAACAGAAAAGCAAAAAACAAAACCTCTCCTACTACCCATATGTACAACCATATTTATAGCAGCTCTTTTTGTGGTGGCAAAGAACTGGAAACTAAAGGATGTCCATCAACTGGAGAATATCTAAACAAGTTGTGGTATATGAATGTAATGGAATACTATTGTGCTATAAGAAATGAGGATCAGATGAAATTCATATTTATCTGGAGAGGCTTATATGAACTAATGCTGAGTGAGAACAACAGAACCAGGAGAAATTTGTACACAATTACAGACACATATGTGTGACAACCAAACTTGATAGGCTGGACTCTTCTCAGCAATGCAGGGTTATAAGCCAATTCCAAAAGACTCATGATGGACAGAGATGCCTACATTCAGAGAAAGAACTAGAAAGAACAGAGTTTGAATGCAGATTGAAGCAAACTGCCTTCTCTCTTTTTCTTGTTTGGTTTTGTTTCCTCTTTCCCATTCTTCATTCCATCCATTACAATCCTTCTTTACAACCTGACTAATGTCTAATGTGAAACTATTTGCAGATCCTTTACCTGATTGTATGTCACCATGGGGGGGGGGTTGAAGGGATGGGAGGGAGAGAAAATTTGAAACTCAAGAAATTGTGGAATTGAATCCTGTAAACTAAAAGTAAACACACATATTAATAAAGACCAAAATATTAAAGAAAAATAAATCTATTAAACTAAAAAAAGCCTCTCCTACTATCAAAAAAATCTCAAGTAATAAAAGACAAATGTGAGGATCTCAGAGAAACATGGGAAGACTTCATTAATTAATCAGAGTAAAGTTAACAGAACCAGGAAAGTAACATACTGTAATATAATACCAAGCAAAGGCAACTTCCCAGGTTCAAAATACCAGCATAGGTGCTCTCTATTTTATTCAGTGACAAACCAAGAACAGAGAAGATCAAAACATGACATCATTCAAAATACAGCATTTACTAAGTGTGATTAAATAATCTCCAAGTACTACCCCAACCCCAGGACCTTCCAATCATTCAATCAATTACGAAGTCTCTGTTCTAAATACTTCTCCACCCCTAGGCTATACCTTAATTAAGTCCACCACAAAGCCCCTCTTCTCAAATGTAGATTAGTTTCCAAACATAAGGTCAAAAATTCCCCACCCCTGGATCACAATTGAATCTACCCCAGAGTTACATCAAGTTTAAACACAGCACTTAATACCCAAATGGAGGTCTTTTCTTCATCTTGACAGGAGGCAAGTTCTCAGCAATCTTAGTTCCTGGGGAGACAAGGCTTAGCAAGGCCATAAGATACATTGCCAGTCCCTTCATGAATTCATCCTCTGTCTGTAGAACAGTCCTAGAACCCCTGAACACATTAACAAAGCCCTCTCCCAGGATTTCTGTAAACATACAACAAGAAAATCCTTCTTCAGGGCTTCTGTACCAACAGAAAGGCTCCCAGACCCCTGCAACAACAGCACTGTCCTTCACCAGTGGACAGTATTCATTCTGTCTGCAGGACAGTCTCCAGACCCCTGCAACAACAGCACTGTCCCTCACCAGTGGACAGTATTCACTCTCTGTCTGCAGGACAGTCTCAGGGCTTCTTAGCGAACAGCCAGGTTCCAGGACTTCTTCAACAAAAGGACTGTCTTTCACCAGTGGACAAATCTGGCAAAACAACATCAAAACAGACAGACAAAGTACCAGCAAAACAGCCATGTCTCCTCAGTCCTTGGCAGCTCAGGGAGCAGGTCTCAAAAGTCCAGAGCAATTCAAAGCGGCCACCAGCAATCCTCTTAGCCTCTCTCTCTCCACGAGGTGCTGCTTCCAAAAAAGATCTTCCGCCTCTCTCTTGTGTCTCTCCAAATCTACATCACCAGCTCCTCCCAGTTCAGGACTTTCTTTTCACATCAACAAGCCCATCCCACAGGTGGGATTAACAAACTCTGGGTTTTAACACAATCAATTTGAAAACCAAGCCAATACAGGGGAATCTTTAATTGCCATTACTATCACACATACGCAAATATCTGCAACAATGTAAATGAAAAGAATTATAAGATGAAGATATGGGGAAATGTGTGTAGGGATCTGGAATATTTCAGTACATAGTCACACTTGACTGATACTACTTAACTGTTTTTTTCCCTCCATTTTAGACTTGAACATTTGTTAATGACAAGGGGATGGTGAAGTCATTCAAAATGATGAGAAAAAAAAAACAATGCATACATAATGTTTTAAGCAAATAATCAAATACATAAGTAAATAAACAGAAATCATTGTGTGGACCTGGCTACTTGCTTGGAACTCAGATAATCTATATTAAATCTGAAAATTCAAAATCTTTTCCCTACCTCTTCTCTAACAATGAATTCAAAGCTTGAAACCAAACAGGGGTTTGCTGGAGCCACTGCAAACAGGAGCCTATTTTAAAAATTTCATTGTGAGAATTTATGTCTAGAAAATTGGAAATGGTGCAAATGAGGACTTGATTTATTATTTTATTGATTATATTTTAAAGTGTTCAAAATGTAGATTAAACTAAACATGTCTAATGCACATCCCCCCCCCAAAGGATGGTTATTAATAATTTATCTACACACTCCTGAACCTAATCCATATCTATACTCTCTACTCTGAGTCTGCCAGTGGTCTCTTGTCCAGCTTGGATTTCTAGAAATAAATCTAGTTCACATATTTTGTGCCCATATTTTTACCCACGTTGCTATAAACCAGCTTAGAACTATTGGTGCCAATAGAGATAGTTTGTGTCCTTCAGTTTGGCCTGAATTCTCATATGATAGTCTTGGGTTTTTTCAAGACTCATGATGAATATATGATCTCTATCTAAAATATCCCCCTAGTCAAGGTCTGTGCACTACTCTAACCACTTCACCATTTTATGTCCTAACCTTACCTATTTAATAGTCTTAATTCCTGAACTTGATTGTCTGAGATTAGTTTCCCTTTAATTGATGTTGTTAGAACTCTTTGGGAAGTCACAAAAGTGACTTAAGGGTCCAAGATGACAGAGAACATTCAGGCAGCAAAAGTATTGTATGCTAGCACTGATAATGAAATAAACAAATTTTATATTTTAATAATTGTAAATAAAAAGCTCCATTTTTTAAATTTAAAAAGCTTCTAAGCAAAAATTCAGCTAAGGTCCTTAGGTTTAAAGAAAGGTATTTCCTGAAGGACTTATAATGAAATATGCTATTCACCTCTAGATAAAGATGGAATCTGAATGTAGATCAAAATATACTTTTAAAAACTTTATTTTTCTTTTGTTTTGGTCTGTGTTTTCTTTAACAACATAATTAATATGAAAATATGTTTTGCATGCCTCACACATATAATCTATATTCAATTGCTTGTCTTCTCAATGAACAGGGAGAGGAGAAAAAGGAGAGAATTTGGAACTCAAAAAATTAAATGAATATTAAAATTAAAAGTATACTGAAGATATGGGTAATTAAAATAGCAGTAGTAATCCCCTTAAAGCCCCAACTGTTGCCTGTGAATTAGGTTCTGGAGGTTTTTTGGGGGGAAGTGGGAAATGGCAAAATAAAAGTCTACCATAGTGATATAAGGAAGTGCCTTTCTGTGATTATAGATTACATGTGTGAGGCATACAAAACATGATTTCTTATTAATCATGTTATGAAAGAAAACACAAACCAAAAAAATTAAAAAAAAAAGAAAAATAAAGTTAGGACTCTGATAGCTGTGAAGTCTTAGCTAGAACCCTGAAATGCTTGCCCAGTTGGATTCCAGAGATACTAATGATCAAGGTTAGCACTCCAGAAAATTGTGATGAAAATGCTTCCATGAATCTAAGAAATAGACAGGGTGATGGAGGATTGTAGGTTATCCCTACTTGAAACCTTCATGTTGATCAGATTGACACAGGAGAGCAGACTAAGTGGTGCTCCTTTGTGTTTTGGTATCATAAGAAGGTAAGATATGGGGTTGCTAGGTGGTGAAGTGAGTAAGAGTGCTGGCCCTGGTAGGACCTGGGATCGGTTCCAGCCTCAGATACTTAACACCTACACAAAATAACTGGCCATGCAACCTTGAGCAAGTTACTTAACCGCAATTGGTTTAAAAAAAAAAGGTAAGATATGCTGGAATAAATCAGAAATTGCCATATCTCACCTGCTTACGATGCTCTGGTACAGATGGTGCTGACCACCAAAGGAAGGAAAAACCTTGCATTTTCAGGACTTTGAAACAGAGTGACATGAATATATTATGTTCCAATGTTATGTACAATATAACACAATTAGAAGTGTATCATTAATTATAAGGCCTTTATGTAGCTTTTTGTTACCAGTACCTTTAGTTTCAAATTATAAAACAACTATCATTGATCAGTGAAAAGTAATAATAAAACAGTCATCCCGAAGCCTAGATTAGGTGATGAAATAAGAGATGCAACCAAAGACTTACTAAAATCTGAAGAGGGAAAAGATCAAGACTCGTAGATCACTAAACATCTCCATTTAGTATAAATTGAAAAGTTTATACCTAATTTAAAAAAATGACAAAACAGTATTAAACTCTCAAATGGTTTTGAAAAAGTAATGGATATATTTAGAAGGGAATTTCAAAAGCCCAGGAATCTAAGTAAGAGACAAATAATATCAAAACAGGCTAATTTTAAAAAGCTTGTATGTACTATAATTGTGATGAATGAACATATTCTCACAATATTTGACAGAAAGTACAACAAGGGAGAAAAGGTTTAGTAATCAAGGAATAAGGAAGGTCATAAACCACTGATATGGCAATAGATTCTTGAGAGAGTTATTGGAGAACGGCAGGAAGGTATTAGAATATTGCATTGATATCTAACTGGTACATGAGTTAGTTGAGTCACTTGAATGTCACATTGATAAAAAAAAAAAGGCAACAGAACAGAAGCACATGAGAAAGAACCTACAAAAGAAAAGCATATAAAAAATCCTAGATCCTCTTTTTTGGGGGGAGGGCAATTGGGGTTAAGTGACTTGCCCAAGGTCACACAGCTAGTTTAGTGTTAAGTATTTGAGGCTGGATTTGAACTCAGGTCCTCCTGACTCCAGGGCTGGTGCTGTATTCACTGTTCCACCTAGTGGCCCCAATCCTATATCCTCTTAATCATCAATTAATTGAAAGCAAAAGTTAAAAGGTTAAGTTGACATTAGAAGTTAACACAGAGAAAAAAAAATAAAAACATTCAACCTCAATTAAAAAAAAAACATCCAACTTTACTATAGAGGCTTGAGAAGTAAAGAAATCTAGGACAGGACAGATTGCCTGAAGGAGGACATTTACATTTTCTTTTCATCAGTATGATCATAAGAAGTCAGATACAATGAAAATATAAGTTGAATTAAATTAAAAACATGGAGATTACACATCATTAATATAATAAATAATTAAATAGTTATATCAAGGAAAGTAACTAAAATGATATAATTTCTGAAAAGCTGAAAAGTATTGGATAATATCCATAATTATTGGCTCAAATGCATCACAGTGAGTTACCCAAAAGACACTTTACTCAATCCCTCTCAGATGTAAGCCTTATTGCACTTTCATTAATAGAAGATATCACATATTATTATGAAAGATGAGAATACTGGTGGCTTTTCCAAATGTAGACGAATTAATTAAAAAATAGAGAGTACATTCAGAACTTGTATTGCATCCCCCAAATAAAATATATAAACAGTAACAAGATAACAATATATTAAATGAGAAGAAAAAACAGTGAGCTAAATATTCCCAGGGAATGGAAAGAGCAATTTCCTATCAATTTAGTAATTACTGAACAGGTTGCAAGAAAGCATAATAACATATATACTGCTTTTGTTGATCGTTACAAAACATTTGAGTCAGTTCTGTATTAATGGCTTATTCATTTGCTACAAAAATATAAAACTGAACCAAATATATAGAAGATCCTAGGATATTTGATATTCTCATGGAGCACCATTTTCTACTTAAAATGTATCCTCAACACAATTTTGTAAAGTACAATTCACATAAAGCATGACATTTTCAGAGTAACAGTTTAAGCCAATTATGCTTCTAACAAATCCATTAATATTTCTTCTAAATAGAACTAAATATTGCTTTTATTTTTTAAATTAAAAAAATTTTTTTTGCTTTTTGGAGGGTAATTGGGGTTAAACAACTTGCCCAAGGTCACACCGCCAGTAAGTGTTAAGTGTCTGAGGCCAGATTTGAACTCAGGTCCTCCTGACTCCAGGGCAAGTGCTCTATTCAATGTGCCACCTAGCCGTCCCTAAATATTGCTTTTAATTAAAGATTTCAGACTAAAATTTTAATTAAACTTTTTGATGTATATGGTTAACATATCAATCTACCTAGAACCAAATTCAACAGTTCCTTCATGTCCTGGAATTTTTCTCCAATGATCTCAAATTGTCATTCAGATTTCATAGATAAAATGTTCTTAAAATATATCAAAGAAAGGTAGGAACTTAAGGCTTTTAACATATCCACAGGGTACATTGAGTCAATAGATTAAAGAAGTAACTTACAAATGATTTGGTCTCCTGGGAAGACACATTAACCATAGAGATTTCAAGGAGAAGGCTGTTCCTGAATACATTAAGACATTTAATGACATTCAGAAATCAAAATTTAATAGCAAAAACACAGTTAAAGCAATGAACACCTATGCAATGCCATTTTTGAAGTATATTTTCAAAATTATAAAATGAATCTTGATAAATTTGGAAGGTAATGTGACTAAAAAAACCTTGTGCAATACTAAGAAAAATTTTTTGAAGATATAATCTAGTGCAGAAATAGAAAAATTAGTAATTGAGCACAAAGTAAAGGTGGAAGAGGAATGATAGAGCGACTGAGTGTAAAACTCCAAGCAAAAGCAACTTCCAGGTTCGAATTATGAGTATAGCAAACTCCATTTATTCAGTGACAGATTAAAGCAAAACATTCACAGAAAATCAAAATATAGCATAACTCAATAATTTAGTAAGTCCTCAATTCAATTGCAAAGTACCAAGGTCCAAGTACCCCACCCCTGGCCAGTACATTAGTCAAAGTAGCCCACCCCTGGGCAATACTTTCATTTAGTCAGTCACAAAGTATCTCTTCTCAAATGGAGACTAGTTTCCAATCATAAACAAAGTACATTCATTTGGTCAGTCACATAGCACAAAAAAGTAAAAAGTTTCCCACCTGTGGATCACAACTGAATTACAACACCATCCATTAATGCCAAGCACTTTCTCAAAAGGGGCAGGAGAGCACAAAAGGCCATCTACCCTTAAGGTACAACAAGGTTAAGATATCATCAAAACTTTTAATACCCAAGGAGAGGTCTTTTCTGCATCTAGATGCAAGGCAAGCTATCTGTAACCTCTGTTCCTGGGGAGACAAAGCTTAACAAAGCCACAAAATACATTGCCAGTGTCCACATTAATTCATTCTCTGCCTGCAGAACAGTCCCAGAACTCCTGAAAATATCAGCAAGACACTCTTCCATGATTTCTGTAAACATACAACAAGAATGTCCTTCTATAGGGCTTCTGAACCAACAGCAAGGTTCCAACCCCCTGCAACAACAGCACTGTCCTTCACCAACATATGAATATGGCAAAACAACATCAAAACAGACGGACAAATACCTGCATCACAGCCTTGCCTCCTCAGTTCTTGGCAGCTCCAGGTGGCAGTTCTTAAAAATCTTGGGCAGCTCCAACTAGCCCTCAGCAGCCTCTCTCTAAGCAAGTCTGGCCCCCGGTAATTCTCCTCTCTCTCTCTGCCTCCACGATATTGCTCCCCCAAAATTCTTCTGGCCTCTCTCTGCTTAGGCCTTCCCTCTGCTTGGGCTTCTCTCCAAATCCAGCGCAACAGCTCAGCCCTCTCTTCACAGAGAAAACTCCATCCCAGAAGTGGGATTCACAAGCTCTGGGTTTTAACACTCAACCCGAAAACCAATCCAATACAGGGGGATCTTTAAATTCCATTACCATTACACTTAGTAACAGAAATACTTTGACAAAAGCAGACATCATTTCACTGAACAATAGCAAAAGTAACAGAAACACTTATTTAAATTGATTGAATACAACTGAAGGTAAATTATACCTCTGATTGGAAGCTATATGAACAAGATCTAAGAGCAGAATCAAAAGGCCCTTCAAGGCCAATATCCATATGACTATAATTTCTTGTAGAAATTATGATGATTTTGAGTTATTATCAGAAAGCCCTCCATTTTCATAAACAAATTCATGTCACAGATATTGCCTGTGAAAATGGAGAGGATTTTACAGACAACAGAAGGTAGTGGTATTGCCATCAGAAACTACAGGACTATTCATATGGATCTCAGGTTTATGGCTCAGTGTAGATAATTCAAGGCAACTGTGGAAAAAATGTGACACAATACTGCACAGGCTGTAAATATTTAGCATTGCCTAGGCATGTTGGCACAGACCTGTAATCCCTGCAACTAGGGGAGTGTGAAGCTAGTGTATTGCTTGAGTTTGGGATTTCTGAGTTTTAGTAGGGCTAAAGCCAATCAAGCATTCACATTAAGTCCAGCACCAATATGGTGAGTTCCTAGGCTAGGGTGTAGGAAACTGTCCAAGTTAGTGTAAATGAGCACAGGTTGAGAAGAGAGAAAATCAAAGCTTTCATTCTAATTAGCAGTGGGTCTGAGGCTATGAGAAACTGCTAAAATTATAGCTTGGGCAAAATAGGGAGATCTAGTTTCATAAGAAAAAAATATCACTGAATATCTAGGAAGACATCATTTGGTAGATATAATTATACATGAGAAGATCCCTTTGATGCAATGATGCACAATAAATCTCCAACTACAAATACAGACTTAAAAAAATATCTTAAAGAACTCAGTTAATAAACTGCACTGGAACAACTAGATCATTATCAAAAACTTTTATATAGTCCACAATCAATCAGACACAATATTGATTAAAAACAAACAAAAATCCTTAAAATAACATTTTAAATGGATGATTCCAAATTCTTGCATCTTCCAATCTATATGGAAGAACCAATTTTCAAATTTTAAAGATCTGACCAAGGGGATAAAAAAATGTCATGTGGGAGCACAAGGAACTACATATAGTCCTTATTGTCTTTCCTGTTATTGGATTTGTTTCAAGTACACTTTCTGTGATCTTATTTTTTTTTTTAAAGCAATTGGGGTTAAGTAACTTGCTCAAGGTTACACAGCCAGTTATTTCTGGGTGTGGTGCTAAGTATCTGAGCACGGATTTGATCCCAGGTCATCCTGACACTGGAGCCAGTGCTCTTACTCACTGAGCCACCTGGCTGCCCCATTTCTGCGATCTTATAGAGGATAAGCTTAAATCCTAATAGTTTTCTTTACCTACTAAAGGAACTCATTTATGTATTTGTGTACCATTCTATAGATCTTTCAGTATAAATTAATAATAGCAGAATACTGATTTGGCCTAGAAGCATTTCTAACTGTACCCTATAAAATGATAATTAGTAATAATAACTTGCACAGACCTTTGCATATATTCTCATTTGAGCCTCAGCGCTGTCCTCTCAAGTATATTCTATTGGCACTATCATCTTTATTTTTATATAAGAGATAGCCATGTATGTCTATGATCACACAGCTACTGTGCTAGAGGTGGGATTTTCACCCAAGTCTTCCTGACTCTAAGTTCATCACTCTATCTGCTCTGCTATATTGCAAAATATTTTAAGATAAGATTTTGAGAGTTATTTCTTAGAACACCAAAATTATAGAAATATTTGTATGTACCTCACTACTAAAAGTGAAGGATATTTTCTTTTCTTCAACTAATGCTTTTGGTTTATGGCACTCATATAAAATAGCTATATATCCCATTAGTAATGGCACAGAAATAATAAAATTCTTCACCATGGCAATACTTTTTCAACATTGTCTAGAAAAAAAATGAACCAAAAAGTAAGAAAAGAAAAAAGGCCTACCTAGTACTTTCCTGTTTTCCAAAGAACTGAGAAAATGTAAGAAGAAAGAATCAAGAGTAAGTGGCATCTTCCTAAGAGAACAAAGATAATTACTGGGTGGTTTCCAGTGACCTTATCTGCTCTCCATTATATTATTCAATTATATTGAATAGCCAAAATTCTGAGAAATATGGCCTTTTATTAAAAAAAAATCCTTTGCCTATAAAACTTAGTAGATGAATGCTATCCCCCTTTCATCTTTATTTTTTCTATCTAGAGTACAGATACAACAGAGTCAGCTTGGGTATAATTTCAAAGGTGAGAATTTTGTAATCAGACATTCCAAAGAGTTAAGGGGATTTCTTGAGTAGTAGATATTTTAGAGAAATAAAAATATTACTCCTCCCTCCATGCCTCCTGTAGTTTCTTTAAAGCCATGAGATGGCTTTATTGACCCTGCCCTCTAAACAAACACAATGGAAGCTGACTCCTATCCAACCATCTACCAAGGTGCTGAGTCTTACCCTGCATGTACATCTTGCCATCTGCCCTAATACTGAAGAGGTTACCCACTAAGAGGGTTAGGGTTGCTATGGAGACCCTAAAATACCAACATGCCAGGTTCTGACAAATGAATTCTTCTTTCAGCCAAAGAAAAGTAAAGTTTATTAAAAGTTCGCTTGTATTAGACACAGAGTAAATCTGTGCTAGGGCATTCTACAGCACTCTCACTATTCTATGGCACTCACCCACATGGCATTCCATGGTGCTCTCACAAACATGAAGACAGGATGGGGTCTTATATACAGAAGGTTGTGGGAAGAATCTAGGGGAGGAGTTTGGGGAGGGTCTTCAGAAGGAGTTAATGAGGTCAATGATACATTAAGGATGGGAAGTCCTTGGAGGCCACCTGGAGACCACAAACAATGGTGGGCTAGGCCAGTTTGGGTTGGAAGTAGAGGAACAATGGAGGGCTAGGCTAGTAACTAGGCTAGAGTTAGTAGTTAGTAGTTAGTAGTTAGTAACTAGGCAAGAGGTCTGGGCCCAGCCACATGAGGCTCATTGCCTCATGCAAATGCCTCATCAAATGAGATGATTTAATCAGAATCCAAGGGAGGTTCCCAGAGCCTGTACCTCAAGGACTCAAGGAGAGCTTGAGGGGGCTTCCAGAGCCCCTACCTCCTAAATACCATGCACACACATAGGAGACTTCATTCTACCCTTTATTTTGCCTTTGGAGCAATAATCAAATACTGCTATTGTCATTGAATTTGGCTTGACAATCTACAGCCTGTGATTTCCTGGAATGAAAATCCCTTCCTTGCCTACTAGTCCCCTAAATGGTGATGTATTCATTGACTAAAACATAAGCTCCTTGAGGCAAGAGGCTGTTTCACTTTTGTATTCCTATCTCTACCAGAAGTGTCTGCAACAAAGTATTTAGTAACTATTTGTCCATTGACTCATTGGACAAGAAGTCTCTGTGGGTAATTTCTCCCATGGATACTTCTTTGAAGTTCCTGCTGGATACTGCACTGAACATATGGCACGGGATTGTCTTTTTGTTTCTTGATTCTGCTTTCTTCTGAAATCATTGGCTATCTTTTCCTAATTAAAAAAAATGGACCCTATCTTGCTTGTTTACTTCAAAAAGTCTAAGATTTTGTTATAGCTCTTTAGAAAAGCAGCCTCACTATAGCCATTTAAGCAACAAAAACCTTGTGACTAGGGGAGAAAAGGGGTAAACAAAACCTTAGTTATTTTCTTCATTATCGAGTCATTTGCCTTTTTTTTCCCATAGATTCTTTGCTAGAAGACAACTCACTGCAAGAGAAGATTCTTTGCTTTAAGTGTCAATCCATTTAGTATGTAGAGTCCTAGCTAGCCGATGCTTAATCTTTTCTTTGGATTAGACTTGCTGGTCTAGGTCTTAAATCTCTCTCTCAGAGGAAGTTTATGATTCCATTCTCTCCACCTCCTGATTTTAATGTCTGAAGTCTAGCCTACTTGTGGTCATTATCCATTTAATTAATCTTTTCCCCAAAACTACCAACTATTTCTGAGGCTAGAGGTACTCAAGTCTTCCAATTTCCATTCTGTCATGGAGATGAGTGGTCTAGGGAAAGGCACATAGGTAAAGTTAAGCTCAGGGGGCTTGGGATACTGTTACTTCTAAGCATCTTACCATAATTTTGGCCACTTATTTGCAGATATGGCCAGAAAAGCTCTAAATGTCTGTAACTTCACACTTATAAATAGAATACTTCATTTTCTATGGCTGTGAGTATAGATAGGCTGCCACATATCTAGATGAAAACTGAGCAATTCAATCATAGAACCAAACCAAAAAGGACCAAACCCAATGCATATGAATAGCTGACTAAACTTTCTGATGAGATATGGGCTCTGGGAGCCCCCTTGACCTCTCCTTGAATCTTTGAAATATAGACTCTGGGAACCCCCTGCCCCCCTTGAACTCTGATTAAATCATCCTATTTGATGAGACATTAGCATGAGGCCATAAGCCTTACATTTCGTCTGGGCCCAAAACTCTGTTACTAGACTTCCCACCCTTGAGCCTATCAAAATATCAATCCACTCTTGTACTGGCCTACCCCACCATTGTCTGTAGTCTCCAGGTAGCTTCCAGCAACTTCCCACCCTTAATCACTCATTGACCCTCCCCAAACTCCTCCTCTAGACCACCCCTAGATTCCTCCCACAACCTTCTGTATATAAGACCCCATCTTGTCTCCATATCTGTGAGAGTGTCATAGAATGACCTAGTATAGGCTTACTCTGTGTTCAATAGAAGCTAACTTTTAATAAACTTTATTTTTATTTGGCTGAGAAGACTTGAGTTGAATTCATTTGGCAGGACCTGGGGTGTTGGTTTATTTGGGTCTCCAGAGCAATCCTAACCCTCTTTATGAGTAACCTCTTCATTTCCACTGAGCATACAGGTACTTTCTTCTTATGTAGACTCAATCTACATGTGTTTGTAGTGTCAACCAGACAGAACTGGTCTCTAACCTGTGGATGGCAAGAGATGAACAGAGCAGGCTAGAGGAGAGTCAGGAATCAAACAGAAGTTTAATTTCAAAATGAGGGAAAGGACACATGTGCCAGAGCAATGCCCCTGGTAGTGGTGGGAGACTAGAGGCAGTGTACAAAGATCTCAATACCAATGGCTACATAGTGAGCTGTAGCCCTGACCATGAGGGGTAACAGCAACAATGAGACAAACTCATAGTAAGGTTTCATGACTGGAGCATGGGTACTTGTCTGGTGCTTGTCCAAGTTCAGAGAATATCTGGTGCTGGTCAAAGTACATGATTTTGCCAGAGGGTGAGATCATCTAGAGGATCAATGCAAAGGATTGTTGTTATGCTAAGCTCAGGGCACAGCTGGCTTGCTGGGCCTTAGCTCTAGAAAACAGGGTGTCTTCTAATATCTTGACAGTATTAAACCATAACAAAGACCATTTTTCTTGGGAACCTTAGGTGGTCTCCTTAAGCGGATTTCACAGTAAGAATAAAACAAAATGAAACTTGAAATCAATGATGAGAAGTGCAATTCTGAGCCTCCTAACAGCAGGAAGCATATTGTTGAGCATCAAGCATACAGAATAGCAGCAGTGTCAAAGACCATGAAGCAGTTTCTACCTTTTTTCAATATTGCTTTATTAGTAAGGAGAGAAAATCCAGCATTTGAACATTGTTTAAATATTAAAGATAAAGTCTGTTTTTAAACCATAAAGTGTTCCTCTTTAACTTTTTAAAAGATATCCATTATAATTTAAAAAAATTGTACCATTTTTCTGTTGATGGATTTTTTAAAGGGGTCTACACCTCTGATTTTCTTTGTGTATGGAATTCCCTATAAAAACTCTTCTACAGATGGAGATCAGCTGCTGTTGGTCAACTCTGAGTCTGAGAGAGCTATTTTGGGCACTGAGAAGTTAAGTGACTTGTATAAGGTGTTTAACCAGTACATATTCAAGGTCTTGAATCTAGGTATCTCTGATTCTGACAGTCTCTCTATTTACTATACTCTTCCATGCTGCCACCTCAATAGATTTTAAAAGTCTGCAATACTTTCATGTGAATCAAGTGGTATATTATTGGTTGGATTATTGGCTTTCAAGTCAAGAAGATCTGGACTGAAGTCCTACTTCTGAAACATTCTAACTATGTGATCAGGAAAAAAAATATTCCTTAAATTCTCAGTGCTTCATGTAGCTCTCTATAAAGATTAAGAACAGAGGAGTTGTTTGTCTACAATCATGGAGGAAATTTATTACACTGACGGAATTACAGAGCTAGAGTCTTCACCCAGAACTCAATATAACTTGTTTCATGTTCCTTTCAAAATTATTAAATAAAGTTGCTTTTTTCTCTCACATGATAATTGTTTTATTCTCTTTCTTAGTTAAATACTCGACAATCCTTAGAGACTTCTAAATGCTTTCTATCAATCAATTAACATATATATATATATATATATGAAGGTAATATTATACACAAGATACTATGTAATGTACCACTGATAAAAAGAAAAAGAAGAAAAGCCCTTAATCTCAAAAAGCTTCATTCTAAAGGAGAAGACAATATGTACATTCAGAAGCATAAAAGGAATAAATTTGTAATAAGTACAAGGCTGTATCATTAAAGAACAGAGTTTTTAAGGTTCAGGCTGTAATCAAGATTAGTCATAAGGAAAGTAAAAAATTGAAGGCTTTCCTGTTTTCTGAATGACAAAAAAAGAAAGCTTTTTGGTTAAATGCCTTGAAAGTAAGGCAATAGAGTATGCAAAGTGATAGCTCTTAAAATATAAATCTTACATAAAAGGAAAACATATTGTACATTGATTTGATGCTTGTTTTGTAGTTTCAAAACACTTTTTAAAACTTTTCCATTTTGAGATGATGACAACAAAGTGAAAATACAATTTAAACTTTTTTTTTAGCATGTAAGGAAAATATATTCTATGGCACCTCTAAAGAAGATGATGTAGAAGCCAATGGATTGAATTGGTTCAATGCACATAAATCTCCCTGAGATCTGATACAGAAATAATGTGTGGTCTATGGAAGAATTTGTGTCTATATATTATTGATGTTTTAAAAAAGAGATTTTTACTTAATTTTATATCAATCTTTCTAATATTTCAAAAAATGAATGCATTTTCATTGGTTTATAATTCATGTACTTTGGAGTTGTTGTTTGTCATCCATTTTCAAACAGGACCAATGACAATACCAGGTGATATCTTGATTTGTGCATGAATTGGATTTGTGAGATAGAGTTGCATAAAATCACCTGCTTCACTCTCATTTAGAGAGTCATGGAAGTCCAGCACCAGTATAAAAGCCAGAATGATTGGTGATGGCCCAGATGTAGTGGATGACTTTGACATCTTTAATGTCTGGCCAAGCTCCAAGCATTCCATTGAATATTTTTACTTCACCCACCTTCACTGCCATTGTAACAAGTTGTTCTTATCTATCTATTCTTCCAGGGGAAGTCTTCACATACTTGGAGTAGACATACCCCCTAACTCACAGGTCTATGGGTTTGAGGTCTGTAGATCCATTTCAACTTGGTTTAGCTTATCTACTAGACAGTTTTACTGGGCTGTGGCTGCCATACATGCTACAATAACTTGGAGTTAGAGACATATTGGCCTGCAATATGAATAGATTCCAATGGGGCTAAGTAACTTGACCAAGATCATACACATAGTAAGAGAGTCAGACTTAATATCCAGTTTTCACAATCCAATGCTCTTTCCACTACAGCACAACCAAGTAAGGAAGCACTAAGGGATAATTAAGGAGGAAGAACCTGCTCTGGACTTTGAAGAATGAAGAAGATTGAAATGGGTAGAAATGTGGGAGGAGTCCATTTACAAATGGGGGTTGACCTATGCAAAGGCATAGAGGCAAGGGATTGTGTGACCAGTTCTTCTGAAACATAGTGTGTATGAAGAGGTAAGTGTGAAAAGGCTAGAAATGTAGATTGAAGCTAGATTGTGGAGGGTCTTGAATGCTTAACAAAGGAATTTGTACTTTAATCTCTATTCATGTGGGATCCATATCAAATGGAAACACAAACAAAACAAACAACTTCTGGGAACTTAAAACTTTTAAGAAATCAAGTAAAAGCAGGGTAGGGAGAGAGAAGGAAAAAAAAGAAATTTACATAATAATTCTGTTATATATTTGAAAGGAATAGCAAGTTGTACATAGTAGATTTCCAGTTTCATGTACAATCATCTTTTTATTGTACTATATTATGGAAATGCTTTTTATTCCACAAATTAAAATAAAATTTAGAAAAAAAATGAAGTAAAAGTCAGAAATCATACATTGTTCTATTATTCTTATCTATTGTGTCTTTCCCCCATTTGTGTATTTGGTCAAGCAGAGAATGTGGACTTTAAACTTATCTTTATAGATCATATAATAACAGTTTACCAAGACATAGTGGTCGTGTGTTATGTCTTGTTGGATACCAAAATGCCTTCATGAAAGTCCTTGTCATTTATAGGCAATAGAATGTAATCCCATTAAAGCCAGGGGCTCTTTCAATTTTGTGTTATACACCCCACACCTAGTTCAGTGCTTCATATATAGTAGGCACTTAATAAATGCCCATTAAATTTAAAGAATTGAAACCAAAATATTCAAATAAAAAGGAAAAAAAATCAGTCAATTAATCTTTTTACAATCTTACACAAGTCTAACTTCAAGATGATTGGTTGATTATTTTGCTTTTCACCTGATCTGCCAAAACAAAGTTAATGCAGACAGTTCAGTAAAGACAAACAGGTAATTTTGTGGGGAAAAAAAATTAGTTTAGTTTTCTTCGTTGCCCAGTTACTTAGGGAAGTAGGCTATATTTGTGGTCCTATCAATAAATTAATTGTCAGTCAATCAGTCCCATCATGAGATAGTTTTCCTGTTTCTAAGGAGTACCTGGCATTGTTCAAAAGTTGTTTGCCATTCATAGTTTCTGAAGGTGGAATTGTTTACACTAATTTGCCCATCCCACACATCCAATAAATCCAATAAGCATTTATTAAACACTTACAATGTGCCAGGTACTGTTGTAAGTTCTGGGAATACAATTAATAAAAAGAGAGAATCCCTGCAGTTGAGTTTAATAGGAGAGAATACACAGAAGGAGACAGGAGAGAGAAGGACACCAGGGTGTTCCTGGCACAGGGACATCTTGTTCCATGGAATTGAAAAACACTGGCAGGGCAGCAAATGCAGAATGAAGTGAATCTAAAAGTCCAGTTTCTGCCACCTATAGGGAAAGCATTGGAATAGAATGGTATTCCATTCTCTGACCATTCAGCAAGAGGAAAGAAGAACCTAAGGGGAATAGTGAAAGGCAAGACTTGAGTTAACAGAATTTTGATGAGAGTAGAGGAGATGAGTTTAATTTGGGATGGGCAACTTCTTCCTCTGAGTTGAAAAAAAAAACAACAGGCAGGGAACAGATACAGAGTTGAGACACTGTCATATTTTAGAATCTACAGAATTCATGCTATGTCAAAATATGGAAAATAATGGAAATATCTTACTAAAGGGACTATAGACTCTGTTTTCCCCCATATACATTGTTTACCTTTTTTAAATGTTTTGAATAATTTCAAAGAGGAACAAAACCCTTGAGAAGGTATTTGAATGATTAGCTCTGAATTCATGGGGGCAGAAAATCTCATTTTTTATGTTTATTAACTGTGTGATCTTGGACCAAATAGTTAACCTACTTGCCTCCTCAGTTTTCTCTTATGTATAATGATAATATTGTACTAGATAGCATTTGAGATTCCCTTCAGCTCTCCTTCTATGACCATGATTCAACATTTTAGTATAACATTACTCTTTTTTATAAAACTTCCATCATTTTATGCTTAAATATTTTGGGACATTTTTATATTATTTTATCTTGTGAATAAGAAATCTAATCTGTATCTGAAAACTCTATGTCATGGACCACCCAAAATGAAAGAGATACATGTTAAACTCTCAGTCTTTAATGTTTCTTCTTTTAATTTCTTTTCATTGAACCAATGCTAACTACCAAAAATCACTAAAATTTTAGTATTTCAACAGAAAATTGGATGGAAGAGTTTGCTAAGATTTAAACAATAGTTCTGAATGAAGGAACATTTCTTATACATAAAACCACATCCAAAATATTTACTAGCCAACAACTTTTGTTAGTATAGAGCTTTGCTTCCACCATTATATCAGATAGAAAAATTGTTTTTTATGGATGTTAACCTTCTATGATTTGAAAGAAATTAAACTTTGTCAGATAAACAAAGATTTTATACCCTTGCTGTATTTTCGAAGAGGAAATTTTTTTTAAAGGTAGAGATATAGAAGGATGAATACAAGTATCTTGGCCAGCAACAATTACATTATGAAGACAATTAGGTTTTTGGAGAATTTCAGGATCTGAGTTAAAATTAACATCCATTAATGCATCCTTATTTGGAGACTTCTTGTCTTCTTTTCTTTATTTGCTCTAGGGTTCTAATATCATTTCTAACAACTGCCTTCACACGGACATGTCTGATGCTGCTGTTTTCTAGAAATACATCATATGATCCATTTTTCTTTATACTTTTAAAGCATTTATTTTGCCTGTGTAGTTTGTTTGTATCCAACATTATCTCACTGCATAGGAACTGCCTAGAAAACCTGCATTATAGCCTTAGAATGATCAGTTGAGGGAAATGGGGCATTTAGCCTGGAGAAGAGAAGACTTAGGGAGGACAGGATAGCTGTTTTCAAATATGTGTAGGGTTGTAATGTTCAACAGAGATTAAACTTATTCTATTTGTCCAAAAAAGGTACAACTAAAAGATACAGTTTGATGCAGAAAAGAGAGAAGTTACATTTGGATAAGAAAAACAATCTTTCTAAAGGTGTGCAATAGTGGAATAGGTCATCTTAATAAGATATGGGTTCCTCTAGGGATTAATGCTAATTGTGATATCATCTTTGGCAGATTAAGTCTTACACACATGTGGATATTATCATCACTGTCAGTTTGGGTTTAGTCCATACTTTGATGATACCCTCAATTTATATTGTCTACCAGATTAGCAAAGGGCATTGGTTTTCTGAAACGGGAAGCTAGCAAATCTTGTTGATGTGGGCAAAGGAACAGACAGGCAACAGGAAACTCCTTTGAATAGAAGCATAACCAAAAATTGCTTATCCTGGTGCTAAGGACTGTTCCTCAATTTTGTAAAAAGGAGTGGGGAAATGGGTATAATCCTTCATATAGCACCAGGTATTGGGCTAAGCACCGATGAATATCTTATTTGAGCCTAAGAACCTTTTGAAATAGGTGCTGTTATCTTAATAGCTTAAGTGACTTTTTCATAGTCATGGAGCTAGTAAGTGTCTGAGCCTCAATTTGAACTTAGGTCTTTCTGACTGCTCTCAATATGTCACTAGCTGATTCAGTGCTTCAATGAGAAGACAATAGAGAAGATAACTTATAACTGACTTTATGGGCACACTTTTCTAATAAGTGCTGGTGGATCTGCTAATGAGTCACTTTTCTAAACAGATAAATGTCTTTTTAAAAAATCTCATAGAACAATTTGACTTGCTAAATATTTTTAGGTTCTTTATGATTATAACAAGGAGGAAATTGTAGAAAGTAAGTGATTCAATGACAATCTAAATTACAATCTTATGATCCAGATGCAGAATTTTGGGGGACTAATGATGATTGATGGTTGACTATGTGAAATTAGGTTAAATGAATAGTTAAAGACTGATTAATTTTCCATGTGCTTGTTCTGTAAGCCAAAATATGTAATTGAAGGGGAGTCTGTTCTATTGAGAATCAATGTTGTGGCAAATGTCTCCTCTGAGAATTCAAGTCCTTTTCTATTCTTGTTACCAACAAGGGCTTGGGCATCAGTGACTCCACCTTCAAAGTATTCAGGCAGCTTGAGTGGCATCTTAAATATAACCATCTGTTATATGATTTTCTGGAATCCATTTATGAAATCAGTTTAGTGCTGTGCACACTATAATTTTTGAAATGTTTTCTATCTCAGGAAAATGTTAATTTTATTTTGGATATTTATGCATGAAATATTTTATGATTGTATCATTCCATTAGGGAATGTGTCATTGCCATCTTGCCAGTATCCATCAGAAATGAGGATGCCCATCATTTCAGTGGCTTTTTAAATGACTAAACTCATTAACATTATTGATTTTTAATAATACAATATTATTCAGGTCATTTATAAAATTTTGGAAATGTATTGACTTAGGACAGGCAGAAAAGATGCAGACAAAACATGTCCATTTAAAAATATTGCTTCCAAGTATTCCCTACTCTATGACAATGTATAGAAATTTAGCCACCAATTACTCTATTTTCAATATGGAAAATGTTAATTGTTTTGTAAATAATAGAGTGAAGGTTCCAGCAAAAGGAGTGAAGCAGGTGATGCTTGTCTTTGTTTCCCTCTCATCTCATAGGTTAATACCTATTTCTCATCTCACATTCCCTTCTCTATCCCACAACCAGTACCTCATGGTACTGTGATGCCTAAAGCATCCTGCTTAGGCTTATTATCTTCCATGCTTAAAATTATTTATGTACTCCCCTCTTTGCTGACTTTCAAAACTTACCTGTCTGTGTTCTAATCTCCCTCAACTAGCCATGTTGGTAAACTCAAATTATTGATATTTCAGATGGGATTTGTTTACTCAGTTAATCAAGTACTGAACAAACCTTTAGCAAGCACTTACTATTTACAAGTCATTATGCCAGATGAGAGCATATGCAGACAAAAATAAACATCTCTGACCTAAAGAGTTTACATTCAATTAAGTAAGAAAACATGTATGAATGTGTGTATGAGTGTGGTCACATGTTTGTGTGTTTTCAAAGGTAACCTTTGGAAGGAAAGCAATAACAGCTCATTGGAGAAGAGGATCTCAGGCAATGCATCATGTAGGTATAAAGTGACATGAGTTGAACCATTAAGTAAACTGTGGGTTCTAAGAGGTAGAAGTGACAAGAATATGTTTCAGGCAAAAGAGATGGATATTGGGCATGGAGAGGCAAAAATGAGAGACAGCAAGTTCATTTACTATTATTCTCACTTTGTAACAGGAGAGAGAGAGAGAGAGAGAGAGAGAGAGAGAGAGAGACAGACAGACAGACAGACAGACAGACAGACAGACAGACAGATGGACAGACTTTAATCAAATTGTTCACTCTTGAATGGTGAATCTAAACACAATATGGAAGCTAGTGGGGAAAATATGAGGCTAGAAAATCTTTTCTTTACTCTCCATTAAAGTCACATTATGTAGATTACTATTGGCATATAATACCAATTTGTACTGCACCACCTAAATGCCCTAATGCATATTTTTGTGTAACTCTTCGATATTATATTTATATTGTATAGCACAAATATGTGTCTATAAATATGAAATATAACCAGTGTATATTGATAATGGTTTCCATCAACACTATTATTTAAATCATTTCCTGTTCAGAAGTTAATTGCTTGGGGAAGCATATGAAGTATTTTATACATTTATCAATAAAAATGAAAGATTTTCTGCTACCTAAAAGGTAGAAGAAATAAAATAGAATATTAGAATAATATTAAATCAACTCAGAACTTGGAAGATTATCAGAAATCACCTAGTCCAACCTATATCCTTTGTAGTATTTATAAAATTTCTCCTTAGAAATTTTCAGGTAGATTTGTTTTGTCTTCAAAGGAGTACTGGTTATGAAATACCTGATCAGCCTGACTCAGAGTAGGAAAGAACATGGTGGGTAAATCAATGCTTCCCTGAAGCAATGGTAGGCAGAGTAAAAGGATTTAGAATCTTCACTTATTTTTTTTTCTCCATAAGAAAGTCGAAGGATAGCAGGTATTTACTAGCCACCTAGTTATTCTATTCTAAATTCTTCATGATTAGGGAGTTTCCTCATCCCCCTTCCCCCCCCACCCCCAGATATTTTTTGGGTATTTGTATCCCCAGCTCCTGACATATAGTAGTTGATTAATTAATTAATTAATGCTTGTTAATTTGTTGTTCATTCATCACTTTAATTTGTGCCCCTTCCCTAAGAGTGCAGCAATGCTCAGTAAAATAGATTGAAAAGATGAAATCATAAGACTCACTTCTTCCTTGTTACGTATAAGTCTTGTGTGCATTTTTCATTTGGCTCTCTTATTGTTAATTATTTCAGGAAATTTCAGTATAAATTCTAGAGCAGGCACAATTCCAGAACAATGTATTATCTTGAACAATGAAGACATTAGTACAGAATGCAGGGATACTAATGGAGAATATAAACAATTCATCTAATTATGTCTTGCTCATAGCTCATGACAGGTGAGCTTCCCATCTTGTTCTAGTATACCTTTCTTTGAGAGTATCCTTTGCACTAGAGGTGTCAGACAAGTTGCTGGCAATATGCCAGAGGGTTGCTTTAACTAGATTAAAATATAATCAGGAAATATTTAGTAATGTAAAAAATACTACAAAACATTTATAATGTTAATTTTGGTTTTTATAAGTCAGTGTGTGACTCACAGACACTGTGAGTATGGTTTATGTATGTTTTAGTGGCCCCCATTTTGAGATGTGTTTGATACCATTGCTTTACACTATTTTTCCTACACAAATCCTCATGTATAATGTTTTGTCATGTATTCATGCCCACAGCATACTTCTCTTGCATTAATAATTCAATAGGATATGGGATTTATTGATGTAGATAATCCCTCCATCAACATGAATACACTCTCACAGATATACATATGTACGTATATATATATATATATGTATATATATATATACATACATACATGTGTGTGTTCACTAGCATAAACAGGATAGTCAAATTTAGGGATGCACTTTACAATCTGAGAGGCATTAACACACAAGCAGTTGGGTTTCTATGAACCTCTAAATGAATAACTAGGCTCACTGAGAACATATTTGATTGAAAGGATATAAAAAGGTTCTAGAAATGGGGAAATCATAAATGGAAAATATTTCATATGAACAGCATGTGTGATTGGTTAGAAGAAGAGATTCTTTCTATGTAGAATAAGAATTTTAAAAGGGGGTGAGCTAATTTCCTTGCATTAAAGGAATGAATGGTTTGACTTCTTCATACATAATTTAAGAAAGTAAAATATGTCATACTCCCTGAGAAAAAATGGGTATTATATTTGGTAAAGAAATGACAAGGAAGAAGCAAGATTGTATTTTTATCTTTTCCTCTGTGTACAATAATTCCTTTAAATTTCCATCTAAGGAGTATTTCACAGATGGAGGGCTTACCTATCAGTCTTTACAGTATGAATCACAAAAATATAATAGTCATTCTTGAAAAAAAAACCCCAACAACCTTCTCACTGATTTGTGGCTTGTAGCTTTTGTTTCCATGTTGAGTAGATGATTAAACTTTAATTTAATGTGATTCAACTCAACTAATTTCAATAAACATTTATTAAACACCCACCATGTTTAGAGCATTTTGCTGAGTCAGGAAAAATGCAAAGTTTGGATAAGATAGTCCTTGCTCTCATAAAACTTACAGTTTAGTGGGGGAGGGGTTTAAAACATATATAATTATAAAAAAACAACATTATGTGATGAATATATCAGAGAAGAGCAAACTTAATGTGATATGAGGTATTGCTTCGTGTTTATATGTGTTGTAGGAGAGTCATTTCATTAATTAATGTTTACGTAGGGACAGTACATTTAAAGGAAAAAAATAATTTGATGGTCATGAAAGTGTGTTTCTGTGCTTGATATCTTTGTTTTTCTTAGTAATGTGGATCTCATGTGAGATTGGATATAACAGTACCAGTCTGCACAATTGGAAAATTTCAGAATTGGAAGAGATGTGTTTAGTTCTTAGTTCAAACAACTTCTACAACATACCCAATAAATAGTCATCAAGACTTTACCTGAAGACTTTCAGAGAAAGAAAATCCATTACCTACTGAAGTAGCCATTCCACTTTGGGATGGTTCTGATTGGGAGGAAACTATTCTTTACAACAAGCCTAAATCTGCCTTTTAGAAATTTCAACTCATTTCTCCTAGTTCAGTCCTCAGAGATATCCCATCTCTATTACTTTGTACTAAATGTCTTAAACCCTGGAATTGTTTCCCCTTCTCAATCTGCTTCTAAGAATCCATCCCTAGCTTCCTTGAAGCTCCCTCACCTACCAACCTCTAGGTGAGGTCTGTTCTCATCCCTTCAGTTATTAGTGCCTTCTGTTCTCAAAATGCCTTGTACTTATCTTGTGTATATTTCTACATGTAATTTTCCTCTAACACAATATAAGTTTCCTGAGGTGAGGAATTGTTTCATTTTTTCCCTTTTAATTCCTTAGCCTACCATTATTTCTGGCAAGTAGCAGGCATTTAGTATATGTTTGTTGAATTAATGAAGTCAATCAAGTAATCAGCAAGCACTTATTACATCCTACTATGTGCTTATCTTGTGTTATATGCTAGGCCACAAATGCAAAATCAAGACAGACCCTACTTTTTAAGAATTGTGCCTTTTACAAGGGGGGCTACAACACTTTAAAAACTAAATAAAAGATAGTGGTCAAATAAATGCACAGTAATTGGCCATTAACAGCTGGGGGCATCAGGAAAGGCCTCTTTGAGGAGGTTGTACTTGAGCTGAGCCTTGAAAGGATCTACAGTTTTATGAGGTGGAGCTCAGGAAGAAGAGAATCATAGACTTAGAGGATAGGCAGGGCAAAGGCACAGAAATTGAAAATGGAGTATTTTTCAGGGAATAACCAGTTGACCACTTTGTCTGGAGTGTAGAGGGCCAGTTAATTACTGACTCTGCTTATTTAGCAATAAGAACAAATGAAAGCAAAACCCATTGATCCAGAATTTTCAATTAAACATTTATTAATTGCCTACTATTTGCCATTTATTTGGGATATACTGACAAATAAAATTGCACCCTTGCCCTGAAGGAGTTTGCATTTTGGGCAGGTTTAAGGTAGAGGGAAACAGGTAGAAAACAACATTTATAGAAATAAGTAAATACTAGTTAATTTGAGCGGAGAAAGAGCACTAACAGCTAGAAGGATGATAAAAGCTTCTTGAAGGAGATAGCAGAAGACCTGTTCCATAACTAACAACAAAGATTCTGAGAGGTGGAGGGGGCGGGAGTGCTTTACTAGCGTCCATGGGGAGGAACAATGTGAAAGCATGGTTAAGGAATTCTTTATTATGTCATATGGTCATTCCTTTCTTACTTTAGAAGGAAATTCTTTAGACTAGAAGGTGAAGTGGTAGTATAAAGGACTTTGGGTTAGGATTTGGAGGAACTAGGTCCAAATCCTCTTTCTGATGCCTTCCTAACCAATGCGATTTTGGGCAAGTCACATAATCTTGGGAGGCCTCTGTTTCTCTATAAAATGAGAGGGTTAGACTGAATGACTTCTAAAGTCCCTTCCAGCTCTAGAGCTTGAATAATCTAGAACAAACCAGCTCCAGATCTAGAATAATCACAGGAAATTTCTTCCTCAGTTGTGGGATCTGTAGAATGTATTTCTCTTATAATGAAAATTAAAATAAAAAATTTTCTTTGTCAATGATAAGTTTTCTTTGTGATATCAACACAAGGCTGTGGAGTTCTGCCTAAAATGTAAACCAGTAAGACAGACCATTTTCTTGAACTGTGCACTCAGTTTGTAAAATATGATGAAAGCTTGGCTAATAAACTACACAGTACATTTAATCTCACAAGTCACAAAATTCCAAATGAGAAAATGCACACTACATTTAACCTCACAGGCTAGAGAACTCCAAATGAGTTCCTGTACATTGGCACTGATGGGGTACAGAAATGCTTTACTCAGGATATGTTCAGTGTTCAACTTCACTTTTATTTTTCTGGTGAAAATACTTAAATTTTTTTCTTAAAAAAATTGTTTCTTCCTATGTGAAGCTCACAGATTTTATTTCCATGTTAGATAGATTATCAGTGGAGCAGGATGAGGGTTGAACAGTTGGCCTGGGGAAGAGAATACTAGATTTGAAATGAGAAGACTTGTGTATGACAACTGATTTCATTATTTGCTACACAGGTAACCTGGGGAAAGCCACTTTCTCATTTCTAGATTTCAGGTTCCTTATCTGTAAAATGAAGAGGTTGGACTAGATGATCTCTAAGTTTTCTAACTCTGAACACTAAACTTAAGTGAAAAAGTAATTCTAAGCAATATTCTAACATATGAATTTATGGAATAGCAATTCCATAAATGTAATTTTATGTGGAAGTTCCTCACAGGATTCATTGGGATTAGCAACAAATGAACACAGATAAAAAATATGAAAGAAAAATAAAGTTCAGAGAAGAAGGCTTCAGGCACCTCCAGGATAAGGATTTATCCAATGAGAGGGGAAGGAGGAAGCATTTTCCAGGCCAGTCAATCTACTACCTCCCTTTAATCATCACCTCTGGGACCCTACTAGTTACAACTTGGGACCCTGTTTTCAGAAGCTCTGAAAAGAGGAATGACCATAGTGCTATCCCTTTTCTTTCAGGTTCAGCACCTATAGTTATCACATAGGGGAACAACTCTAAGAAAAGGAGATCTGCTGACCTAAATACAACCACTACCACCTTCCAAAAAGCTGCCACCAATGGGTAAGCAAGGCCAAGAGCCTTGGGATCAATAGCATCTCTCCCTCCCCAATACACATACCACAGGCCTTGCTTACAACTTATCTATTGAGATGATGCCAGAGTTTAAGTTGTAAAACTGACATACCATATCCTCTGAATTCCCAACAAACATTAATCAACCAAAGTTCACAAGGGGTGAAGCCTGAAAAACTGGTGTCTAGGTATTCATTTGCACAATAGGTCTCAAAGATCCTTCTTTCTAAGAAACATAGAATCTATTTCCTAACTACAACTACTCTAGAAACTGTTTGTAGATACAAAGACAAACTTTATTGAAATTGCAGTGCATAATGATCTTACAATAAAGCAAGTAGTCTGTTTAAATGCAAAAGCAAAGAAATGAACATTTATCAACCTACCAATATTTTAAAGATGCAGATCATATTAGTTTCATTAGCAATGCTTTTACAGAATTCAGCAAAATAGCAAATATCTGTACTTAAATGTTAATGAATCAGCACATATAAAAATCTGTAAAAATAATTTCAAATGGAACTGATTTGCAAGAGAACCCTGAAGACTACCTGTATAATTACAAACTAAAGCAAAGAAAAAATAGTGAATTTCTAGAAGATCCCCAAAACCATGGTTTCCAAAAAATGAAAGTCTCAGGTGAAGAATCAAGGGTCCCTGAAAATTTGAAATATGAAAATTATTATCCCAGATAAGACTTTACATGTGTTGAATATATTCTGGTCCATTATCCCAGAGTCAGGTGGTTATATTTTTTCCTAAGAGTTCTAGAGATATCCTTAGGGGATTGTGGTTTCTTTCTTCTTTAATGCTATTGATTTGAGTTATGATCAGTTGTGTTTGTTTTATTGTTAGTCAACAGCGACTTACTAGCACAACCATTCCTTTAAGCACTTATCAATTAGCTTTTACAAAGACACATTTATTTCAAAGCTATAACAAGTACGGAAGTACACTTTCACAACAATTCAGAAGCACACTCTTCCCTATGCTATCATAGTCTCTAAGGAGAGAGGGCTCAGACTTAGCACACATGGGTATATCCCCATGCCTCTATTTTGGGACTTTCTATCTCTGTCTTTCAAAATATGTATCTAATACCTATCTAATGCCTTTCCTGCTAAACAATCTCCCAAAGTCTTTAAACAAGCCCAAGTCTCAAATCCCCTTTAAAAAACCCGCAAAAGTTCTGACCATCCTGCCTGTGACCTATCATGTTATATTTTCCCTCCTAGAGTCAGCTAAAAAACTATTCATATGCCAATTAAATGTGCATGACTTCAGTGGAATTTTGACAAAATGTTGAAGCATGTTACCCACCACCTTAGAGAAGGATGATGAACACAGGGCACAGAATAAGACATATTTTTGGACATGGAAAATGCAGAAATTTGCTTCAATTGACTGTTTGTATTTGTTACAAAGCCATTGCTTTTCTTCTTTTTAATGTTTTAGAGGGTTAGGAAGGAAAGAAAATTGATGCCTGTTAATTGAAAACAAAATTTCAAAGAAACAGAAAAAGGGTGAGGAAGAAGCATTTATTTAGTGCCAACTTTGTCCCAGGCTTCAAACTAAACACTTTACAAATATTACCTCATTTGATCCTGGTTAACCCGGCTGCTAATACATTCTCATCTAAAGTTACCTTCACATACAATATTTACCAGCTCATGTAAATATTGATACTGCCATTACAATTTAGGCTCCTTGAGGATAGAGACTTTTAATTTTTTCTTTTTATTTTCAGCACTTAGCATAGTGCCTGGAACATTCTATAATATGCTTAATAAATAATTATTGATAGGCTTTTCTCTCTTTGATATTATTCTTATTTTGTCTAATGATCCCTTGAGTAGTAGGGTCCCCCATTACAATATCCCATTCAGATTTATCTACCTTCTTACGTTTTGCCTTAGAATTTCACAATTGCAAGTGACTATAGAAGCCATCTACTCTAACCTGTATCTAAACAAGAATTTATAAAGTATTAGTGAGTTACATTGATTATTCTTGAAATAGTTAAAAGAAATAGAAAGGGAAAAGCAAATTAAGCTTGAGATGATGATGTAAAGTACCTTCATATTAAGAGTTCAGATATTCTGAGCATGCTGCAATGATGGTAATGAAAATTCCAAAACCTCTGGACTTTCAAAGCTTGCAGGGTCCTCACTAGGGATAGAGGTGAGGTAGAGACCAAGACTGGGGCCAATGTTGAGGTAGGTGTTGAGTCTAAGTGAAACCCAACTTGAAGAACTGGATGACTCAGATAACAAAACTGATGCTAGTTTAGAACATGATTTGATTGTCAGAACTTTAATTGACTGGATGTCTGCCAAAGGTTTCTATTTGTAAAAAGTGGAAAATCTAATAAATTCTTTTTTATCTTTCAAATTTATCTTTCAATAGGTATATGAAGTGTTCACCTACCATTCTAATCCTTACCAATAAAGAGTAAATAAATGGTTAATGAATTAGAGATGAAAACCTCAAGGGATGGTCAATATTGACCCCCTATAGTTTCTGATAGATGAAAAAGGGGAATTTTAGCATGCATTTGAAATGATTCCTGCATTTTAGGAGAACAATTCCTGAGCTCAGAGATAGAATTGGTAGCATCCCATAGAGTAAGGTTCTGAAAGTGGAAGCTATCTGTAGAGGGCTGTAAATGTCTTAAGAATAAAACTGGTCATGCAATCAGAATGGATTTAAATGAGAAAGAAAATGAGACTGAAATGCCTTTAGATGGAAAATATTTGAAGTCAGGTTTCAAAAAGACATGTACACAATGTGGAAAAGTTTCAGGGAACTGAGTACAAATGGCAAAGTCCTGTAAGAGTAATATAAGGAAGGATAAATCATTTTGTGATTTCAAGCTTGCAGTAAAGGGTGAGGCAAATAAAAGAAGGTTCTCTTCCCCATCACCTGTAGGTTCCTATGTCAAGAACAAGAGTGAGATCAAGAAAAAAGATAGTAGTTCCCTCTTGCTTACCATGCATAGGAAGAAAATAACGTGACAGAAACAGAATTGCTAAATTCAAATTTTGCATCAGTTTTCTCAACTAAGGAGAACAGTTTTCTCTCTGAAAAGTATGAAATAAAAATGGTTAACAGAGAGTTGACTGAAACACTAATCAAGTAAAAAGGTGGTTACAGAAAACTTCCCTGACCACAATGAATTTAAGCTCCTTGGATCTGGCTAACTACATCCCAGTGTGCTTAATGGCTTTGTTGATGTGGCTGCTGGGAAGCCACTGATGACTCTAATGAGTCATAAAGAAAAGGACTAGAGATGTAAATTGTGCCAATTTCCAAAAATATGATGAAGAGTACTTCTTTAGACACTGGGTCAATGAGAGTTATAGACATGGAGATGAGGATCTGAAATGATAATATCATTTTTGAGCTATAAGACATGTCATATATATGTAGAAGATATATCTTTTATATATAGAAGATATATTTATATATATATATATATATAGAGAGAGAGAGAGAGAGATTTTGAGCTAGATAATATCAGATTTTGAGCTAGAAGAAACCTCATTTTACCAATAAATAAACTGACCCCCAATGAGGCTAACTTACTTGTTTGTGGTCACATAGCTTATAAGTGTTCAAAATAATATTCAAACCTGGTTTTCTGAGTCTAAGTCCAGTACTCTATTAATTATATGTACTGTGTGAAACAAAAAGCAGAACAAAGTCAGGGATACAAGAAATCAAAACCAAGTTGATAAACCAAGGTCAAAAACACCAGATATTAGAATCAGCAATAGGATTAAGGAAAGAAACATCCTAATTCATACTGAGACAAAAACTGGTTGAGAAAAAAAAATAAACAGAAAACCAACAGGAAAGTGAGTGTCTGGATGTTTTTAATGCACCACAATTTCTTCTTCTCTTGTAGACCTTATTTAGCAAGTTAAATCTCCTTTGCATTTCTTGTTTTTCTGCAGAATTTTTGGGTTTTGATTATGCTGAATTGTCTACTTTATTCAACCTGTTCTCTTTCACTTACATTAAATGTGTTGATGGACCATGAAGGAGGAGCATTCCTCATCGTGTCCCAATTTTCAAAAAGAGGGAGAAGATGGATTGTCCAAACTAAAGGCCAATGAGCCTGGCAAATGCCTGGTACAATTCTTGAATGTTCTATTTAAAGGATGTTTTGTGAGCACTTAGATATGGAAGCAATGAGCACTATGAACCAGTGTTAATTTCATTAAGAATAAGATAAGCCTGACTAAATTCATTTTCTGTTTTGATAGGTTCACCAGAAAATTAGGGTAAGAGAATATCAGAGGCATAGAATATTTTGAATTTAGCAAATATTTGAAAAGTCTGCCATGAAATCCTAGTGGTGGTCAACAATTGGAAACTATAGGAAAGTAAATCAATTAAAGAATGACTGAATAAGTTGTAATATATGAATGTAATGAAGTACTATTGTGCTGTAAGAAATTATAAAATAGATGATTTCAGAAAGATGTAGAAAATATATGAACTGAGATAGGGTAAAATGAACAGAATCAAACCAACAATTTATACTCTACTACCAATGTAATCAAAATGAATAATTTGAAGACTTTTATAAACTAACAAAGAATGAAATAATAACCAGAAAAAATATACTATACCCTAAAAATAAACTCTTGAAAGCTGTAAAAATTGTGAACAATACAATGATTATTCATTCTTCCAGAGGACCAATGATGAAAAATCCTATTTATGATAGAGAGGAGATGAATTTAAGGCAGACCTGCACAACTTGGCAATAGGTAGGGGTCAAAATTAAAATAAGCTAAACTTCTTTGGGTTGCAGAAAATCTTTTAGCAGCTCACTTTCCAAGTAGAGGTATAATTAATGATAAAACTATTTTGAAAATAAGCCATATTAGAAAGGGGAAATTATAATTCATATCATTTAATAACACTTATTACTTAAATTTTTATTGTGAAATTATATTGTTAAAAAATTACTTTGCTAAGTGGTACAAGTTTTTTTTAATTAAATTTTATGTTTATTTTTAGTTTACAACGTTCATTTCCACAAGATATTGAATTATAAATTTTCTCCCCATCTTTCCTTTACCCACCACACCAAAACAGCTATCCCACTGAATACCCCCTCCCCCAATTTGCTCTCGCCTATATCTTCCCCCATTCCCCCTCTGACTTTCTAGTAGGGCAAGATGGATCTCTATAGCCCAGTGCCTATATATCTTATTTCCCAGTTGCATGTAAAAAATAATAATATATTTTTTAAACATTTGATTTTAAAACTTTGAATTCCAGATTCTTTTCTTTCCTCTGTCATCACCCACCCTTACTGGCAAGATAAGCAATTCAATATGGGTTGTACATGTGTAGCTACATAAAACATTTCCATAGTGGATTTATTGTGAAAGACTGACTATATTTACCTTCATCCTATCCTGCCGCCCACTTGTTCTATTCCCCACTTTGACTCTGTCCCTTTTCAAACCTCCCCCTCAACCTGCCTTCCCCTCCATCATCCCCCCTCTTATCCCCTTTCCCCCTACTCTCCTGTAGGGTGAGATGCCCTATTTAGTGTATATGTCATTCCCTCCCTAAGCCAAATTCAATGAGAATAAGGTTGACCCATTCCCTTTGCCTTCCTGGACTTACCCTCCACTGTAAGAGTTTTCCCTTGCCTCTTCTATATGAGATAATTTACCCCATTCTGTCTCTCTCCATCTCCTCTCATTATATTCCTCTCTAACCTCTCAATTTCACCTTTTAAGTATCATCCCTTCCTATTCAATTAGTACTGTGCCCTCTGTCTATGTATGACTGTGCACATATATACACACACTCACATGATTTCATACGCCCATATACCCTCCTGTATAGACATACACACACACTCACACACATTTCTATTACCTTCAACTATTCTCATACTGAGAAAAGGTTCATAAGTTACAATTATTGTTTTTCCATGTAGCAATATAAATAGTTCAACTTTGATAAGTTCCTTATGATTTCTTTTCTATTTACCTTCTCATGCTTCTCTTGCTTCTTGTATTTGAATGTCAAATTTTCTGTTCAACTCTGGTTTTTTCATCAAGAATGGTTGAAAGTCCTCTATTTCTTTGAATGACCATATTTTCCCCTGAAACATGATACTCACTTTTGCTGGGTAGGTGATTCTTTGTTTTAATCCTTGCTCCTTTGACCTCTGGAATATCATATTCCAAGCCCTTTGATCCCTCAATATGGAAGCTGCCAGATCCTGAGTTCTCCTGATTGTGTTTTCTCAATATTCAAATTGTTTCTTCTTGGTTGCTTGTAATATTTTCTCCTTGATCTGGGAACTCCAGAACCTGGCTAAAATATTCCTAGCAGTTTTATTTTTGGGGATCTTTTTCAACGGGTGGATTCTTTCAACCTCTATTTTGCCCTCTGGTTCTAACATATCAGATCAATTTTCCTTGGAGAATTTCTTTAAGGATGATTTCTAGGTTCTGTTTTGATCATGGCTTTCAGGTAGTCCAATTATTTTAAAATTATCTCTCCTGGCTTTATTTTCCAGGTCAGTGGTTTTTCCAATGAGATATTTCACATTGCCTTCTATTTTTTCATTTGTTTGGATCTGTTTAATAGTATCTTGATTTCTAATAAAGTCATTAGCTTCCATTTGCTCCTATCTAATTCTGAAGGAATTATTCTCTTTAATGAGCTTTTGAGATTCTTTTTCCATCTGGCAAATTTGGCTTTTTAAGGCATTCTTCTCCTCATTGGCTTTTTGAGCCTCTTTTGCCATTTGAGTTAGTCTATTTTTTAAGATGTTATTTTCTTCAGTCAGGTTGTTGACTCTCTTTTCATGATATTCTTGCATCATTCTTATTTGTCTTCTCATTTTTTCCTCCACTTCTCTTATTTGGTTTTCAAAATCCTTCTTAAATTCCTCTATGGCCTGTAACCACTTCATATTTTTCTTGGAAACTTTTGGTACAGGAGTTCTAACTTCGTTGTCTTCCTCTTGTTCCATAATTTGATCGTTTTTGTCCCCAAAATAAGCATCTAAGGTTGGATTGCCAAGCTTGCTTTGCATCCTTTGTTTGCTCATTTTGTCACTAAATTACTTGACTTTTGAGTTTTTTGCTACAGTAGAACTCTGCTTCCAGAGAGTAGAGCTTTGTCCCAAATTGCTGGGGTTTTCATAGCTGCCAGAGCTATTAGTTGGGTGTCTTCTCAGAAGCCTCTACATGCTCTGGCACCTGGCCACAAACTCCAGCACCTCCATTCTAGACAGAAATTCAGATCTAAGCAAGTTAAAGCAAGAGCGATTACACCTCAGAATGGTTGCTTGGTCCCCCCTACAGTCTGCAGGCCAGGACCTCTGAAGCAGCCATGAGACAGCAGCCTCTGCACCTCAGCTGCTTCCCCCTCCAGGGGTAGAGGTAGGACTGCACTCCCAGACCCTTTGTTCACAAAGTCTACACTGACCTCTCTCTTTGTCTTTGGAATTTATGGGTTGATAATTCTGGAAACTGTCACAGCTGCTGGTGATCTACTCTCCCAAAGTCTCTCCATCCCCAGCTGGTGGCGTCACCCTGGGGCTAGAACCATATTCTCACACAGGGCTGGGCTCTGCTCCCAGCATGCTTTGATGGACCCTTCCAGTCCTGCCAGGCTGCCTTCAGTGAGAGATTTGTTTATCTCTCTTACTTTGTGGTTTCTGTAGCCCTAACATTTGTTTATAGTGATTTTTTTTATAGGTATTTGAGGTGGTTATGGGGGGAGCACATGGAGCTTTCCTGCTTCCATGCTGCCATCTTGGCTCTGCCCCAGTATAAGTTTTAATACATTTTCCAGGTTTTCATACTCTTTACATTTAATTAATGGGATATATTACACTTCTTTTCAGCAGTTATCATATTCTAGAATCAGTTTTGAAATCAATTTATTTAGAAATCTGAGAACTATCCTTAGTGGCAGCCTCATTTTCTGAATTTGCTTTCTTGAAAAACCATTGTGCCCTATTGATATTTTTCAACAATTTGGATGCTGTAATTTGTTTTTCATTGGTGCCCGATTTGCTTAAATCAGGATGTTTTTATTCAAAATGGCATTGAAGATTGTATTTCATTGGAATAGCTATTACTTCTTAACAAACACGGTACAGCATTTTGTTCTCATATAAGTAAAGTATCTATTTGTCCACTTCCTATCAAACACTCTATGTTCTGATTCAATCTTCCATTTCTTTTTATCACCCATTTTACAAAGTCTTCCCCAACTTTAATGTTAGAATCAAAAAATCTCCACAGCAACTGCGCACATACAAAGAAATACTGAACTGAGTGTCTGGCCTTGGAGAGAGCACCAGACACTCATGTACCTTAGAGTGGGGCCCTGTAGCAAGGGAGGGGAAGAAGCACTTGTGTTTTTGCTGCTCATTGCATAGTAGCCATCAGCTTCATTGGCATGTGACTGCACTCTCTTTGTCTCTGTTCAACACCAGTAATGACCAAAAACACTGTGAAAAGTGAAAAGAAACCACTCTCGCTCCTCTCAGACTAGAGACAGACAACGGTTGGTTGCCATGGGTCATGTGACAAACAGGAGAGCTTGTACAATGGTAACACATCCACTAAGTTACAAGATGGGCACAGTAATGATTTGTAGAAGACAGGTTAAGTGGGACATGGATAAAGCACTGATTACATCTTTACTTTCTTTTACATACTCTACATTTCTTGCAGGTTACCTGAAATGCTTTGGCAGGCTATAAGCAGCCATATGTTGTGCAGGCCTGATTTAAGGTGAAAAATGAGACACACAGACTCACATACAATATGGATATATATATATATATATATATATATATATATATATATAGACATTGAGGGTACTTATTTTGTTTCATTATGCATATTTGTTATAAGAATTTTTTTCTTTTTTCCTTTTTTAAATGGGGTATAGAGTGGAAGAGAAAAATAGATTTCCTTTTATTTAAAAAAGAGAGATGGGAGTGTGCTATAGATATAAAATGTTGCATGAGTTTTCAAAGGAGGTTGCTATATTATTAGTTTTACTTAATTGTTTTATTTTGTTAAAAGAGATCTCTCACAAAGTAGAGTACTATGAAAATGTTTGTAGTTGGGGAAAAAACACCTTTGAAAACAGCTGTTGCTTGATTCACTCACTCCTCTAGCAAGACCAGTCATAAGCTGATGACTAGGGAATTCTGGACCTGGTATGAGGATCTCAGTTCCTCCTTTGGTTTGAAGTCATGGACTTGAGAATAAATATGCTCACATTGCCTGTGTTTTTCTCCCTATTTTCAGCTGTTCTATCACAGGTTACATTATTTCTTGTCTTGATTCACTCATCCTTTGGGAGCAGGATGAGTGAAACCAATGGTCAATACAAACAAGGAAAAGACTGTAGCCCTCCACATTTGACAAAAGCACTCTTCTGCTTTGGCTGTTATGTAGCTTCCCATGAAAAAGTTCTCATACTCTCCTTTCCTATATCCTAAGCCCCACTGCTCTTTGAAACAGGACTTAGGGGTAGTTCCAAAAGATTGGAAGGGGAGATACCTTTGTATGTTGTGTGATACTGAACTTGATCATCTCTAAACTTCTATGAAGCTCTGGGATCCTATGATTTAGGTTTTTAAGAAAAGAAGGATGGCTAAGTAAGTTCCTTGAGGATAGGGATCATTATTATTTTTTCTGCATACCTCCATTTCCCTAGCACAGTGCCTGGAATGTGGTAGGCAATTAAAATGTATATATAAAGGAAAGTAACCTAGTGTTTAGTCTTGTGTTGGTTATCTTGCCCTGAGACCATACCTTTTGTTGAATGAAAATATTTAGCTTGGAAAGGATAAGTCTAGGATCAGTCCAAAACTCTTTGCCACACATTGACTTCAGATCCTGTTTTTCTCTTCTCCTTACAATGACATAGACCATTAAATGGTGATGTTTGCTGTGACAGTGCATCCATGAAGTTTTAGTGTGTTTAGCTAAACAGAAGACAGTGTTGTTGTTGAGAAGTTTATGAGATGTGAGTCTTCAGTAATAAGTGACTATATATTTCTGACTCTACTCTTCCAAGGACTCCTTGCCACGTCTGATAATCTGTGTCTGCTTCAGCATAAAGTCATCCAGAATTACAAGCTCATCATCTTTTGGCACATTAGTGATGAGGGTCTTCAGGTTTTGATAAAACTTTTATTTTACCTCATCAAGGTTCATCATGTTGGAGCATACACACTGATGATGATGTCATGGTTCTTTCTTACAAATGGCAATTACATCGTCACGAGCCTGTCATTCACTACTTCTGGGAGACATTAAAGCTTTTGACTAGATTAATTTTGATCATGAAGCCTATGCCAGTTTCATAGCACTCCCAATCACTGAGGCCATTCCAGAAAAATATGTATCTACCTTTGATGTTGTTAAGCTGGCATTAATGTGTGAGCCTTCCTTCACTCAGGGCTGCTATTTAGATGTAATACCTGTTAATTTCTCTTGCAACAGGAGCTCTTTGTCTTTCAGATCTACTGGATTTCTTATTATCCATAAGTATTTACACATTCCAAGTACCAATGCCAAGTGCAATCATTTTCACAAATATTTTTGAATGTGTTTTTATGTTTGTACCACAGGGTGCGATCCCTGCCTGCTATGGCAAGCAGAACAGCATTAGGTTAGGTGAAGCAGACAATTTTGGGGGCACCTTTTCTAGTCTTTTCCTCACACCAGGAAATGAGCAGTTTAGTCCTTAAAAAAAGGCTGCTCAGATACCCATGGGGCTGTCGAATCCCACTGCTGTTTAAGAGCTGTATTAAGAAGACTCTAAGGTCTGGCCCACCTGTGAACAGTGTTGTGACTACAGCCCCCAGTTCATCACTTGCCCATTGTTACAGGGCTTTGAGATAAGAAAAAATGGCAAAATTATACAGGTGATATCTTTTGACATGCATAAATTGGATTTAAGTAAGTCAGAGTTGTGTGAACTCGTTGGCCCCACTCACTCTTCCAGAGTCATTGAAGTCCGGTGGCAAGGCAAAGTCAGGATTACTGGTGATGGCTCAGGATACAGTGGATATATTGATATTGGTATCTTTAGTGTCTAACCAAGTTCTAAGTGATCCACAGTGGCTGCTTCAGTCACCTTCATGGCCATTGGAGCAAATTGTTCTCATCTGCCCATTCTGCAAGGGGAAGTCTTTATGTATTTAGGGTGTATGTCCCCCAACTCACCAATGGCTTTGATACCTCTTGGTTACCCTCAATTTGGGCCTGTCCACTGAAATAATTTACTAAGATGTGACTGCTGTGCATGTTACAGTTTGTTGGAGTCAAGGGTGAGAATTGGGTTAATTAGGTGGACACCAAAGGTAGAAAACAGCCCTGCAAAGCTTTCAGCTCTCATCACAGAGGTACTAGTCTTCCCTGAATAACCATACACCCCTAGAAGAGTGTAAGAACATAGTAGATATTTAATAAATGTTTAGTGACTGGCTGACTAGGGATTATAAGTTTCACATTATTTGAGGTTTCCAAGAATAGACTAGATAACCACTGCTTATAGATGTTAAGATTATAGACATAATTTATATTTTGATTTGGTATTAATCTATGTCTTTTTCTGAATATGATAGATATCACTAGTTTCTATCCAAAAGCATAGTTCTAGTACAGAGAACATTCTAGATGTGAGTGATTAAAGTAGAGTATAGCAGGATTACATCATCCCCTATTTTGGACATTAAAATGAACATTCATCCATTTTAGAACCTAATTTATCATTAGCATTTTTTTTTGGATGTCACCTCACATTGAGGGCCTTTCAATTCCATCTGTGGTCCAGTCTAGTGTCATCTTGCTATTCCATCAATGTGTCCATGGGGAATTGCTCTAAGGTCTTTCTAACCATGGTAGTTTATGTTCTGGAAGGGGTCAGGGAGCCTCTCTTCTCAACTGAACTTGTCTTAAAAGTTATTCAAAGGCACATTTTATGATGCTTGCTTCAGGTACCTAATATTAGTAGTATTTGGTTCTGATTTTGTAGTAATATTCTGGAGAAATTTTGTTGTATACTATTATAATTCATGTTGGTTTACAGGCCACACATAGCATGTACATGAATTGGAAAAATAAGGGATGATGAGAACTGTGGACAGATCCAGACTAGTGCTGCTTCTGAATTGCATAGTTATACTAATTGTATTTTTCCATACATAAAGATACAGAATATTAGGCATCAGTTGTCTACAATCTCTTTCACATTGTTTCATTACTATGCTTACTACTACCACCACAGTAGCTTTCATCAGCACCTGTTAGGAAGAGAGCATTAGTTTCCTAGCTAGTCCTTCTCTTCCTGTTTTTTCTCTCTCTATCTTCTACCATTTCCAGAATTATTTTCACTTTGAACAGATTTAGTCATACTTCTTATGGATTCAAAACTCAATACCTTCTTATTATCTACTGAACTAAACCCAAACTCCTGAGCCTGAAATTCAAATGCCTCCACAAATTGCCACTATCCTATTTTTATATTATTATTTCACACTGTTCTCCTTGGTATATTCTATGAACCAGTCAAATGGGGCTACTATCCATTTCTATATATGCACAGACTTTTCCATCTTCTATACATGCTGTTTCCTAAACCAAAAGTGTTTTCTTTCTTGAAATTCTACTTGTCTTTTGAGACCTAGTACAAATATCTTTTCCTTGAGGCTTGAATAGCTTTCTCTGCTTTTCCCCTTATACCCTTCCATTAATAATGATCTACCTTTCCCCAGACCTTATATGATATTTTGTTTGTATTTGTCATACATTTATCATATCTCTTTTTTATTATAGCTACTTGCATGTCAGTCATATTGATGTACTAAATCATGATAGAAGAAACATATCCTATTTAATCTTTATATCTCCCCTTGGGTCTAGCAAAGTACTGTATATATATAATAGGCTTTAAAAACAAATACTTTTGCAGTTCTTGAATTGTTGCCATTTCCCAAAGGAATGCTTGAAGGTTGCAAACCAGAAATTCATGAAACTTCAGTGATGGGCATCATCTTGCTCCCATCCAAATGTATCCATTAAAGTTTTCCCCATGGAACTTAAACATTTGTGTTGGGTCCTGGAATAGTATATTGCCTCTGTTTTTTTTTTTTTTGCTGAGACAGTAGGGATCTTGGTTTAAGATTAGATTTGTTCATTATCCTATGTATAGTTAGATGGAAATTGGCTGTTTGCCTTACTTCATCATATTAGGGACAGAGTGTAAATAGCAATTTGAATGTACCAAACAAAAAGTTTAAAAATATTTATACACACATATGTGTATGCACAGGTGTATATATTTGTATATGAACACATATACACATATACTTACACACATGTATGTATGGGCATGTATATGTATATATGTGTGTATTATAAAAATATTTCTTCATGGTATATTTGTATATTGTCCACTATCATCATCAAGCAGTTCTTAACATAAGGCCTTATCTGACCTGGAAAAGAGATCTGACCTGAGAAACATGGCTATATGAGTGTGTGTATGTGTATACACACACACACACACACACACACATATATATATATATATACATAGAACATATATATGTATATACACACACACATATGAGTTTATGTAAGAAGGGTAAGACCTATACATGTGTGTGTATATAACAGTAATTGCCTCTTGTCTATGAATGTTACTCTAAAGTATCTTTTTTTCCTGCCTTATCAGTATAACATTCACGAAGAATTTGACATGCTTACAATGACTCTAAAGGTCTTCAATTTAATTTGGTTTTTTTAATAGTTCAGGGCAACTTTTAAAGCTCATTTTATTATTACTGCAATGCTACATGAAGATAAAACTTTCTGAAGGCATACTGGATGATATCTGCCACAGAAGATGAATGGTTCATCCTTGAGGCATCTTCACATAAATTTTCCTTTCCAGCAGCATATAATGAAGGGAAGAAGTAATAAGCATACTATGAGAAACTGGTACAATCTGCTTTATAATATTTTAGAAGAAAAACAGGTATAATGGCATTCAAAAGAATAGCAAATAGGTACTATTGTAGCAGCTTATGCTGAAATAATGGTTAAAGTTTTACAAAGCTCTTAATCAGACCAATCTGTGAGAGAGTTAGTACAAGAAATGCTGTCTCTAAAGTCAGAGGCCCTGTAATCAAATTATGCATTTGACTCTTTACTTCCTTTGGCAATATAGTGAAGCCTATATAGCCTTTCTCAGATAATGCATAAAATAAAATGCATAGAATTACAAAGGTAATAATTTATATTGAAATACAGTTGTGCACATTGATAACTATATTTCAATACAATTATCGTAATAGCTAATATTTATATAGCACTTACTGTAACCAGACACTATACTAAGTGCCTTACAATTATCTCATTTGAAAATTGGTTAAATATGTATATAGAGAATACACATATGTATATATGTGTATGTGTATGTATACATGCATGAGGTATACCAGTATATTCAGGGAAGTGTATACCAGTGTATTCAGGGAAGACTAATACCTCTGGTTTGAGGGCTATTTTCTACCTTTGGGACCTACCTGATCTAACTAACTCTCATCTGTGGCTCCAAGAAGCTGTAGCATGTACAGGGGCCACACCCTGGCAAACTATTTTGGCAGAGAGGTGAAACTGGTAACTGAGGGGTCTCAAACCCATTGGTGAGTTATGGCGGTGTCTACTTCAAGCATGTGAAGACTTCCCCTGGTGAAATAGGTGAATGAGAACAATTTGTTCCAGCAGCCATGAAGGCAGTTGAAGCAGGCCCTGTGGAGTGCCTAGAGCCTGGTTAGACATTAAAGATGCCAAGGTCATCCACTGCATCTCAAGACAATACTAATTGTCTTGACTCTGTCCTGCCACTGGACTGTGATGACTCTGGAAGAGTGAATGAGGTCAACAATTTTATACAACTCTGCCTCACTTAAATCCAATTTATACATGAATCCAAAGATGTCACTCATGCTACTTTCCCAGTTTTACCTACCTCAAAGACCTGTGGTGACAGGCAAGTAATGAAACAGCAGGTGTAGATACACTGGAAGCTGTAGTCACAATCCTGCACACAAACAGCCTAGGCCATAAGATCATATTTTCAGTGGAAGCAGCAGTGAGATTGGGCAGCCCCCTTGATGTCTGAGAAGCCTTCTTGTTTAAGAAGAGGGCTAGAAAAGGTGCCATAAAAATTGTCTGTTTACCCAACCCTGCAGTTGATACACAAAACATAATGTACAAAAACTTCTAAAAAGATGGTTCCACTCATTATCAGTACATGACATGTGCACACACTTCTAGACAACACAAAATCCAGTATACCTGGAAGATGAACAACTTTTATTATAAGAGAACTTAGAAGGTATCACATCCAAATAGCAGCCCTTAGTGAAACAAGGCTGGCAGATGAAGGTCAGCTTACTGAAGTTAGAGCTGGATCTGTTTTTCTAAAGTGGTTGCAGTGAAGGGGAGCACCATGAAGCTGGCATAGATTTTTCAATCAAGACTAATCTAGTCAACAATCCTGTATGCCAGACAAAAAGAGTGAATGACAGGCTTATGACAATATTATTTCTACTTTTAGGAAAATGCCATGCCACCATCATCAGGGCCTATGCTCCCACCATGATGAACCCTGATGAGGCCAAAGAAAAGTTTTATGAAGACCTGGAAACCTTTATCATCAATGTGCCAAAAGAGAACAACTTATAATTCTAGGTAACATTAATGCTGTCAGACATGGCTGGGAGTTCCTGGGAGGAATGGAGTGTAAAAAACAGCAAGAGCAATGGTCCCTTACTAATGAAGACTTGTGTATCTCATGGCCTCATCACCAACACTGTCTTCTGTTTACCTAAGTATAGTAAAACTTCATGGATAAACCCTTGCAGCAAACATTGGCATTTAACAAACTAAGTCATCATAAGGAGAAGAGACAGATATGATGCAAGAGTAACGAAGACAATGTGTGGCAGCAAAGTACTGGACTGATCATAGACTTATATTCTCCCAGCTAAATATTCTCATTCAGCAAAAGTGGCAGCCCCAAGGCAAAATGACTACCAGAAGACTTAATGTCAATAGATTAGAGTGCTTTGAGTGGGAATAGTTTGTTGCTAACTTAGAGGGGAAGTTGAGCCAATACACTGTTGGCAACAGTGGAGAGGAGAAGGAGTAGGCAGCTTTCAGGGATGTGGTATTTAGCACTGCTCATCTGGGTCAGAATACTCACAAATATCAGGACACAAATGATGGGGAAATTCAGAAGCTATTAAATGAAAAATGAGAACTCCACAGGGTTTACCAGAAGGACAGTTCATCCATCTCTAAGAAGACATCATTTAACTCCAGACAAAAGTAAAGTACAAGCAAAGCTTAGAGAGATGCAGGTTTCTTGGATTAGCAAGAAGGCAGACAAAATTCAGTTTCATGTTTACAGTAACAATCCAAATCACTTTTATGATGCCCTGAATATGATGGCCCTATTTATGAACCAAAGAAACATGGTTCATCACAACTACTCAGTGTTGATAGAGGCATATTGAATAGTGATAAGGACATGATATTGCAGAGATTGGCTGAACACTTCCATAGTGTTTTCAACAGACTGTCATCAGTCAATACTGAAACCATTAATAATTTACCTCAGGTTGGAGTCAATCCTTCCATAACTGAAGTTCTAACTGAAGAAGAGGTTTTGAATGCCATTAGGTTCCTTTTGTGTAGCAAAGCACCTGATACTGATTTTATTCCAGCGGAGATTTACAATGTGGGGAGTCCTTTGCACATGCAAAAGCTGACTAAATTTTCTGGATTATATAGAAAGAGGAGGTTATCCCCTAGGAAATAAAAACCTGCCTCCATTGTCCATCTCTATAAAGGTAAAGAAATATATTGTCCTATGACAATCACAGGGGTAGGTGTCATTGCTGGCAAGATTCTCAATAGAGTCCTCCTTAAATAAACTATTCCTTCACCTGTAAAGTCATCTACCTGAGAGTCAATGTGGCTTCAGATAGGACTGAGGAATAGTAGATGTGTTTGCTGCCTGAGAACTCCAGGAGAAATGCTAAGAGCATAATAGAAGTCTGTACTTTGATATTGTTAGTAATAACGGTTTATAGAAAAATATTCAAAAATTTGGTTGTCTAGAGAAGTCCATCAGTATTAATTTCATCCAAAGAAGTCCATCAGTATTAATTTCATGATGGCATGCTTACCTGGGTTCTGGATAATGGATGATGCTCTCATGCTTTCCCAGACACCAATGGATTGAAACAAGGCTGTGTACTTCCTCCAATGCCTTTTTAGTATGATGTTTTCAGCCATGTTGCCAAAGACCTTCAATGAGGATGGACATGATATCAAGGTCAGCTATCACACTGATGGTAAATTCTTCAACTTGAAAAACCTAGAAGCCAAGACTAACGTGGAAGGCGTGTTGGTGCATGACTTTTTTGTTTGCAGATGATTGTGAACTCAATGTAGCATCTAAAGTTGAGATGAAAGAAAATATGGATCGTTTCTCTGCTGCTTGTTCTAATTTTGGCCTAACAATTATCACCAAGGAAACAGAGGTACTCCATCAGCCAGACACCATCCATACATGGAACCAGCAGTTAGAGCAAATGAAGAAATTTTGAATACTGTGGATAAGTTTACTTACTTTGGCAATACACTTTTCAGTGATGTACACATTGCTAATGAAGTTGATACACCAGAACTGGTTCAGTGTTTGGGAGCATTAGAAGGAAAGTGTGGTAGGGGCGGCCAGGTGGCTCAGCGAGTAAGAGCACAGGCTCCAGTGTCGGAATGACCTGGGGATCAAATCTGGGCTCAGATACTTAACACGACACCCAGAAATAACTGGCAGTGTAACCTTGAGCAAGTTACTTAACCCCGATTGCTTAAAAAAAAAAAAGGGAAGTGTGGAAGATAAGAGGTACTGAAGATCTATAGAGACATTGTGCTGGCCTCATTGTTATAAACCTATGAAATATGGACAGTATAACATTGCCATGTCAGGCAACTGAATCACTTTCATCTGAACTGTGTTAAGATGATCATGAAGATCATCTGGCAGCATAAGATACCAGATACTGAAGTCCTTTCTTGAACTAAACTGCGAAGCATTCAAACTCTACTACAGAAAGTATAACTCTTGATGGGCTGACCACATGGTTTGAATACCAAAAGTACACTTCCATAAAGATTATTTTATAGAGAACTCATGTAAGGCAAACACTCACATGGGGGTCAGAAAAAGGGTTATAAGGGCACTCTCAATATCTCTCTTAAGAACTTTGAAAGTGATTGTGTGACATAGGAGACACTGGCACAATACTAATCAGCATGGCATGCCCTTATCTGAGAAGGTGCTGTGTTCTATGAGCAAAACAGAATACCTCAGGTAGCTCAAAAGAAATGCAAGATTACAAATTTAGAAAACCCACCCCAAATGTTCACCTGGACTATTTGTGCTTGATCTGTGGTAGAACATTCTGAGCTCATATTGATCTGGTCGATCACAGTCAGACACATGGTAACTTGACTTTAACATAGTGATGTCATCTTGTTCCTCTTTGGGAATGAAGGACAACAGCCAACTAATCAATGTATACAAACATGCACATATACATGCTTCTCAGTTCAGACCAGATCCTAAGTTAAGAGACATTGATAGAAACCATGTACTAATATACCTTGAAGGAATTATTTTATATGTCTTTTAAAAGTATTTTATGTTTGGTACAGTCAGGTTACATTTAACAGTTTCCATGATCCCTTTTAAGAGATATTTCTTGATTCAGACAGGGAAGCAGCAATAATACCTGCCAGTCATCCTTAGTAGAAACAAGGAGGTTATTGTTTAGTAACTAAACATTTATGAGAAAAGTGGGGGAGAGGACGCCAAGCAGAGTGTTTAATGGAGCAACAAGAGAAAATTAGGGTAGTGCTACTAAAAGCTGTTACCTTGGTAACCATATCTTGTTTTGATGTTAAGGGTCACTGGGATCTAAAGGAAATACACAGGCATTGCCGACTAGTAGGCTTTTCACCCTCTTTCAGTTTGTATACCTACAGAAACAGCAGGGGGAAGACTGAAGAAATATTTTTAAAACCCAGGTCCCTCACAGCAGAAAAAGACATTCTATAGAAAAACCACAAAGAAAAGAACTGGGCAGGGTCCCTCAGTGGATGTACAGGTAAATCATTTAGGCATAGCAGCAAGAATCAATTAACATTTCCTTTTCTCAGATTTCAGAGAAATGAGCACTGTGATGTCTGTCTTCCGTAAGGTAGACTATCAAAAGAAGCTTGATGAGTTCCCAGATCAGAGTGATAACTGTTGCCTGGAAACTCTGCATGAATATGAAAGTGATTAAGTAAAAGTAGTGATGAAAGACAGTTTAAATTAGTCAGAAGGTATCTATACATGTCTATATCATTATTTGCCTTCATATTTTACCTCAAATGCTATTTTCCCTTTGAATTAATATAAAGATTAGGTAATTAGCTTTATCAACATGGATTTTGTAGAAAAGAGAAAACTGATTAAATTGTAAGTTGGAGCCTGAATTTGAGTTTCCCATCCCTGGAAAGGGAATATTGTCCTCTGTCCTTCATATCTTAACTTGAATCACTGCCACTTGGTACCTATTGCAGTTCCAGGCACCAAGTCCTGGAATCAGCTTCAAGGGGATATGTTTTGTTTTTTTTTTAACAAATTCTTCCTTATTTTGTGACAAATGTGAAAATACATTGGCATGAATTCTTGTTTTTTTTCTAACCCCTCCACATTTCCTTATAAACTTTAACAAATGATCAGCCTTTGGTACAGTATACACTTGAAGATTATCAGGCACACACACACACACACTCACAAACACACGCACACACAATACATACACACACATGCGCTCCTGCTTTTTGCTTGATCTTGAGATTTCATCATTTTGGGTAACTGAATATAGAAACTCTGAAACTCTATCTGTGAATGCAGATCGGCAACTCATCCATTTAAGAGAATTACCTAGGGCTACTTAGTAATTAAATGACTTGCCCATGGTTACCCAGTTAGTATTTGTCAGGGACAGAATGAGAATATACATCTTCCTAGTGCCAAAGTGATCCTTTCATCTATTATGGCACACTACCTTTAATAATATTAGCTCTTTCAAAAAGAATGTTGTTCAGATTCTTTGGGAGAAAATTTGAAAATTCCATTTCTGCTTCCTTAATTTTTTCAGTATCTTTCCCCAACACATATTCTTGTCCTTGCTCATGATAGTGGGGAATAAGTAAATAAGGAAAGAAGAAATAGTTTGGGTCGATGTGTTTTTCATTCAATGTCTACTTAATAATTTTCACTTCAAGGCTAATAGAATTAGGTCAGATTTATAGTATTTGATGTCCACAGAATACATTAGGGGAGGTAAAATAATTCTATTTCATTATATTTTAAAGTCTATAAGACATTTTTGTCTCAACAATACTGTGGTGTATATAATAAGAGAAGAGGGATGGGTTTAATTCAGACTCCAAACATTTATTTTCTAGGTAACTGGCAGAGGTATTTAACTTTCATGAATGTCAGTTTCTTCATTTGTAAAAGGGGATAATAGTACCACTTATTTCATAAGTGGTTGTGACTATCAAATGAGATTACATATGTAAAGTTCATCATGAACAATACTGCATTAAATAAAATGTGAACTACTATTATCTCTGTTTTATGGAAAATACAACCAAGATTCCAAGAGATTAAATTTTGAAACAGATCATATAGATCATAAATATCTGAGGAAAAAAATAAACCTAGGTCTCCTGACTCTAAGTCCATAAAAATATCCTTCACACCATGATGCCTCTCGTGTTTGTGATTTTGAGAAAATCCATCTGATGGAATGGTACATTGTACTACTACACATGTGGCCTCCTTCAGATCATATAGAACTCCCTTTGCTCAAATTCAATAATGAACCTATCCTGTCTTTCCTGAAAATAGAAGCTATCTTGACATCTTGGTTCTGAAATGTCATTCTTGTATCCTGAACAAGTCCTAGAAATTCAACTGGATGTTTTCTTTACTTTTTCCAGAAATGTGTTGGGTAGTGGGTCTGAGAATTATTAAAAAGCTATCAGATTCTGCTCCTGAGATGACAAAACTGCAGTGGGGGGCAAAATGTTAGTGCAGGATGGTTTGTGATTGAGTATTGAAAAACACTTGGGGATCCTGAAAGTTGAAAAGTGATCTATAAATTAAAAAAAAACTATTTACTCTATTAATTTTCATCAACATGACTGAAGGAGCCAATTAATCATTTGTGAATAATTAGTTCAGAAAATGGCTTATTCACTATTTTGCTAATAGTCTATTAATTTCCAATCTGATGGGTACGGTACATCTTACAAAATATGAAGAAAGAGAAAAGTGGCATTTGCTCAGAAAAAAATAAGAGGGTTATTGAATGTTGGAATCTGCAGCAGCTGGCTGATAAAAAAAATGCTTCTCAAATATACTGAAATAAGCATTTCTAATTGACAGGTGATTTAATTTTATGTATATAGGCACATAGCTCTTATTTTTACCCATTTTGTTTTATGGTCATAAAAACAAGTAAATGATTTCTCTATCACAAAAAATAAAACTGCTTTTTAAGTTTTGGGGAATAATAGTTATCAAAATTGCTTTAAAAATTAATGACCATTGCAAATGACCTTCCTAATCTAATTATTTTGATTGAATTTCCATCTCATTTTCTTCTTTACCTGTCATTTAAACGCTGAAGTATGTCAATAAATATATTCTCAAAAGCATTTGTTCTCCATTTATTGTGGTTTTGTTTGCAGACATTTTTATGAACACTTAATGATTTGCCAGAGTAAGAAGGTTTCATTAGGTCATTCAAAATTGTCTGCTACTTTTTTTTAATAAACTACGTAGAATAAATTTAAAAAGCAATTAGGAACAAAATGGATTATCCTACTGCAGAATATTGAAGAAACAAAATGCTTTCATTCTTAAAACAAAACAAAACAACAAAACCTGTCTTTCTCAAAGTTGCATCAACCCACTTGAGATGAGCATTTAATTCTTGAAATTAGCCTTCAAGCACCATTTTTAATAGGCAGGAAACATGAAGCGCCTGTTGGAAGTCAGGGCATGCTTGCTGTGAAATGAAGCTGGGTTACTTTGTTGGGTAACTTTTCCCTGGAAGAAGAAGAAAAAAGGTGATATTTGAGTTATTGTAAAGTGTTCTCAAGTTCCCACTGAACCTGGAATCTTATAGTAAAGTTTCATTTAGCTCTTCCTCATTCTCTACCTTATTCCTCAGCAAAAGACATCTATACTCTAATTGCAAGATACATGTTGACTTAGGTTGCCAGATAATCATTAACTTAGTGAAATTTTTATCTCAACCTCAACCTTCTCATTCTATAAATTAGAGACCTAAGGCCCAGGCAAGAGAAGTTACTTCTTTGGAGTCATGTGGAATGAAGGCACCTAGACCCAGGTTCTAGATATTTTCCAATGTTTGAAACCTTTCCTTTTCTCTATTCCTACAACAAAAACTCTTTTTTGGTGGTGATTTATTGCCATATGATTAGAGATCTTGCTGTGTGAAAATGAATAATATTGGATTTTAATTATATACATTTACATTGTTAACTAGTTATTGTGGGTTTTTCTAAGGCAGCATCACAACTTATAAGGCCCAGTTAAGATGTTTGTCTCCAAACTGATGCTAGTGATGACAGTTTCAGGGATTGTAGAAACTCAATGACAGAGGTATTTTTAGTCAACATACTCCTTAAAGCTTTGTATGTAGGGAATCAGTCATGTAATTTACCTTTGAATATGCTTTCCCATATTCTTATGCCCTGATAAAGTAGTTCTGGTAATAGAGATATTGGAATGCTAATTGGGTTACAGTGAACTACAGTCATGCTGGGGCAATTCTGATTTGGCTTAATAAATGCTGCAGGAGAATTGAGAAAAATTGAATTTGCTTGAGTCTGGATATATTCTAGGAAAGTCACTTGTACCAATTGATGAGACCTATATTCTCCTATTAAATAAGATTTAATATTGTCTAAATAGTGTTTTGCATTTCTGTCAAAAACTGACTCTCTTGTGGCAACCACCTTCTATAGCAAGAAGAAGAAAGCCTCACGCTGATATTTTTCTGCCATACACTGAGTTAGTGGAGCCTCAGATTAGATTTCTTCACAGACTAGTCCCTATTGTGACCTAAAAAATATCCTATTTATATCCTTGGATTCTCCCACAATTCACATACTGATAAATAAGTCCCAGTCACAGATTACTGCTTTCCTAGGTGATTGATAGGACCAAATCTTTTATTTTCAAATTCCATGGAAAAAAAATCCAAAGAGTATGATAAACTTACAAAAGAATAATGAGGTTAAAGACCTATGAGAACTATAAATTCAAGAGCTCATCTTGTTCTTTGACCCTAAGTTGTTCTTCATTATAAATATTCCACCTACAGAATCATGATAGATGGTCTAAAATCACTAGTGTCAAAGTAGGAGGTAAGACTTTCATATAGGTGTGCTTCAAATTACTTATGATAGGAAGAGATTCAGGGCATCTGTGCCTAGGGTGTACCTGAGCTGTTGCCACACAGGCTCAATGTTTCCACATTTCCCTTCATTTTATCCTATTACAACATTGTAAGGACATGACTAGTTGTGCTTATTCAATCTGTGTTATGTTCCCTGTATGGACACCAAAAGCAGTATCTAGCAGTCCCTTCTTTTTCTTCATTAGCTCCTTGGAATGATCAAATACAGGATAGAGAAACTAAAACTTATGTTGACAAAAATGAAGTTTTTTTGAGATTTCTAGGTTCTGAGTCCTCTCTCTCACCAATAGTATTCCCTCTCCCACCATCTTTGGAATAGTGGGCTTCTTTGTGTGTCTGGAGCAGGGAGTGGGAATATTTTCCCTTGTTATTTACCTTACTATACAGTTTAATTAAGTGTGTGTATTTATCTGTATAGATTAATGCCTACTTTGGTTTTATTAGATAAAAGGGATACATTGGATGACGGCTTGTGACCTTTGGTTCTGAAGAGAGGCTGGTTCAAAGAATGCCTAGAACTTAGCTCTATAAGGAGGTAATTTTGCAAGGGCTCTCAGCTATCAATATAATATCCATATCTCATTACAAGAGCTGGAGTAATGATAGAACTCTATACTATAGTTCCAAAGATCTTGGTTCAGCATGCTTGTATACCCAACATTCAATTAAAGCATGTCATAAAAGACACGATAGTTTACAGCTTCTATATTAAAGATATATCACCAGATAAAACATAGATGCTTGTTCAACTAATATTTACCTGTTATTCCTAACTTCCTGATGATTTCAATGATGTTATTTAAGTAAACTTTTACATTACTTCAGCAGAATATCATATTTGTGTATTTTGCATAGTTACATGGATCATAAAAATATTATTCCATACATTATTCATCTCTTTTAGCTTTCACAGAAATGCTGTCACCTACGGATTTTCATATTGCTATCATAATAGTTTATAATCTTCTCCCCCTACTTTTTTCCCCTTATAATATCCACTTAAAAATGAGGAAACAGATTAAAAAAAAGTCACATAGCTGACAATCAGCAAAGATGAGACTTGAACCCATGTGTTCTTGTTTCACAGTTGATATTCTTTCTACTATACATGCTGTGATCAAATTATTCTTCTCTTACCTTGCATCTATCTAGGTTGAGTTGAAAAGAAAAACAAACCCACAAATTTTTATTTTTTATACTTTTGAGAAAAAGCAAGTCAATTTCCAAAGTTGTAATGAGTTTGACAACAAGAATTATGTCTATTTTCATTCTGATAATCATTGACCAATCTCCTCTTGGTTCTTCATGAGTCTGAATCCAATTACTATAAATATACGTAATAAATGAAAATGTAAACAAAACAACAGAAAAAACCACAAGTGACAACCATTTCTGAATTTAAATCTCTGCAGCTAAGTGGTACAGTTGAAAGAGTGCTGATTCTAGAGTTAGGAATACCTCAGTTCAAATTTAGACTCCTGTACTTACTGGCTGTGTGACTCTGGGAATGTCATTTAAATTTTGCCTCAGTGTTTTCAAGAGCAATATGGGTATAATAATAGCATCTACTGCCAGGGTTGTGAAGATCAAATAAGATAATAAGTGTAAAACATTTAGCACAATGCCTGGTACGTAGTGGGCATATAAATTATTATTATTCCTCCAGCAGAAAAATCACACCAGCAAATCACAAAGAATGAGTCAGATGGCGGGATGCATAGGGAAACAGTTGCAAATGAGTAAATTCATTGTACTAACAATATTTCCTCAATTTGAGTTACCTTAAGCAATTTTACTTTCCTGGACTTCAGTTTCTTGATCTGGAAAATGAAGAGAATGGGCTAAATGATCTCTAAGTTTTCTTCCTGTTCTGAATCCTAAGATGTGATCTCAATTTTCTTACTACCTAGTTATTGAATGTCTTCAGCAACTATGTATGGACAGTTTAGAAAATATAATCAAGATTATGAAATCACTGTTCCCCTTAAATACTTCAATTAAGTACTCTCCTCTAGCCATTTTATACTTTCCAAAGCATCAGGTGTTCCTGTTTCCTCCCCTGCTTCATGGGGTGAGCTGTGTTATTTTTCCTTGCTGCTGCTTCCCCAATTACTTAATTTATGGCACGAGAGGATGCTAGATTCAATAATGATAATAACACATTCTGGTTTTTCACGAGAGGAGCAACTTGGAAACAAGGCTACAAAGAGCAAAAAAGAGCTTTTGGGCTGGGCTCTTGGTATTTGCTCCTTCCTGAGGATCCTTATGCTATTTTTTATTGCTGCTTGATCTTCTAGGGTCCAATGGTAGGTTTTTCCCCCATTGATGAACCCCATTTGTACTCCTGGATTCAGTAATGGCCCCTTTCCTAGGCAGAGCAATTGGCATACACAGTGTGAACTGAATGGCAGCCAAGGACTTCTTTGCCTAAAAAGTTCTTACCCACTAAAGTGTACTTAGCCTCAAACCACTGACAATTGTGTCTCTAATTAATATTAGAAAAAATTTTGTATTGTTGATTACAAGGCATCCTGTAAGTGTAACATACTATAATGGAAATAGTGGTAGGTTTGGAGCAGGGTAATTTGAGTTTGACTACTGATTATGACACTTATTATTAATATTTTCTAAGTGACATACTGGATAGAGTGGAGGAAGTGGGGTTAGTTAACAAAACCTGAGTTAAAATTAGGGATGGGGAACCTGCATCCTCAGTATCACATGTGGTCTTCTAGGTTCTTAGGTGTGGCCTTTTGACTGAGTCCAAGTTTTATAGAACAAATTCTTTTTCTAAGGGGATTAGTTCTGTGAAGTTTGGATTAAATCAAATCTCCACATTTGAGGACCTAGAGGGCCACATGTGGCCTTGAGGCCACAGATTCACCACTTCTGGTTTAAATCCTCCTCAGACACTGAAATACTTTGTGACCCTGGGCAAATCATTTAATTTTTCTCAACTTCAGTTTCATCATCTGTGAAATTGTAATAATAAGTTTACCTATCTCACAGGGTTATTGTAAGAAAAAAAAAAGATATTACATATTACCATCCTTGAAAACCTTAATGCGCCAACTGCTAATTCTTGCTTTTATTATTATTATTATGCAACTTCCAAAACATTGCTTAACTTCTCTGATCTTCAGTTCCCTTATTTGCAAAGCAGTATTGATAACATTTATACTTCTTACTTTCCAAGATCATTTTGAGGAAAGCATCTTATAATGTTAAGGTTCTCTGCAAAAACTATTTGTTGGCAGAAGAGAGGAAGTGTACAGAGTTGCTTGCCTTTGCTAAATTGACACTGGGACTTTTTTTTTGATATTTGTCCTTGTCTAGGCATTAGTTGTAAGTAACCCATTCCCTTTCATACAAGTTATTTACAATTTAGGATGCTTTTTAATAGAAAATGCCTGTTTATATACCTGTCAATTACATAGGAACACATACTACTCTACAATGGTAACCATTTAGAAACTTGAAGGCAGATATCATACCCAACCCCACCCCTAATCTTCTCTTCTGCAATATAAATGCCTCCATTTCCTTCCATCAATGCTCATATGACATGGATTCAATATTTTTAATCAACCTGCCATCTTCTGAATATTTCAGCTAATCATTGTCCTTAAACTGTGACACCCAGAACAGAACACACTATTTCAGATGAGATCTGATGAGTCCAGAGTACAATGGGATTATAATCTCATTCCTGGAAGCTAGTCCCTTAATGGAATCCAGGATGATGTAGACAACTTTTGGCTGTTTCACCAAGATACTGACATTTTAAACTAAATCCCCAGAATGTTTTTTTTTCACCATTGCATATATGCATCCTTTCATCTTCTATCTTATATTTGCAAAGCTGATATTTAGTATACAAATTCAAGGCTTTATATTTATCCCTATTAGAATTCATACTACTACATTTAGTCCAATGTTTTAATCTGTGAAAATTCTTTTGGAATCTGACTCTGTCATCCACTGTGTCAGGTGCACCACTCCCATTTTTTTTTCCTATTTAAATGTAGTGAGCTTACCTTCTATGGGATTTTATCTAGAAGAGGGTTTAGACTTGTTCAACTTGGGCACAGATGACAGAACCAAAGGATGGCAGCTGCAAAGATGCCAATTTAGATTTGCTGTCAGAAGAAACTTCCCAATAATTAATATTGCTCAAAAGTGAAATGGCCTAAAATGGCAACCTCCATTTGGGCTTTGGATTATGCACAAATACAAAGGCTAGTAAATAAATCCAAAAGAAACCTAGAAATAATTTGGTAAGAGACCCACATTAGTGAAATGTACTCAGCTGGCAAGCTTGTTATTGAGAATCTGAAGAAGTCCAGGACCTAATGAAGTTAGGTGGCTCTCTGGCAGTGGCTATGGACCATTAGCAGCAGTCTGTGCCTAAGGACATCTCCCAGCATGCTTTCTGTTGCCTCTTACATCACCTTTATAAAGGCAAGCTGAAACACTGAAAAATGTTTCCGGTCTTTTGCTGCCTTAGTGGTAGATGACAATTCCTGTGGTTCATGTGCTAGTCAGTATAACTGGAGGTCAATGAAAATAGTCTGTCTATTATATTTTTTTCATCTTCATGTTCTACTTCACTTTTTATGAAGAATATTTTAAAACTGTGTTTCTTGGTTCTTTTGACAATAAAAAAAGTATATAAAAGAAGGGGAATGATCTGCCATAAAGAGAGTTGAATTGGTTTCCCCTCCTTGGAGGTTTTCAAATTGGATGATCATTTTTTTCAAGTATGTCATATCAGGTATTCCATTTATTTAAGGGATTAATTATATTCTTAGATGGCTACTGAGGTCCCTTTCTATTAACCCATTCTATGATTCTATGATCCATATATTTATTCAATTATTAAAAAAAAGGTTAAACAAGGCAGGGCTAAGCAGATTTCACTGTAGTACATCACTAGAGATCTCCTAAACCACTAATTGAATGTTGAGCCAATAATAATAATAATAATAATAATAATAATAATAAACATTTATGTAGTACTTAAACTTTGAAAATACTTTAAATATGCTAACTCATTTTTTTTTGGTATCAACCACTTTTCAAGTCCAGCCATGCAGCCAGTTCTGAATAGATCTGATCGTATTATTGTCTAATCCATATATCTTTATCTTGACCATATGAATAGTATTTGAGACACTTTAGTGAAAGATTTATTAAAATCTTAGTTATTCATTTTCACAATATTCTCTTTATCTACTAATTTAGTAGTTTTATACAGAAGGAAATGAAGTTAATCTGACATTACTTATTCTTGATAAAGCCATGTTGGCTTTTAGCACTTTGTAATGCCTTCCTAGATGTTCACCAATCATATCTTCCTTAAAAGTCAACCTATTGCAGTGCAAAGAACTATAGACATGGAGTGTGGATACCTGGCTTGGAATCATAGCTCTGTAACTTTCTTATTAACTGTGTGACCTTGGTAAGGTCACACATTCAGTTCTCTCAGCTATGAAATAGAAGGGGTGGAATAAATGATTTTAAGGCTCCTTTCAGTTAACTTATTTTCATTTTTTAGATTGCAAATTTCTTCAGGGAAGGTGCCACATCTTCATTTATTTTTAACATCCAGCATAATGCCTTATGCATACTACCCAGTTAAGACACATTCATTGAATTATGTCTTACATTGGGGTAGATATTATTTGTCTTGATTTCTTCAATGAAATTTAGTACTTTTTACTAAGTACCTGTAATATACAAGGCACTGTGATTTTTTTTATCAAAGCAAAGACAAAAAAAGAGGAAAGTCCTTGTCCTCTAGGATCTCACAACCTATTGGAGGAATATATGTAAACAGCTAAGTAACAGGTGGATAAGCCAAGAAAGAACACTGAACTATGGCCTGGACAGCTAGAGGATAGCTAGCATTTACCCATACTGGTTTACCTGCTTTGAGAAAACCCAAAATACAAAATTCATGAAAAGTGATTTGTTGCTGTGGTTTGTCAATTCTGTGGGACTTAAGTTGCATATTTGGTGGGCAAAATATATTCTTGTTGCTATGAACAGTGTCCCAAAAGTCTTAGTTCAGATTTTAACTTAACTTAAAAAGCTGCCTTTATTGTTAATGTATGACTTTATTCATAGCTTAAATGCATGTGCTATATTCATAGCTTAAATGCATGTCCCATATTCCAATAGTAATGATAAGCTTTATGAACACTTCAAGTTCTTGAGAAAGCTACTATTTTTTGCTATCATACATGAAAATTAACACAAATTACTAATAAATATTTGCCCAAATTGGTCAATATTAGTGGCATATGTATATGTGCCTTCATGCAGATGGAAGGACTTTAATGTTAAAACATTTGCATACTAAAATTTAAGATCCCTTTCAACTATAAATTTTTATGACTCAAATTATCTTATTAGCCATTTAAAATTTTCCTTTTTCATTTTCATTCACTTAGGTACAAGGGAGAAACTCAGTAGGTGTAATTCGAGGCCTCTTGCATTTGCTTAGCCCACTTATAATGGAGAGATCTATCCATTTTAGCTAGTTGAAATAAATGAACTTTTAAGGTTTTTAGGATTGTAAAAGGTGATTCCCAGCATCCCTTGTCTGGTAATTGGTTAAAAAAAATCATACACAACTTCAGTAATGAGTCACTTGTGATTTTTCCCCTTCCTCTTTGCTGACATGTGGACATTCAATGGACAAAACCAATAATTTAAAAATATATTTCAGGAAGATTCTTCTCATCATATTTCTTTTGCTTAGAAGTTGCTGCCCCACTGTGGGTGGACAAGGAAATGCTATATTTAACCAAATGTTTCCTCATGGTAATTCTTGAGCAGATTCATATATAAATTCTCTTTACATACTATAGTATATATTGTTTCATTGCATTTTTTTGGGAGAATAGCATGAATGACTTGAACTATGGACTTAATAAAATACCTATTTCTCTTTGGGTAATACCATGAAATCTCCCATGGTTATGGCGATTTATTCCGAACTTTCTTGACAAGTAAATGAAAATAAAATAATTTCTGTCATTATAACCTCCCCTCCATTATTTTATCTTTAATATACACAACTATACAGTCTATACAAAAGAAATAATGTGAAAAAGTATCCCTCCAGCGGCATTTTTGTTCTCCAAGTTTCATTTTTCCTCATGGCTTGATTGATGTACAAGCAGCTAATGTGGCATTTGAGTAGAGCTTGTTAATTAAATTATATCATTAGTGCTGATTTCATCAGAGATCATTTTACCTAAAGCTGAAACTGGTAATGGGAATGGTAATAATAATTCAATAAGTAATAATTAACTCAATTTATGTTGCTTTATTTGAGTGTATGCACTTCTTCCATCATACAACTTTCTCAGGAAATTTTTTTTCTGGAATATATGAGGTCATCTAATAGTGGAATAAGAAATTTTTGATTAAGTTAAAGCTCACTTATCATTTTTATACACAGGACCTGTATGGTAGTTTCTGAACCCTAACACTGTCATTCTTTCTACTATATTATATTGCTTTCTAACCTATATTTCCAGATTTTCACATTGATCTTCTTCACCTAAGCTATAGTCCAAACCATCCACACTATGTTTAAGTTCCTACTTGATCGAGAAATTCATCTGTGCAGAGAAATTCAGTCTTACCCACTCTCCAGAACCCTTATCTTCCTTCAAGGTTCAGCTCTGGTACTATGTCTTTGAAGTATTCAACGACCTTCCCAAATGAATACTGCTTTCACTTGCCTCAAGTAACCTTGTACTAATGTGTGTCTTCACTTGCTATTCCATGCACATAGCACTTTGTTTCTCATCTTTATGCCTTTGTATTCCCTGTCCGTCATGTCTGAAATACACTCTGTTTTTCAATTTGTCATCTCAGTATCCCTAATCTTTTCAAACTGAGCTCAATAGTCACTCACATGAAGATGTTCTAGATCTCTCTAATTATTAGTGCTCTCTCTCCCCAAACTACTACCTACTCTTTTTGTACATGTTTTCTATACATTTATAATTTATTTAAATATCAATATCCTGTCAGTCTTGGATGACTAGAAGACATGGAACAGATAGTCTTCAAAGAGTTGAAAATTATTATCAAAGGGAGCAGAGTCAAGATGGTGGAACAGAAGCAGGAATGTTTCTAAGCTCGTCCATGAATTCCATCACTAAACTTAAAAAGTGAATCTGAATGGATTTTAGAACCCATTGGGAGACAGTGTGGCAGATTCACAGCCCAGGAAAGTGCCCACATAGGTCTGGGCAGGGTGAACATAGAGTCTGCGAGTGCTACATCAGCACAGACCTGATGGCAGACTACAGCTGAGTGAGGAGGACCCCCAACCAGTGGACTCACCCACCCCCAAGGGTGATTTGCAGCTCCATCAGAGCTGGGTAAGAGAAAGTACAGGGCCTGCAGAAGTGACAGCAGCTTCTCTTGAGGCTATCCACAGCCTGGAAGTTTAAAAATCACGTACCTGAATTTCCAGAGGCCAAGATGGCAGAGTGATCCCTAGCTACTCCAATTCCTGCTCTCTGATGCAGAAAAACCAGAGATAAATGCCCCACCCAGAGTAAAATCCTGAATTAGTAGAAATAGCCTCAGGCTTAGGAGTCACTGAGAAAGGGTGCAACTGAGGCAGTAAGGAGTCTGAAGTGAAGGGTGGGAGGGATCCCAACAAGCCCCACCTCAGCTGACCACCAGGAGCTCCCAAAGCTCAGGGTGGTAGAGCAAGCAAGTGATAACAACAGAAGCCCAGGTGGGTCTTAGCACTACCAGGAGAATCTGTGGACACCGGCTCTGCTGGTTTCCAGCTGTTGAGCCAGCCTGAGCTGTAGCCCAGGGACATAGAGGTAGAAATCTGAAGCAGTCAGAGGACCCCTCCCTAACTCAGAAGAAACACTGGCCTTGGCCTCAGGCTAGGCACCCAGAGGCTACAACACACAAAGTCAACGACCAGGCACCTAGCTCCCAGTGTGAGAAGTGTGGGTCAGAGCCCTCTGTACCCCAGAAGCAGAAATACACTTTAAAGGTCAGGAACTAGGTAATCACAATGGGCTGGAAGCAACTTGCTAAGGGAAGACCAAAGAAAATTGAATCCTATTATTGTGAATGAGAAGAATCACTTTCAGGAGACACCATGGACTCTGTATCCACACCTGAGACCACAGAAGGAAATATGAACTAGTCTTAAGCTCAAAAAGCATACTTGAAGGAGCTCAAGAAAGATTTTAAAAACCAAATTAGAGAGGTGGAAGATAAATTTAAATCTAGTCACCAAATTGAAAAAAAAATATCACTGAAGAAAACAAATACTTAAAAGGTAAATTTTGTGAACTGGGAAGTAAGTTCAAAATCTAACTGGAGAAAATACCTCCCTAAAAAAGGAACTTCAAAAACTAACCAGGGAAAACAATTCACTAAAAAATTAGAATCAGTCAAATCGAAGCTAAGGATTCTATGATGCCTCAAGAGTCAGTCAAACAAAAGACTGAAAAATTAGAGGAAAGTGTAAAATATCTTACTGGGAAAACCACTGACCTAGAGAACAGATCCAGGAGGGATAACTTAAGAATTATTGGTCTACCAGAAAGCCATGATGAAAAAAGAAGCCTGGAGACCACCTTCCAAGAGATTGTCAAAGAAAACTGTCCTGAAGTCCTAGAATCAGAGGGTAAAATTGTTATTGAAAGAATTCACCACGCTCCTCCTGAAAGAGATACCAAATTGCCAACTCAAAGAATTATAGTAGCCAAATAACAGAATTACAAGGTCAAGGAGAAAATACTGCAAAGCAGCCAAAAAGAAACAATTCAAATATCATGGAACAACAGTCAGGATTATCCAGGACCCAGCAGCTTCTACATTAAAAGATTGGAGGGATTGGATTTTGATATTTCTTAATTCAAAAGAGCTAGGACTGCAACCTAGGATCAACTACCTGGAAAAAACTGAGCATAATCTTTCAGGAGAGGAGATGATCATTTAATGAAATAAGGGACTTCCAGACTTTCCTGATGAAAAAGCCAAAGCTCAATGGAAAATTTGATCTCCAATTATGAGACTCAAGAAAGATATAAAAAGGTAAACAATGAAAACACACACACAAGCACACATGCACATCACTTGGGATTCAATAAGAGCAAACTGTTTGCATCCCTATATGAGAAGTTGATACTTGTCAACATTGAAATGTATATGATTATTGTGACATTTAAAAGGGATATACATAGATAGAGGGTGTGGGTATAAATGAACTGATCTGATGATAAAAAAAAACCTTATTAAGGGGTTCAAAAGGGCTGTAAATGGAGAAAAGGAAAGAATGAGGCAGAAAAAGGTGAATTATGCCACACAAAGAGGCATAAAAACATACTATAGTAGAGAGGAAGGAAGGAGGGAGATGAACATCATACGAATTTTATTCTCATTGGTCCTGTTTCAAAGAGGGATCAACATAATGAGTTACTTTTAAGATTCTAATGTGAAAAGACACAAAAACTCATTAAAATAGAGGGAAAGGAGGGATTGAGAGGAGTACTGTATTGAATTTGCTTTCATTGGTTTGGAGTCAAAGAAGGAATAACATACTCCAATAAATATAAAAATCCATTGTTCCCTACAGGCAGTAAAGGAGTTAGGGGGAGGTAGAAGGTGGGGGGGGGGTTAGAAGAGAACGAAACAGTAGTAAGGGGAAAGAGTAGGTAAAGAGGGGGTGTAACAGGGATGGAATACTAAGGGAGGTGCTGGTAAAAAGGAAAAATCTTTAGGAGGGGAAGGGAGAAGAAAGAAACAAAAACATAAACAGGGGAGGGAACAGGATGGAGGGAAAGATACAGATAGTAATCATAACTGTGAATGCAGATGGGATTAACTCTCCCATCAAACAGAGATGGATAGCAGAATGTATTAAAAAACCATAATACTATGATATGCTGTCTACAAGAAACACATTTGAAACAAGGGGATATGCACAGAGCAAAAGTAAAAGACTGGAGTAGATTATATTATGCTTCAGCTAAAGTGAAAAAATAGGAGTGGTAGCAATGCTTATCTCAGATAAAGCAAAAGCAAAAATAGACCTTATTAAAAGAGATAAGAAAGGAAACTATATCCTGCTAAAATGCACCATTGAGAATGAAGCAATATCATTACTTAACATATATGCACCAAGTGGTATAGCATCCAAATTCCTAGAGAAGAAATTAAGGGAATTAGAGGAAGAAATGGATAGCAAAACTTACTAGTGGGGGACCTCAATCTCCCCCTCTCTGAACTTGATAAATCTAATCCCAAAATAAACAAGAAAGAAGTTAAGGAGGCAAATAGAATTTTAGAGAGGCTAGATATGATAGATCTCTGGACAAAACTATATGCAGATAAAAAGGAATATATCTTCTTCTCAGTGGTACATGGCACATACACAAAAATCTACCATATTCTAGGGCAAAAAAATCTCATAATTCAGTGCAGAAAGGCAGAAATATTAAATGCATCATTCTCATATCATGATGCAATAAAAATCATATGCAATAAAGGGCTATGAAAAGGTAGGCTAAAAACTAATTGTAAGCTAAATAATTTAATTATAAAGAATGAGTGGGTCAAACAAGAAATTATAGAAACATTCAGTAACTTCATTCAAGAGAATGAAAATAATGGGAAACCTACCAAAGTTGTGGGACTCAGAAAAGACAGTTCTTACAAGAAGTTTTATATCCCTGAGTGCTTACATGAATAAATTAGAAAAAATGGAAGTCAATGAATTGGGCATACAATTAAAAAGCTAAAAAAGAACAAAGTGAAAATCCCCAATTAAATACTAAATTAGAAATGATGAAAACGAAAGGAGAGATTAATAAAATAGAAATTAAGAAAACTATTGAATTAATCAATAAAACTAAGAACTGGTTTTATGAAAAAAAAAACAATAAAATTGATAGACCCTCAGTCAATATGATAAAAAAAAATAAAGAAGAAAAGCAAATTATGAGTATCAAAAATGAAAAGAGTGAATCTACCTCCAATGAAGAGAAAATTAAAACGATAATTAGAAATTATTTTGCCCAATTGTATGCACATAAATTTGACAATCTTCATGAAATGCATGAATATTTACAGAAATATAAATTGCCCAGATTAACTGAAGAGGAAGTAAATTACTTAAATAAACCCATCTTAGTAAAAGAAATTGAATAAGCCATCAATGAACTCCCTAGGAAAAAATCTCTAGGGCCAGATGGATTTACTAGTGAATTCTATCAAACATTGAAAGAAGAATTGATTCCAATACTCTATACACTATTTGGGAAAATTAGTGAAGAAGGAATCCTGCTAAATTATTTTAATGACATACATATGGTACTGATACCTACATCAGGAAGAGATAAAATGGAGAAAGAAAATTATAGACCAATTTCCCTCATGAATATAGACGCAAAAATTTTAAATAAAATATTAGCAAAAAGACTACAGCAACTTATCACAAGAATAATACACTTTGATCAGGCAGGATTTATTACAGGAAGTCAAGGATAGTTTAATATTAGGGAAACCATCAGTGTAATTGATCATATCCACAATAACACTAGCAAAACCACATGATTATCTCAATAGATGTAGAAAAGGCTTTTTAGAAAATACAACATTCATTCCTATTAAAAACACTAGAAAGTATAGGAATAAATGGAGTCTTCCTTAAAATAATAGTTTGCATCTATTTAAAGCCATCAGCAAGTTCATATGTAGTGGAGATAAGGTAGAAGCATTTCCAATAAGATCAGGGGTGAAACAACAATGTCCACTATCACCCCTTTTTTTCAATCTGGTTTTAGAAATGTTAGTAGTAGCAATAAGAGAAGAAAAAGAAATAAAAGGAATCAAATTAGGTAAAGAAGAGACTAAGCTATCACTCTTTTCAGATCATATGATGACATACTTAGAGAATCCTAGAGAATCAAGTAAAAAATTACTTGAGACAATAAATAAATTTGGCATAGTTGCAGGATATAAAATAAACCCACATAAATCCTCAGCATTCCTGTATATTTCTAAAAAAATCCAACAGCAAGAGATAGAAATAAAAATCCCATTTAAAGTTACTGTAGACATTATAAAATATTTGGGAATCTACATGCCAAAACAAACTCAGGATCTATATGAACACAACTACAAAATACTTTTGACACAAATAAAGTCAGATCTACCTAATTGGAAAAACATCAATTCCTCATGGCTGAGTGGAGCTAATATAATAAGAATGACAACTTTACCTAAATTTAATTACATATTTAGTGCCATAACAATCAATCTACCAAAAATTACTTTGTAGAGCTAGAAAAATAGTAACGAAATTCATTTGGAAAAACAACAGGTCCAGAATATCAAGAGAATTAATGGAAAGAAATGCTAGGGAAGATGGCTTAGCTATACTAGATTTTAATCTGTATTATAAAGCAGCAGTCATGAAAACTACTTGGTACTGGCTGAGCAATAGAGTAGTGGATCAAAGGAATAGTTTGGGTACACATAGACTCAGCAATCAATGACTATAGTAATCTACTCTTTGATAAACCCAAAGACCCCCATTTTGGGGATAAGAACACACTATTTGACAAAACCTGCTGGTCAAACTGGAATATAGTATGGCAGAAATTGGGCATAGACCATTATCTATCACTGTATACCAAAATCAAGTCTAAATGGGTGCATGATCTAGGTATAAAGACTGATACTGTAAGCCATCTGGAAAAGCAAGGAATAGTTTACCTGTCAGATTTATGGAGAGGGGAAGACTTTATGACCAAACAAGAATTAGAGAGCATTATAAAATGCAAAACGGATAATTTTGATTACCTCAAATTGAAAAGTTTCTGTACAAAGAAAGCCAGTGTAACCAAGATTAAGAGGGAAGTAGGAAAATGGGAAAGAATTTTTACAACCAATTTCTCTGATAAAAGAATAATTTCTAAAATATACAGAGAATTGAGTCAAATTTACAAGAATACAAGCCATTCCCCAATTGATAAATGGTCAAAGGATATGAACAGTCAGTTTTCATAGAAGAAATTAAAGATATCTATAAGCATATAAAAATGCTCTAAATCACTACTGATTAGAGAAATGCAAATCTAATAAATTCTGAGGTATCACATTTCACCTGTCAGATTGGCCAAGATTATAAAACATAAAAATGATAAATGCTGGAGAGGATGTGGAAAAATTGGAACACTAATGCATTGTTGGTGGGGTTGTGGATTGATTCAACCATTCTGGAGAGCAATCTGGAACTATGCCCAAAGGGATATAAATAATTTCATACCCTTTGACCCAGCAATACCACTGCTAGTGTTGTATCCCCAAAGAGGTCATAGAAGTGGGAGGAAGACCCATATGTACAAAAATATTTATAGCAGCTCTTTCTGTGGTTGCAAAGAATTGTAAATTAAGGGGATGACCATCAATTGGGGAATGGCTAAACAAGTTGTGGTATATGCATGTAATAGAATACTATTGTGCTATAAGAAATGAGGAGCAGATGAAATTCATATTTATCTGGAGAGGCTTATACAAAGTGATGCTGAGTGAGAAGACCAGAACCAGGAGAAATTTATACACAATTACAGGCACAAAGTATGTGTGATGACCAACTTCAATAAATGGACTCTTATCAGCAATGCAGGGTTATAAGACAACTGCAAAAGACTTATGATGGAGAGAAATGTCTGTATTCAGAAAAAGAACTAGAAAGAACAGAGTTTGAATGCAGATTGAAGCAAACTACCGACTCTCTTTCTTTTTCTTTTTTGGTCATATTTCCTCTATCCCATTGTTCATTCCATCTATTACAATCCTTCTTTATAACCTGACTGATGTCTAATGTGAAAGTATTTGCAGATCCTATACTTGATTGCATGCTGCCATTGGGGAGAGGGAGAGGGAGAAAATTTGAAACTCAAGAAATTGTGGATCTGAATCTTGTAAACTAAAAGTAAACAAATTAACAAAAAGAAAAAAGAAAACTATTATGAAATAGGGTAAGGACACATGTTGGATATAAACATGTTACATCATATAATCAATGAAAAAATTAAGAAAAAAAGCAGAAACAAAATGTGTCATCAGGAAAATGTATGAGAGAAAAGAAAGTTGGTATAATTATAGGTTAGGATAAGAGTGACCAGTGGATAGCTCAAGTGTTTCCCTGGTACCTTTAGTATGTCAGGGTTCAATAAAACATCAGCCAATCTTTGTAGGTGACCTTATATAAGATCATGAAAAGAATCACAGTGAATAAGAAAGGATTGGAATATTTGTTATCTGCACCATTGGAGGGAACACTCAAATTGATGAGACAAACAATAAATTTGAGTATTTAACTCCTGCTAAAAAAATTTGACAAAGAAAGAATTTTATCAGTAAAACAACATCTACAACAGTTATTTATGGGATTAAATGTGCTTTTTATTATATTTCTCATTTTTTGGCTTTTTAGAGAGGGGAGGGCAGGGCAATTGGGGTTAAGTGACTTTCCCGAGGTCACACAGCTAGTAAGTGGTAAGTGTCTGAGGCCAGATTTGAACTCAGGTTCTCCTGACTACAGAGCCAGTGCTCTATTTACTGCACCACCTAGTCACCACATTTGGCTATATTTCTCTACAAGGCTTTCCAAGAAATTTGATTATAATTGTGTTTATTTTTTGTAAATATTCCTTTTATGTATTTTTATTTTTTAACAATATTTTTGTGTTGTAGAATAAAACATTTATTTAGAACTAATTCATAATAGCAAGGGACTAAATATGTTTTAATATGAACTACATAGAACATGTAATTACATTTTGTTTTTGTTGTTAATTTAATGAATGAGAATAATTTTATATCCCCAAATGACTCAATTTCACTTGTGAGGGGAAAAATAGAACAAAGATAAACCAGTTCACCTCAAAAAGGATAATAACAGGTTCACATGTCTTCTTTGAAGTATGTTTTATTTAGTAATTGAAAAAACAGAAATTTATACATATACTCATTTAATATTAAATATTAAAACCCCATAATAAATAAATAAGAATTATGTAACTTGTTCAAAAGTAACTAAGTCTCATTAGAGTAATATAATTTCCACATACTAACTAAATCAAGGTGTTCATTTAAGGAAAAAAAATTGGCAAGTATTTGCTTTCAGTGATAAAAGTCATCATTGCTGAGCAGCCAAGTTTCAAATATACATCTTCACATACATATTTAGTGCAGAAAAAATACAGACATCATCAGTTATAATCCTTTATGTATTGAATAGGAAAATGACAATATGAAGGACAGAGGAAAAGCAATAATCCATCATAACTTATTTGAGTTGTGAATGATTCTTCTATTATTTTTCTGAGACAGAATCTGAATACATTATATATTTTAGACATAAATTACACTCTGGCTAATCATATAAACTATCAGTATAGTTAAGGTAAAACACACTCTGGTTTCCAAGTCAAGGCATTTCTGTGTCCATTAGAAAAGTAAGACAGAGAAGGAGAGGGAGAAGGAGGGAGAGAGGGAAAGGGAGAGGGAGAGGGGGAAAGGGGGAGAGAGAGAGAGTGAGAGAGAGAGAGACAGACAGACAGGGGGGGAGGGGGGGGGGGGAAAGCACAAGCATTTGAGTTTTTAGTTCAAATCAGCATTCTTTGAAGGGCACTCCCAGAAACCCAACGAGAGACAATATATTAAGCTTTTGAAAGCATGGAAGATGATACCAAACTTATAAAAATCTTTCCTGATCACTCTTTCCTACTTTAGGGCTTCATCTCTTTCTCTGAAGATTCTCTACTCATGATCAAAGATGACTTTAAATGATTTCCCAAGTAATTATGTTTTAACTTTAGGAAGAATATATATATATATATATATATATATATATATATATATATATATGTATATATATATAAGCTATGCAGAAAATAATCTGTTACCAAGTCTTCTCTGTGAAGGATGGTTGTAACAAGTTCCCCAGGATCCCCTTGGCATCCATCAAAACAGATTCAGCAGGCCTCTACTCATAAATTCCAGTTTTGAAGAATCATGCATATTTGAAATGAAATTATAATGGTGAAACAGCAGAATTTTTGGTTTTCATCTAAAGCAGACCTTGGAGGGAAAGATGATGATGATAATGATGATAATTGCTAATATTTATATAGCACCTACTATGTATGAAGTTCTCTGGCAAGTGCTTTACAAATATCTTATTTGATCATCACAACAAAGGTGCTATCTTTATCCTGATTTTTTTTGCTTCTTTGAGGGGGGAAGGCTGGGCAATTAGAGTTAAGTGACTTGCCCAATGTCACACGGCTCGTAAGTGTTAAGTTTCTGAGGCTGAATTTGAACTCAGGTCCTACTGACTTCAGGGCCAGTGCTGTATTCACTGTGCCACCTAGCTGCCCCATCCTTGTTTTTAAAGATGATGAAACTCAGGCAAATAGGGGTTAAGTGACCTGTCCAGAGTTACAAAGTCAGTATTTGAGTTGGCTTTTAACTGAACTCATCCTGACTCTAGGCCCTGCACTCTATCCACTGCACCACCTAGCTGCCATTAAAAGTATACATTAATATAATAGAAATGGAGAGGATTAATGGATTGAATGTGTGGGGTTTTTTAAGTAACCAAAAAACAATATAAAAATAATCAAAGAAGAGGATTTATTGAAAACAAAAAGATAAATAAATTGGAAACTATAGACAAGAAAATCATAAATGAAAAGCTTTTCCTTGAAAAGACTAAACATATTGATAAACCATTAGCTGTTTATTAAAAAGAAGAATGCAGAAAATCAAATCCATAAAACAACAAATTATTAAGCTTAGATCACAACAAAATCAGAAAAAATTATCAGAGTCTTCTGCTCCCAGGTATATGCTAACAAAACTGAAAATACCAAAAAAATTGAGAAATACTTTTAAAATATAAAATATGTTAATTAACAGAAGATCAAATAAACATTGTAAAGAGTCCATGTCAGAAAATGAAATAGAACTAGTTGTAAAGTAACTACCAAAGCAGAAGGTGATGGGTAGGGGGAAACAAAAACCAAAAAAATATGCTGTTCCTAATAAATTTTATTATAAATATATAGCAGGAGAATGCCATTATTTTAAAAATAGAATGATTTTTATGAATATAATGCAAATTATTTTTAAAAACTGAGAGAGAAAAAAATTCTCCTAGCCTCTTTTTATGAGACAAAAATAGTCTTAATGCCTAAGCTAAAGAAGAATAACAGTTCTTTTAAGGAAGGAGAATGATGCACTAATATCCTTAATGTATATAATTTAAAATTTTAATATAAAATCCTGTCTAACTACAATTCATCTACTAAATCATTAATTATGATGAATTTGTATATATAGCAGTGATTCAAAGATGGCTCAATATTGGGAAAACATTCAACAAAATTATATTAAAAAGCAAAAATACTCCAAACCATATCTTAATATATGTAGAAAATACTCTTCACAAAACATTAGGTATTTATGCTTTAAAAAAGATAATTGGAAACAATGGAATTCAAAATGTAGTCTTGGATACACCATAAAATATAAATTCCTGAGGAAAGAGATTTTATTTGGCTTTTTTTTTTCTTGGAAAGCTGGAAAGTCGTCTAGTAGAAATTAGGCTTAGGCTAACACATGATATAATATTCCACAGTAAATTAAAAATGGATATGTCATATCATTTTTAAAGATCATGCCATAAAAAATTAGAAGAGAGTGAAATTTATGCTTTTCACAGGCACTTATAGGAGATGCATTTTAATCAAACAATGAATAGAGGAAATTGCAAAAAAGAATAAAACATACCTCTATTGACAAGATACCAAAGAAAGGTAAAAATATATAAGGAAATACATGTAAAAATATATCAGGAAAAATATATATAAAAATATATCAGGAAAAAAGAACAAGTCCATCAAGAATAAGAGTAAGGATAAGTGATCAAAGGATATGGACAGGCAGTTTTCCAATGAGGAAATCAAAACAATATAAAATGCTCTAAATCATTATGGATTGGAGAAATGCACATTAAAACAACCTTGCAATATAATTTGACATCTACCAGATTGCCTAAAATGACAGAAGGGGAAAGTGACATATGTTGGAGAGTATGTGAAAAAAATTAGGACACTTTTATTGTTGGTGGCATTGTGAATTGAGATGACCATTTTGGAGAGCAACCTGGAATTATGCCCAAATAGTTATTGCACACAGATTTAAAATGGAGGGATGGAGAAGAATTTATTATGCTTCATCTGATGAAAAAAAATGACAGCAGTAGCAGTTACGATATAGACAAAGTTATGGTATTAAAAGATGTAATTAAAAGACATAAAGAGTGTAACTAGATTTTGATGAAATGTATCATAGTCATTGAAGCAATATCAATACTGAACCTATATTTACCCAAAATGATAACATCTAATTTTTTAAAATAAATGAATTGCAGGTGGAGATAAATAATAGTAGTATAATAGCAGGGGACTTTAATAACAGTACCTGTTCTATTTCCAAAGATGATTAGGGAAAAAGAAAAAGAATCTTTATGTTCTAGAATGTATATAGCAGCTCTCTTTGTGGTGGGAAAGAGCTGGAAATTGCAGGGATACCCATCAATTGGGGAAGTTGTGGTATATAACTGTGATTGAATACAACTGTTATAAGAAATAATGAGCTCAATGATTTTAGAAAAAAAGGAAAGATTTACATGGAATAATGAAGAGTGAAATGAGCAGAACCAAGAGAATATTGTATACAGTAATAGCAATATTGTTTTAAAAATGATTTTGAGCAAGTGAGTTATTTTGTCTATTATTAATAACCAATTCACTATAAAGGACATATGAAGAAAGATGCTGTCTGTTTCCAGAGAAAGAATTGATAAATAGAAGTATGTATAGAATAATTAAATACATATATTTATGCATATATATGTACACATACACGTATATGTAATATATACATTCATACACGCACATATATACCTATTTGTGTCTGATGGTTCCCATCTGTAGTGTGGGGGAAAGAGAAGAAAAAGAACAACAAAAAAAGAAATTTACATGATAATTTTGTTATATATTTGAAAGAAATAGCAAGTTGTGTACAGTAGATTTGATGTTTCATGTGCAATTATCTTTTTATAGTACTATGTTATGGAATTGCTTGTTTTATTCCATAAATTTAAATAAAATGAAAAGAATAAGATTGGAAGGGGGTGATCTTTGTGCCAAAATTCTAGGGTAACTGTATTGGTACTGAAGATACATAGAATACTTACATATTTGTTAATATATACACTTATTTACAGATGGATGATGGATAGATAGATAGATAGATAGATAGATAGATAGATAGATAGATAGATAGATAAACAGATAGATAGATGGCAGCTGGGTGGTGCTGTGAATAGTATTGGGCCTTGAATATCATGACATCACCTTCCTGATGTCATGATCCTCTTTGAGGATGAAGGACAAACAACCTCTGTGAATAGAAATGGTAGCTGCCTCCTGGGGACCCAACTGGAACTGGTCAGTTGTACAACATAGTCGTTCCTTCCTTCCTTCCTTCCTTCCTTCCTCCCTTCCTCCCTTCCTCCCTTCCTCCCTTCCTTCCTCCCTTCCTTCCTTCCATCCTTCCTTCCTTCCTTCCTTCCTTCCTTCCTTCCTTCCTTCCTTCCTTCCTTCCTTCCTTCCTTCCTTCTTCCCTCCCTCCCTTCCTCCCTCCCTCCCACTCTCCCTTCCTTCCTTC
>NW_027187391.1:61355493-61462424 GCF_028583685.1 Petaurus breviceps papuanus
ACACACACACACACACACACACACACACACACACACACACACACACACACACAAACGTCTGTACCTAGAAGCTGAAAGTGATCTCTTCTCAAATTTCCCACTTTGTCTTGATCTCTTCTCTACTAATCAAATTACATGTTGGGCATATGCATTATCATTCTCCCACCTCTCAAAATAATGAAGCTATACATTTTTTAAGAGGGAACATGTATTTTTCATTTTTGTACTGAGTACTTGGCACAGTATCTTGCTTACAATAGGTACTTACTGCTTATTCATTGAATTGAGTTGATTTATTTACATTTTATGCTCTTTTGCCTAAACAAAAATCATTAAAACAATTTAATTAATGTACTTGGTTTGCTTATAGAATTTATTTTTTATTATTTTGGAATGAGGAGTAGAAGAATCTTAAAAAGTATAATCTTATTGGAGGTTAAGTGATTTGTCCAAGATGATACAGTTAGGTAAATGCAGAGATGGGACTAGAACCCAACTAAATATATTTATTCACTCAGTAGAAAAAATGCTAGCTAGTCTTTTTCAAAGAACAATATTATTTTATTATTAGGAATCTTTTATGCACATCTGTTTCTTAAGTAATCTGATTTTCAAAGACAAATAAGTGACCACATTCAGTATTGAAGAAATGTGCCTTGTGGAATAATGCTCAAATTAAGCAAACCCCCCAAATTGATTGACAAATATTGAAAATAAATTGCTGCTATGCTCTTAGGAGCTCATGTTATCCTTTTAGTAGTTAGCTAGCAATATATAGCTCTTTATAGTCTTAAAGAAATGATTGAAAACCAGTTTTACTCAATCAGACTTTAAGGTTACAATTTTAGCATGACTAATATTCAGAAAGTTTCCTTTATCTGCTCTAATCACTTCCCATTTTCATTCTTAGTAGGTTTTTTCTCCTGTTTTATTATCAAGATATCTTGAATTCTAATAATTCATCACAATAAAAGTCTATCTGGTGAAAATCATATTCTTTCTTCTCCCTGAATTTTATGTGCCATAAATCAAATTTTCAATGTTCTTAAAGATTCTTTTATCTATGTAAAGGGCACCATCTCTCTCACATGCAAATATATATTTTAAGCAACCAGGGTTAAGTAACTTGCTCAAGGTTATGTGGCCAGTTATTTTTGTGTGGGTGTCGAGTATCTGAGGATGGAACCAATCTCAGGTCTCCCAACACTGGGGCTGGCACTCTTAGTCACTGCACCACCTGGCTGCCCCTAAGCAACTGGGGTTAAGAAACTTGCTCAAGGTTACACGGCCAGTTATTTTGGGTGGCTGTTAAGTATCTGAGGCCGGAACCGAACCCAGGTCTCCCGACTCTGGGGTTTGCGCTCTTGCTCACTGTGCCACTTGGCTGCCCCAGTCACATACAAATACACACACACACACACACACATATATAAAAATGTCAATGGTCCCAATAATCCATACTTGCTTCTTTGTCTTTCTGATATAAAATTGTTATAAATATTATCAGCCATTTTAACTCTCATTAGACTAGATGTTATCCTTAAGTATTATCTCTGTATCTAGAAATGTCTTCACCTCGGCCAAAAATAGTTAAGCAGAAAAGGGAAAAAATGGATAATGTATAAGAATGGTGCAGAGGACAATTCAAAAAGAGTATAGTGTAGTAGAGTGCACATCAATTTGGTGCAGATGTAGTCAGCCCTTAACCCTGGTCCCTCAGCTAACTCTAGACCATCACTTCCAAGGACACCTTGCTTTGCCACACCTTTTTTTGGGGGTTGATCTTCTTCCCTGAAAAAACACTTTACATATTTTATTTGATGCTTACAATTACCTTGTGAAATTGGCGCTTTATTATTCCCATTATATAGATGAGGAAACAAGTTGAGAGAAATTAAGTTACTTGTTCATGTTATACAGATCATGTATAAAGCAGACTTCAGACTTGGTCTTCCTTACTCATTTTTATCACTCCATCCACTTTGTCACCCAGTTGTCTCAAAATGTTTATCTATTCATGGAGATTTACTTACCATGTTTCCCTGATAATAAGACACTGTCTTATTAATTTTTTTGGACAGAAAAAGACCAGAGGGCTTATTTTTGGGATAGGTCTTATTATCGGGGAAACATGGTAGTATGCTTCTTAGTGTCCTTGTGAATTTGTTTATTATTTGTGGAAAAGAGTTTAGGAAAACTTAACTAATTCCCCAAACACAAGTAAAAACAAAAATTCACATTAATATGACTACAATATAGTAATAACCCTCAACTTTTATAGTATGATGTGAGACAATAAAACAGTATTCTAACCACATGACATGTGCTAAACAAACATATAGTAACAAAAATATGCAAATATCATTATCTTTATTTTGCACAGAACCTCTCCTCCCCCCAAAAACCAAACACACATTACCTTCAGAGAGGTTGTGACTTAATCATGACTGCACTGTATTTGAAGTAGGATTCATTCCATATTTCCTATTTTCCCATAGCTCTTCCAACATTGATCATTTTTTCTTTTTTTTTGTCATCATAGCCACTCTAATGGGAGTGAGGTATTATCTCGAAATTGATGTAATTTCCATTTCTCTAATTGGTAATAATTTGGAATAGATTTTCATATTACTATGGCTAACCTGGGTTTCTTACTTTGAGAATACTTGCTCACGTCCTTGAACCATTTATCAATTGGGAATGACTTTTTAAACTAATTTTTTACCACCAAACTTTATATTCTTGCTTACTCATTGGAAATGTAGTTAGGAACAGACAATTGAAGGGAGAACATCTCCAGAAAAGAGAGCTAGGGAAATCTTAGACTGAAGTGGTTTGCCAGATCATCGTCTCTGGCTAGGACTTTTGAGCAAATAAAAGTAAAGCCAAAACAAAACAAGGATCAGGAGAATTATAAATTCTTTGATACATCTTCTTAGAGCATATAGAGTTTTTACATTAGAAAACCCATCTTGTCAGCAAAATGGTAAGGAAGAGACATAGAAGTGGTTGAACAGCTCTGCAACTACATAAATAATTCCATCATTGCTAAAACTGCGAGATTTTCTGGTGATTCCTCCCACCATTTTATTTTTATCTCCACAATGTGTGTTCAATACTATTTTATTTTCTAGTTTGCATTGTTGCCTCCATTGCATCTACTTAACTATATTCGTATCTTAAAAATTTATATATGGAATATTGCATTTAATAGCGCTAATTTTTCAGTTATTGCAATCTCCTTTACATATAAATAGACATTACTAATTCCACTGTTAATATGGATATTCTTATCACTATTATTCAACATACCATATGGTTAGAACACTACCTTATTATTTCATATCATTCTATAGAGTTGAGGTTTCCTTCTGTATTGCAGATTTGTAGAATATTGTCATCATGGAGCAAATCTGATGTCCAAATGTGAAAAAAACTGCCTGAAAATATTTGTATTTTCTTTGAACAGTTAACTCCTAGTGGTGTTTCCTGATTTTAATAGTAGAAACAAATCCCCTGATTTCAAAAATAGACACAAAAATTAATAATAAAATCATTATATGAACACTGGAAAAAAATATCCAAATATTGGGGTATTGAAATCACCTAGTGAAGTCCCTTGTATTAATGGATCATTTAAAAACACTAGGCACAGGACAGCTAGGTGACACAGTGAATAGAGCGCTGGCCCTGGAGTCAGGAGGACCTGAGTTCAAATTCAGCCTCAGACACTTAACACTTACTAGCTTTGTGACCTAGGCCAAGTCACTTAACCCCAATTGCCCTACCCTCCTTCTCCAAAAAAAAAAAAGCAAAAAAAAAAAAAACAGACACACTGAAAGCAATAGGCAGTAATGTAGAACTGATTTATACATCCCCTATTAAAGAATTGTTATACTGAAGGATTAATAGGTGTTTCATCCACCCATCCATTCATCCATCCACTCATTTTTGAAGAGGTGACTCAGTGGACAAAATGACAGATCTAGAGCCAGGAAAGTCTGAGTTCAAATCCTCCCTCAGACATTTATTAGCTGGGTGATCCTGAGCAAGTCACTTAATTACTGTTTGCCTCAATTTCTTCATCTGTAAAATCTGTGATTTGTTGCAAAGATAAAGTGAGAAAATACTTGTAAAACCCTTTGTAATCCTTAAAGTGTTACATAAATGCTAAAGCTAGATATATTGATATATATGTTGATGTATATTGAGATATATATTAGACAGATAGATATAGATAGATGGATAGATAGATTATAGATAGATAGATAGATAGATAGATAGATAGATAGATAGATAGATAGATAGATAGAGCAATACATGATGAGATCATCCAGGACTCAGTACCACACAATTCAAATATAGCATCTGCCAGGGCTGGTCATCATGCCTTCAAATTATGGAATCACTCAATGGGGAAGCATTAAAACCATCAAACTTTAAAACATCAACTGGGACACACACAAGCATGAGCAGCTTTCTAGAGGGCTGCTGCTGTGAACAGCTTTCAAGGTTCTGATTACATAGTATAGCAAACTCTATTCATTCAATAACAAATCAGAGCAAAAATTTCATAGAAAATAAATGTATAGCATTCAAAATGTTACAACTTATCACTAAAATAGCCATATAGTTTTCACCAGAGCGGTCACATAGTTTTGAACAAAGTACATTCATTTAGTCACTCAATCACAATGTCCTTAATTCAATCAATCAGTTAGTAATTCAGTCATTCAATCACTTAAGGAGTCAAGCCTCCTTAATTCAATCTCTTAGTCACTTAGTACAATAGTCAAGGTTCTCCACCCAGGAGGTGCAATTAAGTTATAATATCATCATCCATCACTACTCAGTACCCTCTTAAGAAGTGGTGGAAAATACACAGGTAATCAACCCCTCAGTCACAAATATGTTACAGTTTTATCAGTCACTACTCATTATCCATGGAGATATCTTTTCATCTTGACCTGGGGTAGGCTCTCAGCTTCCCTGGATCCCCTTCCATGGTCGCAGCTCCTACCTGGATTCACCAAACTCTCACCTGGGTTCAAAGGTAGACAGCTCCTGGTTCCTTGTACAGCTCTCTGTACAATTCCTGTTCCACACTGAAGTTCACAGTTCCAGGCCACCTTAAATCCTTCACAGTCTCTGCTCCTGGGAAGTCAAGGCTTAACAAAGCCACAAACAGACAAAGTACTGACACCACAGTCATACTTCCCCTGGCAGCTCTGGCTGGTCCTCAGAAGTCTTTGGCAGTTCTGGCTTGCCCTCAAAAGTCTTCAGCAGAAGTTTCAGCTGGTTCCCAGAATCAAAATCATTTCATCAAGGTTCTCAAAATAAAAATCATTCACTCCAGCCTGGGCCTCTCTTCCTCAGCCTCTAGTCCCTGGCTCCAAGAAAATCTGAAATTCCAGCTAGAGCTTCTCCTTATATACCTTTTAGCTCCTCCGTGTTCTGCCCCTTCCTGTTACATCAAGCAACAGGGTTTCATACCTTCTGTTTCTTAACAGAGGCTTGATTTAATTAATTTCAAACTAGGTGCTAAGTACCTGTTAGCTTTGCCAATAATGAATCAAATTACATTACTATTACAACTAATGACACTAATTCTTACTCTTCTCATATTCCCCCAAATTCCCACCATGGAGCAACCCAGTGTCCTGGAAGCTATTGACAGTTATTGGTAATTTGTCCCTAAATCAAGTTGCTAAATTATTGGAGACCCATGACAAACTTCTCCCTCCCCAGCTTACTCCCTTATTCATTACCATAGCTGTCTTCTCTCACACAATATGGATTATACTACTCTATCATCATTAGCATAAGCTACAAACTCCTAAAGCTCTACTCACGTTAGGGTGGACTTTCTACCATGCTTACTCCATGTAAGAGTCAGACAGTAGTTAAGTGACTTGCCCAGGGTGTGTCAACAATGCAGTATTCATAATGCCTACAGTAACTATAAATATACTGATATGGTTATTAATCACAAAATGTAACATGGGGAACATAGCTAGAACATTTATTCAAATACCAGTAAACTGAGTCCCCAAACCAGAAAGTCAAAGCCGTTACAGTAGCCACTGAGTTGGCACATGTACTTAATGAAGTAAATATCCACATTCTCAAGCCTTCAAAACAGAACAGGCAACCTCAGGCAAAGATCCTCCTCTCCTCAAGGTAACTGCTCAGCATCCACACAGCTCACCCCCAGTGGCTCCGGCCTTCTGCAGTTCCTGTCCCTGGCAGTCCTCAGCAGGAATCCTTAGCAGAAGTTCTGGCTGGATCAAAAAAATAAGTTCTTGCTGCCACTATTGCCACTTCCAGTCACTATTCTGCCTCTAGCCCATATCCCACTTGCCTCTGACTTCTTCTTGCCCCACCCTTTCCTGCTACACCAGCAAGTTCAAGGGGCATGAAAGATCTTCAAATCCCATTTCCATGACTCAGGGTCACATAGTAATGTGACTAATTAGTGTCTAAGTCCTTATTTGAACTCAGATCTTCCTGACTCCAGGCCCAGTGCATTATCCCACTGCCCATGAAGTGTTACAGTATAAACAGAAGCAGTTGTAAGGCTATCTCTCCATAGGTATTTTTTCTCAGGATGATGGTTGAGAAAACTTGGCTATAAGAAATGCCACTCAAAAGCTCTCGGATTCAAGGTCCTGGGATGTCTCAATCAATGTGTGAGATGTTATGGTGGTCATTGTGGTGGTAGACTGACTTGCCTAATATGTTACTTATTTTCTCTCCCTCATGGTGCCCTCCTATTTTACCTAGGCTTGACTTGCCCTTTCTCTGTGTGGCATTTGGTTGATAGTTCTTAGGGATGTCTGATTCCTGCTCCTCAAAAGTTGCTTCATTAGGTGATTGTTGTGGAGGCTATTTTGGATGCTGGAATGATGGGGGTGATGGCATGGTGAGTGGTGGTGCTGCAGTTCCCAAAGCTCCTGTGGCTATCTACCTGTTGGTGGCAGCTGGCCATCTGTTGTTGCTGGTGATGATGAGACAGGTAAGTTTCAACAATGATTTCTCCCATCAATAATGGCTGTGGGTGGGGTGGGCAGGGCTGGAAGCACATTTGGTGGCTTTGGAGGCACTGCTACTCTTAAAACTCTTGGGTTCAGGTTCCTGGGTTGTCTCCATCAGTGTCTGACTGGAGGTTGTGATCATGGCCTTAGTGATGCCTTGACTTGCCTGGAACATGGAATCTCTCATTTCTCCCTCAGGGTGCCTAACTTTATGAAAGAGTACCTGAGGTGGGGGCAAAAGTAGAACCAGAGCTTTAATGTGAATATATCTGTGACATTCATCTCCCCATTAAGATTTAACTATCAGAGAACACATCCTTTAATCTTCATAGCTCCTATAGTGCTCAGTTTAACATTTGGTATCTAACAGATATGGAATCATTCTTTTTGTGTTCATTGAGCATCAGAATGTTTACTTCAATTCCCAAATGATACATTGAGAGAGATCCACTTATATGGAGTTTCCCTCTTTTTGTTTCTCTTTAGGAATGAAAGTAACAGGGGCGTGGGACAGCCAGGTAGCACAGCAAGTAAGAGCACTGGCCCCAGTGTTGGGATGACCTGGGGCTCGAATCTGGGCTCAAACACTTAGCACCCACCCAGAAACACCTGGCCATGTAACCTTGAGCAGTTACTTAACCCCAGTTGCTTAGGGGCGGCCAGGTGGCTCAGCGAGTAAGAGTACCGGCTCCAGTGTTGGGACGACCTAGGATCGAATCCGGGCTCAGATACTCAGCACCACACCCAGAAATAACTGGCCATGTAACATTGAGCAAGTTACTTAACCCCAATAGCTTAAAAAAAAGAAAAAGTAACAGGGGCGGCCAGGAGGCACAGTGAGTAAGACTGCTGGCCCTGGCATCGGGGGACCTGGGATTGGTTCTGGCCTCAGATACTTGGCACTCACACAAAAAATAATAACTGGCCGTGTAACCTTGAGCAAGTTACTTAACCCCAATTGCTTTTAAAAAAAGTAACTTAAATTCAGGTCAGCATATGGTGTCCTCACTATAAAAAAGTTATATAATTTTTCAGCTTCCTTAGAATCAATAATACCATGCAGTAGGAATAAGCTTTTTGGAAATGAGTGGAAAAATTGAGATAAAAAAAAAAAGATAGCACAGTACTTAATCCAACTGCTAGCTTTCATATTTAAAGAATGGTTTACTGGAAGTTGAGTGGGTCAGCAATTCAGAGTTTCTTTCTGTAACATATTCATTCTCAAACTCTGTCACCAGGTGATTTGGAATATTCTTTTGATCATACCATTTTGGATTACATCCACTGCCTTTTAACAGACACTTCATCAGCATTAATACAATTTATTGATTTGCTTTACATTTGTCAGATTTCTTTTTGTTCATATCATCAGGTGTAGAATGTAGGTGGTTAGAATTCAACATGGTATTACCTCCAATTTTGCTTGCTTTGTTCTTTACTATGACACAAACTCATTATTATGTCTTTTCCCAATTGTCCTATCAATACCAAATTCTGACTATGTTTTAGCACACTTTGAATGAACAATCATACAAATTGCTTAGGATCACTGACTGTTGATTTTCTTTACAACTGGACTGATGTGCCCTATATGCTCACTGAATTACTTTCAATTTGAGTAAATAAGACTGATTTAAAAATTTAGGATTATATGTCTTTTTCTCTCCTCTTCTGCTGTTTTTTCAGTGATGTTAATATTCACAGGGGAATGAAAAGTTATTTTTAGCTTAATCAGGGATATTGAACACATACATCTATCTCTCCCCCTTTCTCTCTCTATCCCTCTTCATACACACACACATACATAGGTGTATTATGTATACATGTATATGTAGATATGCATATACGCATGTATGTGTGAATATGTGTGTACATATGTTGTATATGCATGTGTGTTGTATGAGCCATGGCAAGTCACTCAATCCCATTTGTTTCAGTTTCCTCATCTGGAAAATAAGCTGGAGAAGGAAACAGCAAACTGCTCTAGTATCTTTGCCAAGAAAACCCCAAATGGGGTCATGAAGAGTAGGACACTATTGAAAACAACAGAACAAAAAAAACAACAACACACAGATATAAAATAAATTTATATGTACATATAATAATATTGTCTTTAATTTGGAAATAAAATGTATGTAGTTATAAACATTTATGTCATGAGGTTAATAGCCAAAGCAAAGAAAAAAATAATAGGTACATCAATATAATTTGGCTTGCAGATATCTTATGATAGAAAAGAATTTAATTAAGTACATGATTGATTAAATATTATATACTTAATTTCAAGTGGCAATATAAGAAATTATTTACAAGATTATCTGTTATAAAATTACCTTGGTCAAATCACTCAAATACTTTGGGCCTTGGATTTATAAATAACTTTATTTGGATTTATAAATAACTATTTGCTGATTGATTAAAAGAATAGGATAAAAAGAAAGGATTGGGCTAGACAATCTACATATTCTCTTATTCCTTTAAAAGTCATATTATTCTTTGCAAAGAGTACTGGGTTTGGAATGAAAGGGCTTAAATTTGAATGAGTTCTCTGTTTTCCCTTGGGTAACTCGCTTGGGTCTCAGTTTTGACATCTGTAAAATGTACGGGTTGGACTAGATGACCTCTAACATCTTATAGCTTTAAATCTAGATCTTCATCTATAAAATAGGTATAATAACATCCTCAGTACCCACTTGTTTGAAATGTTTTTGAACCTTAAAATTCTATTTACATTTACAATATCTTTAATAAATTAATTTTTTCACCTTTTTTTCCATGTTCAGCTACTGTTTGCTTATCTCTCTGTCTCTGTGTCTGTCTCTTTGACTCAATTCTCTGTGTCTCTTTTTCTCTGTTTCTATCATAACCATTTATTAACCACCTGTTATGTACCAGGCATTGTGTTAAATGATGCAGATAAAGAGAAAGACAAAGGACAATTCTTGTTCTTAAGTACCTCAACATCTAATTGGAGAGACAACATGCCAACAATTCTCTACAGAACAGTTATATGCAGGATAAATAGGAAATAATAGAAGAAAGGCAGAGGAAATAGTAAAAGTTGGAAAAATCTTCCTATAGAAAGTGATGTTTTAATTAGGACTTGAAAAAAGCCAAGATAGAGATGAGGAGTGAGAGAATTCCAGGCATGGGAGACAGAGAAAATGCCTGGTGCTAAGAGATGGACTGTCTCTTTTGAGGAACAGAAAGGAGGCCATTGCCATAGGAATGAAGAGCATAGTGGGATAGGAGTAGAGGGTGTGGAAGGCCCAATAAGACTGTAAAGGTGTGGGAGGTGATAGGTCATGAAGGACTTTGAAAGCCAGACAAGGGATTTCAGACAGTTTGTGTTTGGGGAGTCACTGGAGCTTATTGAATAAGAAGGTGACATGATTGGACTTCTGCTTTTTTAAAAAAAAGAACTTTGGTGCCTGAATGGAGGATAAATTGGAGTGGAAGGAGACTTATAGCAAGCAGATACTCTAGGATACTATTATAGCAGTCCAGACATGAGTTGGTGATGTCCCGCACCAGGGTGGTGCCGGTATCAGAAAAAAATGGGGCATATTTGAAAAGTGTTACAAAGGTGAAATAGAGAAGCCTTGGCAACAGATTGGATGTGAGAGGTGAAAGAGAATGAGGAGTTGAAGATGTCACCTAAGTTGCTAACCTAGGGGACTGAGAGGATGGTGGTACCCTTAACAACAATAAGGATGTTTGGAAAGGAGAGAGTTCTTTTTTGGGGGAGGGGAGGATTATGACTTTAGTTTGGACATGATGAGTTTAAAATGTGTACAGAATGATCAGTTTGGAGATGTGAGGTTGGAGATCAGCAAATAAGTTAGGCCTAGATAAGTAGATTTGAGAATCATCAGAATAAAGATGATTGTCTCTTCTTTTCTCTGTTTCTGTCTGTGTCTCAGACTGATTTTTTTTCTTTGTCTCTTTCTGTCTCTGTTACATTATTTTTCTGTCTCTTTCTCTGCCTCTATCTCGCATATGCACATATATATATACACACACACACACACACACACAGGCAAGCATGTACATAACACACACATACATACAGCCAATAATTCAAAATTAATTTTGTGTTACAAAAACATTGACAACCTACATAATACAGACTACTGTAATTTTGGTGGCTGTGAATTCTGCTTGCTTATTCAAATGGAAGGGTTTTTTTGCATTATCTTTTCAGAAGAATAGTTCTACTGTAGTCAGCAATAATGGGCATTGAAGAAAAATCCTGTATTAGAAAAAGAAAGAACCTAACATTTTATCTTTTTAAAAATATGGCAAAACTTCATTAAATCAGATTTGATTAATTAGGAATTTATGATAATTTATACAGGGTGTTCTATGCTGATGATTCATCATGACATTGAAATGATGGCTTCTCAAAGAGGAACACAGGTGTTAGAAGGCCTCTTTGAGCTGTAATGGAGTTTATGATGATACTATTTAGAACTGGGAAAGGACCTAAGAGATCATCTATTCCAATCTCCTTTTATAAATGAGGAAACTGAGAACCAAAGCAGTGAAACATATTTTTCAAGGTCACAAAGGGATTGATTATACAGGAATGTTGAGATTTAAACTCAGGGTCTTGGATTCCAGATTCAATACTCTTTCCCCTATGAATATAGACCCTTATATATGCTGTACTCCAAGGACTAGTTTACCCAATTATGAATACACTAATGAAAAACTCTGGGCCTTCAGGTTGTATTGGTTTCACTATAATGTTCAATGATTATGCTTAATGTCATTATTCCAAAAGCTGATTTTTGAGACTTTGAGATTTCCATATACAGTGAGTATCCACTGCCATCTTCCAATGCCAGGAAGGCTACATCTCCCTCTTAGGGTTCTTGGAAAAGCTTGACAATATTTTTGATGTTATATCTTCTCTAATGTCTTGTTGCCTTTGGTTGTATTCTCTCCCCCATCATTAATCTTATGTGATAGTAAATCATTCCATTTGGTCGGTAATAATACTTTCTAATATTTAATAACAATGAACTTTTACAAAGGAATATTTCCTTCTAATACAGAAGCCACAGCATAAGCACAAGTATTCTCCCTATGACCTCAGGACATGATCTTTTTTATGTCACCTCAGTCTCTGGAGTGAGTAGGCTTAGAAAGGAGAGTTTCTACATAACAGCAGATACAAGGTCATGTCCAAACGCAGCATTACTGTTCCATGAGTCTTTGTGTCAGCTATTGCTGGGTTGGGCTCCAAAGGTCACTCCAAAAGGTCACTTGGAGCATTGATCCTGGGCTACCTACAAAACTCCCCTGGTATATTAGGATGGGGCACTGATGCTTGCTTTTTTGAGCTTTCATATCTTACATGATTGAGGTTTCTATTTCATTCATTCAGAGTAGAAAAGAATAAATGCAAAGGCCAAGGACTGAAGTCAGTTTCCTGAAGTCACTTCAGTTTCAGTGAAAAGGGCCCCAAATCTCTGACTTTATGTCATTGTCTCACACTATACATATTGGTTATGCAGTCTTTTGAAAAAGGTTTCTCTTTATCATAAACTGGACGGGACAGGACAAGTTACTGAATATCTACAAGTAGTCGAGTCTCTCCAACATACTACATGTCATCACAATTCTTCCAGAAGCAGGGTTGTAACCCCCCTCCACTTGGGGAGACAACATCAGAGGTACTCTTCATGCACCAGTACCTGTCACACACAGAAAAACAGATTGGTAAAGCACTAAACCTTTATTTGACTTGCTTTAATTAGCACTGGAAAAGCTTGTGGATTAGTTACATACATCAAAGGACATGAGGAACTAGAAGGCCATGGGAAGATGGAAAAACTGATGTATCTAGTTCATAATCCCTACAGTCATAGTTACAGCCAGATATTTCCATTTTAATTTTATTTTATACATCTTATATTATAAATATATGAAAAATGTATTCATAAATATGTTACAAATGTAATTACTTAGCCAGTAACTGGTTGCTGGTACTGAGGAATATTACTTTTAGGTGATGGTAAAAGATATGACATCAATGAACTTTTAAGTAGCTCCCTCAAGGCTACTATCCCTATATTTCATACAACCACTTCTTGTAGTTTAGTACTAGGTCGTAAAGGTAGTTTCATACAACAGGGATATTCTCTGAAGTGTTTTATTAGGGAAGGTGGAGGAGAACTCTCTCAGGGGTATTTGACTGCTTTCTCTCTTGTGATATCAGATAGAGGGATGCCGATAAGTTTCACCAAATGAGACATGGAAATTTCTAACCATAAGTGGGACATTCCAAAAAAGGAACAAAATGGGGATACGAGCAGAGGAGGAAGAATAAATTGTTGAAGATGTGAATTGCTCCAAATATTCAAGAAAACAACTCAGGATCATGCTAAAAATATGACTAAAATGTCCATTTTATTTGACCCAGACATCATAAGAATATAGTCTAAGAAAGCTAAAGACAGAAAGGTCTCACAGACATCAAAATAATCATTGCAAAACTACATGTGGCAGGAAACTGAAAATAAATTATATATCAATCAATTAGGGCATGACTAAAAAATTGTGGTACATAAATGTAATAGACCATAGTAATAAGCTCTAACTGTAACAAACAATGAGTATGAATAAATCAGAGAAGCATAGGAAGATCTGCATATACTGATGCAGATGAATTATGCACTTGGAGGATCATTTTTACACAGAATTGTAACAATGTTACATGAATCTGGACACAGTAAAGTTATAATGACTAAACCTGGTCCACAAGAAGAGTTAAGAAAAGTTACCTTATTTTCCTCTTTGCAGAGGTGGGGAATATAAAGGAATAAGTACATTACCTACTTGTTTTATACGTTGGTTAGTTTTGCTAAACTGTCATATTTTTAAAACTTTCTTTGTTATTTCATTTTTTTTAGAAATTGCTTGTTAGTTAAGGAATGAAAAAGAACACATCTGGAACTGAAGATGGTATAAGAAAATCAATACAATTTTCAAAAGTTTTTTATTGATTCTGATTCTGCAACTATATTAATGCTGGAAAATATACACTTTTGTAACTTGTTCTCAAATTTTATCACAAATCAACCAATTTTAAAGTATCTTCCTTTTTTTCCTTCTTTTTGAAAACTGAGTGCTTTAAATCTAATGGCTTCATATGTTTTTAACTTTCTTTGCATTAAACTTACAAAGTCTTGACACTCTTTTCAATGTATCCTCAAGTACCTGCACTTCATTTCATTGGTTGTATATGTCCATTTTAAATTTGTGTTGAATAGTGGACCAGATGAATTTCTTTAAATACCACCCCTTGTCCTTTTCATTAAAACTAATTATGACTGCATCACTAAATTTCATTACTGAGAGCTTCCTATCCCTTTTGAGTGAACTTATTTTTTGGAATTTCAGGTCATAACATGCTATATATGCTACCTATGAATATTTAAAAACTTACTCTATTAGAGACTAGATTACATACCAAACCATGCTTAGAGTTTGCCTTCTTATCTGTCAGAAATTCTAAGGTCTCCATAGTCACTTTTTAAAGGGTACCCATATCTCTTCTTTACCAAACATATTGGTTAAATAAGGTACAAAATATTGTAGCATCTTGTCCCTTCCTCTTGCTATTAAAAGATACAATTTTTAGTAAGGCAATCAAGAGGTAATCAACTGTTATTATTTTTATACTCTTCATACAATCAAAATATTTCAGACCTGGAAGAGACCTCAATATCAATTTAGTCCAACATTTTCCTGAAAAGGAATAGCCACCATGTACCTGATAAGTTATCATTTATCCTCTACTTAAAGACCTCCAGTGAAGAAGAATCCACCACTTCCTAAAGCAGTCTATTCTACTTTATGATAGATATATTGTTTAGTTATTTTTTCCTGACATCAAGCTTAAATCCTCATCTTTCCAACATCTACCCATTGCTCTCGGTTTGTCCTCTTGTCCCAGTTAAAATATTTCAAAGTTATGGAAAGACATTTATTACAAAAAGAAAACAAAAAATAAAAGCACAATGAAAAGAATATGATACATATTTTAACCACATAAAAATAAAATTGAATAAGAATGAATAGACAATCAAAAAATCCTAAAGAAAATTGAAAAGATAAGCTACAACTTTTTATGGGATGGGCATCATGTATTTCAATGTTAATAATTACAGAGTAAGTTAAGTTAGTGTTATTATTCAATAGTGTTTATAATGAATCATTAAGTAAAATTAATCACCCTCTGCTCTTGATAGAAAAAAAAATAAAACCTTGAGTGGATGATCAGTTGAAGTCATTTCCAATAGATACTGGGTAGAATTGATTTTTTTTAAATGTTAGATTGGAAGTGTGAAAAGGATTACTTTAAGCTAGATGGATGTTCAAAATCTAAGATTGTAAAAATTGTTATATTGTAATGTCAACTCTAATAGTATCCTTTAGCTTTTATTAGTAAAGCACTGTAAGAAAATTTATAATGATTTTTGGGTATTGTCTCTGATTGGCTCGGGACAGAGTTTTCATTTTTTCAGTAAATAATACCTCTTCAACAACAACCACTCAGTTAAAATATTCCTGAAGCACTTTACATCTCTTTGTGCACATGCTTGTTGGAAATTTTTAACAGTTTGTAATCAAAGGGCTGTCGATTTTGTCTGTGTATATTTATGCCTGGCCTGTTCTGTGTGAACTGAAACAGAACTAGATACATGGGCAGATCTGCAGTTGGGCCTATCTTAGTAGTGAAACCAATTTGTTTTGCTGGAACAGTCTATTTAGCTGCAGCTGAGATGGGAAATAGGAAGCAATTATCTTGGGTATTGCTTTTCATTTCAAAACCTCAACCTATTTTTGCTATTGGATGAGCCCAATATGACTGCTAATTTGAATTCTCTTCAAGGGATAAGAGAAAGAATGAAGACCTTGATTCCTAGTCTATGTATTCAAATGTATATTTTTTTGAAAATGCATAGTCTCAGAGTTTGAAGAAATCTAAGAGGTCATTTGATACCCGAATAGGGAATTCCACTCACAACAACCCTGTCAAGAGATCATCCATGATCTGTTTGACAATTTCTGGTAATAGGGAAGTTATTTCCTGAGGTAACATATTGAAATATCATTGGATTTTTAATATCACATTAGTTTAATTTTAAGATCAAATATACATAAATATGTTACTCTGATAATTCAGGGCAAAAAGTTACATTATTTTTATTTAAATCAAATCAGCAAGCATTTGAGAGATTATTTTCTGTTAGCAATTGTGCTAAGCCCCTACCATCAAGGAGCTGTCTTTGAAATGTGGAAATAAAACACATAAAAAACTGTTGAAAGGATTAGGGAGAAAGCACCTGTGTGGGATCATGATGAAAAATGTCTGGGGATTCAGGAGTGGAGTCTGGGGAGGGGGAAAATAGACATATTTGACCTGAGTGGTTTCCTTAAAATGGAGATTCTGGAAGTGGGTGATCAGAGTATACTTACGGTGTGAGAAGTCCAAAGGTGAATGAACTTCAAGAAGAGGAGGTTTCTGTGTAATGGTAGACATAATTAATAGAATCAGGAGTGTAGCCTAGAGAAGAATAAATTTGCTTGTTAATTACATAATTGATGAAATAACATGAGTGGAGACTAAAAAAATATTAGGTATATATAATATTTTAGGAGATTTTCTTCATATGATTTGGTGCTTTGTTTATCTGTGAACATAAACCATATGTTTATGGTACAGAATGCTATAATTGTTAATCATAGCTTCCAGTGCCCCCCTCCAATTACCATGTGTTAGCTTGTTTTATGGTTTTTTAATACATAATTACACACATACATACTGTCTCTTCCTATATGTGTAAGCTCCTTAAAAGCAATATTCTGCATTGTATTTGACTACATTTCTATCTCATTCCTCTACTAGATTGTGAACTTTGTGAGGCTGCATGAGGTCTACTCATGCCTTACTTTTCTATCAGGGAACATTGAATATAGTAGACACCTAATAAATATTTGTTGAATAGTTGACTAATGGGTAAAACTGACCAAGATGGAATCAGCAAATAGGAGAATATATAGTGACTGATAATTACATTTATCATATTGAGTAATTCTGATTAAGATACCAATTTTAACAACTGAGTATCCAACTCTATATTATACAGTTGAGCATTTAATTTTAGTAACAGATTAACTGTTAATCTACTGACTTCTAGTCACTGGATACCATTGGATTGTGGACTCCTTAAGGACAAGCACTGTCTTCATCTCTTTTTTTGTATTCCCATCACTTCGTATTATGCCTGGCAAATAGTAGGTGCTTAATAAATGTTTGTTGAATGACATTTTGAAAAACTCAATTTAAAAAAATTGCCAAGCATTCAGCTTTCTCCTTCCTCCCTTTTCACACCTAAAAGTAAAAAAGGAAAAGAAAAAAAGAAAGAGAGAGAGAAATGGAGAACTCCTGTATTACATAAACACAGTCAAAACAAACATACTTTTATATTGATCACATCCAAAAATGAATTTCTTTTTTTTGCATATTAATCCACTAACTCTCTGTCACAACATAGGTCATTCTCTTCCTTATCAATCTTCTGGGATCATTGTTGGTCATTTAGGTGGTCAGAGTTTTCATTTTCAAAATTATTCATTTTTGTAATTTTTATGTATAATTTGTCCTTCTAGTTCTGCTCACTTTCCTCTGTATTAATTCATGTATTTCCATGTCTTTTTGAAATAATCTTTTTTCTCTCATTTTTGATATTATAGTAGTGTTACCTTACATTTATATACCACAATTTGTTAAACCTTTTCTCAGTTGATGGGCATCCTCTTAATTAACTATTTTTGCCATCACTAAAAGAGCTGCTGTAAATATTTTTGTATATGTGGGACCATATAATTTTCCTCTAATCCCTTTTGTATATAGATCTGTCAGTGGTATGACCACTGGGCAACATTTTATTCGTAATTACAAATTGATTTTTTTGATAGTTGGATCCATTTATACCTTCAGCAATAATTCATTAATGTACCTACTTTCCCACAGTCCCTTTAATCTTTACAATTTTCCTTTTTATAAAGGTTAATAATAATAGCCATTGTCTTTTATCTTTCTCAAGGGAAGAGTAATATTTGACTTACTCTTGGCTAGCAAAAGACAATCACAGAGCAAAACTATTTATTAATTTTATTACTAAGTAGAAATGGAGATAGTATTAGGGTAAACTATGGAATAACCAATAATAAATAAGATCTTAAACTTGGGAATGAGATGGCAATCTCAATTAAATCAAGGTGAGAGAGATTTCACCAGAAAATATGTTTTTAGCAGTGTCTGAGATTGCAAGGTCTAGGAAAGAAAGGGCATTTTGAGGTGCTAGTTTCTCCCTTATGCTTGCAACCCTGAGGGAAATCTCACTCTTCAAAGGTTTGTGTTCAAATTCTGCCTCAGATACTGATCAGCTGTGTAATCCTGAACAAGACATGTAATGTGTCTCTATTTCAGTTTCATCACCAATAAAATGTGTGTTGGAATAAATTGCCTCTATGGTTCCCTTCCAACTTCAATGATCCTAGGAGCCCAAAGCAACTGAGTTCCTGGTAAGGCAAAAAAAGTATTCTACTGCTTTAGTTATTAATAAGAGTTAATACAACCAGGGCAGTTAGGTGGTGCAGTGAATAGAGCACTGGCCCTGGAGTCAGGATTACCTGAGTTTAAATCCAGTCTCAGACACTTGACACAATTACCAGTCATGTGACTTTGGGCAAGTCACTTAACCCCAACTGCTCTCCAAAAAAAGTAATAAAAAGAGTTAATACAACTGTGAAGCCATTATTTTAAGAAATTATAATATTAACAAAACTCTATTTTCCCCCTCCCATCTACCCCTGCTTGGTGAAAAAGAGACAAAAAAAAACCCCTTGTAACAAATATTCTTAAGAAAGCAAACTATATTCCCACATTGGCCATGTCCAATAAATTTATGTGACTTATTCTGTATCCTCAGTCTATCACTTCTCTTTTAGGAGGTGGCTAGTAAGTTTCATCATCAGTCCTTTAGAATCATGGTTGGTCATTGTATTAGTCATAGTTCTTGAGTCTTTTCAGGTTGTTTATATAGTGTTGTAACAATTTATTCTCCTGGTTCTTCTTACTTCACCCTAAATAAATTAATATAAATCCTATCAGATACCTCTAAATCTACTCCTTTCATAATTTCCTTTAACACATTAGCACTTCATTACATGACTGAAACCACTGTTGAAAGATTGACATAATACACTGCATTTTCTTGTTTAACCAAAGCATTCTCTCTCTCTCTCTCTCTCTCTCTCTCTCTCTCTCTCTCTCTCTCTCTCTCTCTCTCTCTCTCTCTCTCTCTCTCTCTCTCTCTCTCTCTCTCTCTCTCTCTCTCTCTCTCTCTCTCTCTCTCTCTCTCTCTCTCTCTCTCTCTCTCTCTCTCTCTCTCTCTCTCTCTCTCTCTCTCTCTCTCTCTCTCTCTCTCTCTCTCTCTCTCTCTCTCTCTCTCTCTCTCTCTCTCTCTCTCTCTCTTTCTTCCTCTTTCTCCTCCTCTTCTTACTTTCCCTTTACCAACTAAGGTATTCTGTATTCAATATTAGAGGTTCAAAAGTAGTAATTCAATTAGGAGTTTCATCATCATCATCATCATCATCCTATCTAGAATTTATATAGCACTTTAAGGTGTGACAAGCATTTTATAAATAATATCTCAATTAATCTTAAAAACAACTTGGGAAGGAGTTGTAGAAGAGGAAAACTGAGGCAGGCAGAGGTTAAGTGATTTGCTGAGGTTTATAAAGTTGTTAAGTATCTGAGGTTAGATTGAACTCTGGTCTTCCTGACTAGAGGTCCCAGTGCCCTATCCACTGTGTCACCTATCTATCTCTGCTGAAGCAACATTCAATGGGCAGAGAACTGTCAAATACACCTGAGTTGGGAAAAGTGGCCATTACACAAATGTGACAAATGACATAATATCTTGTCCTAAAATGGCTTATAGTGTAGCAAGGAAGACCAAGACATGTATGGGAACACAAATAAGAAAATTTTTATGTACCCAAGAGAAGTCATAGAGAATGATCTGGGAGATTCAAAAAAAGATAAAACACTTCTAGATGGGAAGACCAAATTATAATTTAGAGAGGAGCCCTCAAATGGACCAGACGTCTAAAGATAGAACAGTATTTTTTCAGGTAGCATAAAAGAGTGAAGATGGGATGATATTTTCAGGGAGCATGAGAGAAAGAAAAGCTCAAGCTTGTGGATGGATAGAATATATTCAAGGAAAATACAGAGTTTCTATTAGTAAGAGGAGATGGAGTATAAGAGAAAGAGATCACAAATATGAGTGTGTTTGCTAAGAACAGAGTTTGTTGGGGGAGAATTCCTAAGGTTCATTTGAAAGTACAGGAACAATAAATGTGCCTTGAGAAGAGGTATGAATGAGATGGATTGAAGTGAGAATATTGGGAACAGTGTTAGGCAAAGGAGTTTTCACCAACAACAAATTAGTGATTTAGAATTCAATAATCAGTAGGGGAGGAGGTTGAAGTTTAAGCTATAGAGATTTATTTGTTAGCCACAGGACAAGGAGAACACCCAGCAGAGGAAAACTTAAAAAAAGTGAATTCTATATAGATATCTTTTAGTGGCTAAATTGCATTGGCTCCCATTTTCCCTCTTCCTTCTCTTGTTTAAACATATTCTTATTTTTTTTTAAATTATCTTCTCTATTATGAACCTGAAAAACCTAACAAAGAAAATCATAGGATCTAGATATAGAACTTGAAAGGAATTAGAGGCCATCTAGTGCAACTGCCTCATTTTGCAGATAAAGAAACTGAGACCCAGGCAGTTTAAATCATTTGCCCAAGGTCACATAGGTAGTAAGCAGTAGATGCAGCATTTGAAACTAGATCTTCTGAATCCAGATTCTATACTCTTCACTGAACAGAAAAGGGGTATTATATATTAAAATGAGAATTATCATGTAGTTTGTTTCTTTTAAAAATATTAAATTTAACATAATAGTAAAAAAAACAACACACCGTCCTGCCCTGCTTACCTATATCCACTTCCTTCTACTCTCTTGAATATTTTTTTTAGTATTTAGCTTACAGTCTTTCTTTCTTATTTTGTTTGTTTCATTATTACTACCTCCCTCCATTGCCTTCCAAAAAGACATCCTCCATTGTAACAAATAAACCTAGTAAAAAAACCCAAATTTATATATTGGTTGTGCTTGAAACTGTATGTCGTTCTGCATTGTTACATTTATCATAATAAACATACTTCATAATTAATCTTCTGAAATCATGATTAGTCATTGCATTGGTCAGAGAATCCTTAGATTCTTAGAAAGTGGGTTAAAACTTGGAGTACATATGCAGCAAAAGGATATTCACAGCTTCTGGTCAAAGCAAAGTCCTTTTCTCTCTCCTTGGAATCCTAATGAATTTTCTCTGGTGTTCATCTAGACATTATACTCAGGATTGTTGTAGATTTTTGAAACTTAACTGTTTTCAACCCTAAAGTAGTGTAGCAGCAAGCACCCTAGCATACCCAGGGTGGCTGCTAACACAGGTTCTTAGATCTGCTTTTCCAAAGGAAAGCAACTCAAAATGGGTTAACAATCTTGCTTTAATCAAACATATGTCATTTACTTAGTTCAGGGGAAAACTTCAGAGAATACAAACAAGTTACAATCAGAAATTACAAGCAGACAAACTGATCAGCAGACAGGCTTTCAGCTGTCTGACCATTACATCCATACCTAGTCAGTTACCAGAGAGGGAAGCACCAACATCTGGGTTTTCAAAGCAGGGGGGCTCAACACCTACCCAGAGTCTTCTCTGGTCAAATCAGACAACTCTTCTCAAAGTGAGCCCCAAAACAAAACCTCACATCAGGGTATATATAATAGACTTCTCCCGGCTCAGAGAATGTAACAACCCTCTTGACACACTGCCCAAACACAAAGTAACAAGGTTTGGGCATTCCTGAAAACCAAGCCTCCTGCCACAGGCTCCATGTGACTACATTCAGCCTATTAGGGGGCAGAATATATTTTTAAATCTGGGAAGGTTCTCAGAGTCACTTAAGCCTATCAAAAGGCCAAGGGGCAGGGTAGATCTTGAGATTCCCATTCCCATAACAAGTGGTCACACTCTCTGAAGCTGCTTTTCTTGTTTGCCTTGTTTGTCCTCTTGCAGTTCCCAACTGGATGCATTGTTTGTTACATCTCGTATTTCTTTTTTTATTTTCCACAATGCCAAAACAGTGGTAAACACACAGTAAATATTCAGTTATACTCCTCAATTGATTGGTTGTGAAAAAATACTTTTTTAGAGAAAAAAATCATTTAAATGTTTATTGTAGTTGGCTCTTACAGAAAATATGTAAAAGATTCACAAAAGAATGAATGTTTTATTTTTCTCTAAAATGGGAGTCTTAATTGTTGAGATCAAGGAAAAAATGCCTATATTTAGGTGAAAGATAAGAAAGAAAAACCTAATTAACCTTTCATGTGAAAAATGTTATAAGGTAGAAGAGCTACAAATATCTTAGGAGTACAACTTTCTAAAGTAGAAACTGAGTCTTTACTTTGAAATAATATCACCTGGGGAGCTCCTTTAAGTCTTTTGAAAATAACCATAACATATTTTGATTCATGGTCATGAGCAGTGGGAGTACAATCTCACAATATGACATATATTAGAGTCTCTGCAAAATGAGTGCAGTTGCTAATAGGATCACTCATCAAATTCTAAAGGACACTGATGAGCTAATGAATCAGAAGGAAAAATGGTTCCATTGTTCTGTTTCTTTAATGACTATTGTCCCTTTAAGTTTAAGAGTAAACATAGTTTGGGAATGAATGATTGTGAAATGCTCCTTAATGGCTAATCAAATGATGAGGCAACAAAGTACTCCAAAAATCACTTAAAAAAAAAGAATAAAACTAGCTTAAAGCTCCACTCAATCAATATCAATTACCTAATTGTAGAATTGAATTGACTGATGGTGATCCCAATTTTGGCTATAATGCCAAGCAAGTCAACCAGACTCTCTGTGTCTTCTGTTTGTTGATGGGGTATGGGCTCTGGGAAGCTCCTCAAGCTCTCCTTAAGTCCTTGAGGTAGAGGTTCTGGGAACCTCCATTGGACTCTTGATTAAATTGTCTCATCTGATAAGGCATTTGCATGAGGCAATAAGCCTCACATTGTGCCTGGGCCCAGACCTCTAGCCTAGTTACTAACTGCTAACTACTAGCCTAGTTACTAGCCTAGCCCTCCATTTTTCATCTATTTCCCACCTTTGAGCCTATCAAAATATCAATACACCCTTGAACTGGCCTAGCCAACCATTGTCTATAGCCTCCAGCTACCTCCCACACTTAATCACTCATTGACCTCATTAACTCCTCCTGAAGACCCTCCCCAAACTCCTCCTCTAGACCACTCCTGAATTCCTCCAACAACCTTCTGTATATAAGACCCCATCTCACACCATTTGTTGTGAGAGTGCCAGAGAGCACAATGGAATAGTGAGAGCGCCATACAATGCCATAGAATATTGAGAGCACCATAGAATCATGTAGCACAGACTTACTCTGTGTCTAATGCAAGCGAATTTTTAATAAATTGTACTTTTCTTTGGCTGAGAAGACTTAAGTTGAATTCATTTGGCAGGACCTGGCATGTTGGTATTTTGGGGTCTCCAGAGCCACCGTAACCTTCTTAGTGGGTAACCTAAGAGGTTAATCTAAGAGGTTAACATTAGACACAGAGTAAGTCTGTGCTAGGTCATTCTATGGAGCTGTCACTATTCTATGACATTCTATAGCCTCTCACAACACATGGGGTCTTATATACAGAAGGTTGTGGGAGGAATTCAGTGGTGGTATAGAGGAGAAGTTTGGGGAGGGTCTTCAGGAGGTGTTAATGAGGTCAATGAGTGGTTAAGGGTGGGAGGCAACTGGAGTCTATAGACAATGTTTGGCTAGGCCAGTTCGAGGGTGCATTGATATTTTTATAGGCTCAAGGGTGGGAAGTAGATGAACAATGGAGGGCTAGGCTAGTAGTTAGCAGTTAGTAACTAGGCTAGAGGTCTGGGTCCAGCCACAGTGTAAGGCTTATTGCCTCATGCAAATGCCTCCACAAATGAGACAATTTAATCAAGAGTCCAAGGGAGGTTCCCAGGGTGTCTACCTCAAGGACTCAAGGAGAGCTTGAGGGTGCTCCCAGAGCCCATACCTCACCATTTGTCACCTATAAAAAGTGTTACTTTTATTAATTTTTGATCCTCTTCACAAGAATAGTTTAATCAGGATTTTAAAATTCTGTAAACTAATATACCTCATTCCATGGTGATTGAGATAGAAAAAGTTGAGATAGAACAAATATTTATTATGAATTTTGATCATGGGAGACCAAAATGGACAATTATTCTTATTAGTAGTAGCAGCAACAACAGCAGCTAGGATTTATATAATGCTTTAAGGCTTTTAAAGTGATTTACAAATATTTGATCCTCACAGCAACCCTTGAAGATAGATGTTATTATTATTCCCATTTTACAGTTGAGGAAATCAAGGTAGATAAATGTTAACTGACTTTCCTGCAGTTATGTACAATTAAAAAAATGAATTTGAACTGCGGTTCTCTTGATTCTGGGACCATCTTACCCACTCCACCATCACTTTCTCTATCAATTTCTGGGATTCCTAATCACTTGTTGACTAAGGGAGAAAAAAGAAAAAAAAAACCCTTTTTTCATGACATCATTTCTCATTTTTTCATCCCTCTTTATTTCTGACTTATCCCTCCCAAGTCTCCATCAGACTCTGGGCTCCCCTTCTATGTTTTCTCTGTCATTGTTAGCAATTTTTCTTTTGTTCTATACCTCATAACCCATCTGCTTCTAGCTTAAAAACTGATCCCCTCTGTCACCAGAATGTCTCAAATCCCTAGGCACCTTCTCCAATACTGGATGTTCCTTCTCTTCTCCCAGCTCTACCCACACACTGGGCCAGGAGAAGGCAGAGGTAGGTTCCTCATTGCTTTTTTTTAAGCAATTGGGCTTAAGTAATTTGCTCAAGGTTACAGGGCCAGGTGTTTCTGGGTGGGTGCTAAGTGTCTGAGCCCGGGATTCGATCTCCAAGTCTTCTCAACACTGGAGCTGGTGCTCTTACTCGCTGTGCTACCTGGACGCCCCCTCATTGCTTTCTTTAAATCTTCATTCTGCCATGATCATTGAGCAACTTTTCTTTAGAGGTTTATTCTGCCTATCTGTATTACCTCATTTAGCTCCTATTCATTACCACCTAGTTACCTCCATGGTGAAGTTCATTGTGCTAGACATGAATTCTTCAAATCCTAACTTGAACATTTAGTAGTTAAGTGGCCTGGCCAAATCATTTTACTTCTTTAAGCCTCAATTTCCACACCTATAAAATGAGGATAATAATACCTTTATTATCCAATTTAGACAGTTGGGAGCCATAAATAAATACTGGTCAGTTATAAATTCATGTTAACTATTCTAAACTTACCCTCACAGCAACATAGTAATCCTTTTGTTTATCCCTGATTAAATATTGAATTTGGGGTTATTTGAAACCTTCTGCTCTTAATCCTTTTAAACCACTTCTTCCCTCTTTCTTTTTAGAGGACTATACCTCTGATTTTATGGAACAAAAGATGCATTTCAAGATTTATGGAAGGTATTTGGAGATGAGATTAAAGTTCTGCAGAGAGATTAGGGCAGGGTGGGTAACTCTTGAGCATTATCAATATAGAGATGGTAATTAAATACATGGGAGCTGATGAGATTACCAAGTGAAGTAGAAGGAGAAAGGGGAAGGCCCAGGATAGAACTTTATCATACCCTCACTTCCACTATCCACTATCCATTCTTTCTCTTTATTTTAGCTTTAATATCTTCTTATCTACCAATTCTTTGGCCACTAACAGGGCTAACATCTAAGCCTTCTCTCCACTATAAAAACAAAAACAAATGGAACAAATAAACAAAAATTACTTGACCCAGCTAATTCTTCAGGGTTTTCATCTTATAGCATCTTCTTCATTTCACAACTACCTATATATATATACCCATTGCCTCTATTGCCTTACCTTCTTCACTCTTGTAATATGGACTGAAAATGTTCTTTCAAAGGTTATAACAGTTAAATCCAACGATGTTTTTTTCAGTCCTTATTCTTTTTATTCACTGGACAACTTTTGATCCACCTAGCTGTTGCAGTGCACAGAGTGCTTAGCCTGGAGTCAGGAAGGCCTGAGCTGAAATCTGGCCTCATTTAGTAACTGTGTGACTCTAGACAAGTCACTTAACCTCTGCATTTTTAAGTTTCCTTGACTGTCAAATCAAGACATCAACAATACTTACAGGGTTTTTGTGAGGATTAAATCAGATATTTGTAAAGTGCTTAAAACACTGCCTGGCATACAGTAAGAGATTAATAAATTCTTGTTCCCTTCTCCTTTTCTACTTCATCCAGACCATTAGCCTAGATTCTATCTCTCATATCCTCCTTTGACTTCCTTTACAATGCTGTCTTGGTTATCTTCCTCTCTGTATGACCACTTCTCAACTTCCTTTGTTAGAATATCATCTTCACTCTGTTCTCCATAACTTTTGATATCTGATCATGTGACAGAGTTTGGCTATGCCTCTTCCTTTATTTTCCTCATCTTTCCTTTTCTCTCTATTCCCAAAGTCTTTATCCTGGTTTATAGTCTCATCATTTCTCACCAAGACAAGTTTAATAGCTTTGTCTAGTCGCTACCCTTTTCAATCCACCACCCACACAGTTACTAAATTATCTTTCCTAAAATATGTATCTGACCATATCATTCTCATACTTTAAAAAAAATCAATGACTCCTTTTTTTTGGTCAAATTAGAGTATGCCTATGTTTTTGCAAGCCTTATAAACCACTCTATAAATATTAGCTATTATCATTATATATAAAGTATATATATATATATATATATATATATATTTAAAACTCTCCACAATCTACCTCTTACCTACTTTTCCAATTACTTCACTTCACATACACTCTTGTAATCAAACTGGTCCTAATTATTTCCCATCTGTGGTATTAAATCTGTCCCCTTCATTCCCTTGCACAAGATTTCCCCCATGACTAAAATGAATTCTCTCTTTGACTCTAACTCTTAGCATTTCTGCCTTTCTTTTAGGCCCAATTTATTATATGAGAACTTCCTTAACCTACCCATTTTTAAAATGTTTTCTTACTTGAAATTACTTCATACATAGTTTTATTTTACTTATCTGTGAACCGCTTTGTAGAATGTCAACTTCTTGTATGGATTATGTTTCTTTTGTCTTTGTATCCCTAGCATTCGACTCAGTGTCTTATACTTAGTAGGTGGTTAGTAAATACTTGTTAAATTGAATTGAATTAAGTCCAGCTTAATTCAGTTCTATAAACATTTGTTTTGTGCCTATTGTAAGCAGAATAATTTGGTAAATGCTAGAAGAGATATGATGGTAAATAAAATAGACTTCTTGCCTTCAATCAATATAGTTTAGAATAACTATGGCAAAGAGAGAAATAAATTTAAGTTAAAAATGGAATAGGGTAAGTGTGCAAAGAAGCACAAACACACACACGTTATAAAATAAAGAGGTGGATTTTTGGTGCCTTGGTTCCCTACTTCCCCAGTAGATTACATCCTATTATAGATCAGATATGAACTTATCCTTTCAGGAAAACATAATTAGAAATGAATTTGCTTTTGTCTTTGGCAAAACTGCCTTATGTTTAGTTATGTGCTTGAATGGATCTAGCCAAATTATCAGTTCTCAACATGTAATTGACTACCTTGAGCTTGAAAAGCTACATAGGCAACATTTTTTTCTTTTTTTTCTTTTTCTCATCAATGAGGTAAGTGTAACATAACCCACAATCCTTGAAATTGACACTTTGGCCATGGTACTGAATAGCTGTGTTTTTCATTATTTACAATGCCTTTACAGAGGCTTCTCTCTTATCCACCATAGTTATGGAATGGATCTAGTCAGATAGTCTTGGTAAATATAGCATTACCAGGCATTCCACCTAAGAAATACAAATTTTCATAGAATTAAAATGCATGAAATACTCTTAATAATACAATACCAGGGACAAGTTAATCTTTCTTTGATGATTCAGAAGATATTGTAAGATATCAAAGCACTTGAGGATCATTATTGTGAAAATCAATTGTGCTACCAAAAGGGTAGGTTAATAGAGGTTTCCAGTTGATAGAACTTGAAAAATATATCTAACACTTCAAAACTTCCATGGATTTCTGCTCTCTATACAGTGAAGAACATGTCTACACATCATCTAGTAAGTGCCTTGGCATAAACCCTCCATAAAAGCATATCCAGTTTGTTAGAGACTTTCCTCTGGTTCTTCATATAAATTAAAAAAAACAGTTATCAGCACAGAATTAAAGCTTCCCCTCTTTTATTTAACTCACTACATGGTTGACCTTTCTCCTTTCCTGTCTTCAAGATTTTTTTTTTACATAACATTATTGACACTATGCTACAGCATACTTTTGCAGATACGACCATTTTCCTGCAATTTTTGCAACCCATTTTACCTTTTTTTTTTTTGGTATTCTTTGTGCTCCATAATGTTTGGTCATAGAGAAACACTAGGAAAATATTTAAATATAGGTTTTGACCACAGGGAACATCTTGAAATTGTTTAAAGTTCTCAAAATATTTCTAGTGTGTTTTTCTATCTACTTCTATCTCATCTATCATCAATAATGTGTGTATATGTGACTGGACTAACTCAATAGGTTGCCCATTCACTTGCATAATCAGATCTGAAAAATATGCATTCTTGATCCATTTGGTTTGACCTATGTAGATTTTTAGACCAATCACTTTTTAAAATTAAATTTTATTTTAAAATCCATATTCTCTGCCCCCCCCCCATCTGCCACAAGTTGATAAAGGAAGAGAAAGAAAATGTCTGCTACAAACATAGTCAAACCAAAGAAATATCTTTATTCTCTATATCTGGAAAAAAATGTCTCATTCTGCACTTTGAATACATCACCTCTCTTGTTAGGTGGTTATTAGAATGCCTCATCTTGAATACTCTGAAACTGTTGTTGGTCACTGTTTTGATATGAGTTCCTAAGTCTTCTAAACATCCTTCAGATGAATCACTTTTGATTCACCATAGTTCTCATTGAGAAGGTTTTTTATTTTTGATATAATACATATCATGTCATCCACAAATAGGGAAATTATAGAGAGTCCCTCATCTATTTGAACTTCATGTAGGGCATCTTCCAAAAAGACTGATGAACATTTTTGGTAGACTTATGTTACCGTGTTCCATTCTTCACCTGATATTGATACTAAGTGATTCAATGAGGAAAATTATCTTTATGGTTGCATCTCTGAATGATATTTTGCATAATGTTAATGTATTCATTGGAGATACTTTGTGGGAATAAAACCTCCAAAATTGTGTACCATTTTATCAAAAACATTTGTGTAAATAACAAACAGTAAACAAAGTCAAAACTCCTATTATTTTTTATTTATATTATATCAGTTGTCTACTGCAATAAAAATTGTGAAAACTTCCTGTTCATTTCTTAATATTTTCATAGTACATTCATATAAGGAAGGATATAATAGGTATGGAAAGTAAGTATTTGGGTTGTTTGCTGTAATTGTTTTTTGTTTGCTTTGGAAAGAATTATATAAATGATGAATTATATACTTATTTAAGTCTTAATTATATACATCATAATTCTGTTTTTTATTCTTTAATCATCTTTATCTCCTTAAGGTAAAGTGAAAATAGATGTATCAAATACTTTAAAACTGAGTTTCTTCCATCACTGATTTCTCCTGAATATATCTGGTCAGGTTCAGCAACTCTTCTTTTCTTAATCTTTTTAAGTGCTTTTCATTACTTTACTTAATATAGGGGAACTTCAGAAAATGAATATAAATGTGATGGTTCAGCTGTCAAATATGGAGAGAATAGAATACTTTATTAATACTGATGCATCTCCTTTTAATGTCTACTTGTTTCCTTCTAGGTTCATCTACACTCTTGGGATGATCTGGGTTAGTTAAGTTTCATGTTAAATTCTCCATAGAAAGTTCCTCTAGTAAATGATCTACAATAGGGGTCCCCATTTTCTCTCCTCTTACTTTCTTCTTAACCCCTTATTATGTGGGTTCCAATCTATTCATTCCACCAAAACTTCTCTCTCTGATGTTACTACTGATTTTTAATCACTAAAATCTGGAAGGTTTTTCTCAGTTCTCATTCTCTTTGACATCTCTGTAGCCTGTGACACTGTTGATCAACCTCTTCTCCTTGATACTCTCTTCTCTCTAAATTTCTGGAATACCATTCTTCTGGTTCTCCTTCTATCAGATCACTCCTTCTCAGTCTTCTTTGCTGAATCCTGATTCAGATCATGACCTCTAACTGTATTCTTGGCCCCCTTCTCTTCTCCCTCTATACTAAAACACTTGGTGACCTCAACAGCTCCCATGGATTTAATAATCATCTCTATACTAATGATACTCAAAGACCTAATCTCTCTGTTGACCTTCAATTTCATAGCTCTAACTACAAGTAGACATCTTAAACTCAATACATCCTAAAGTGAATTTATCATCTTTCCTCCTAAACTCTACTCCCTCAGAACTTGTCTATTACTGTTAAGAGAAACACAATTCTCTCAGTCTCCCAGGCTTGCACCCTAGAAATGATCTCCTCGCTACTTGACTCCTCACTATGTCTTATCTTCCATATCCAATCTGTTAACAAAGCCTGACAATTTCACTTTTTCAACATCTCTGAAAAATATCTCTTCCTCTCATCTGACTCTATGACCACTCTAGTACAGACCCTCATCACCTCATGCTTATATTACTCAGTGACTTACTCTGCCTGCCTCAAATCTCTCTCCATTCCAATTCACCTTCCAATCAGCCACAAAGGAGATTTTCCTAAAGCTCAAATCTAACAATGCCACTCTCCTACTCAATAGTCTCTATGATCATTTCCATGATCAAATGCAAAGTTTTCTTTTTAGTGTTCGAAGCTCTTTATAACCCAGTTCTGCTCTCTACATTTCCAGAATTCTTACATTTAAAACCTCCTTTCCCCACATACTCTTTCATCCAGTGGTAGATCTGAGCCAGAAAGGATTGACCTCATTTTTGATCCATCTCTCAGCTCTAGACATTTTTTCTTGCTGTCCTCCATATATAGAATGCTTGTCCTCCTTACCTCTGCCTCTTGACTTCCATGGATTCCTTCAAGTCTCAGGCAAAGTCTCATATTCTATAAGAAAGTGTTTCCCAACTCCTTTTAATTCTAGTGCTTTCTCTCCATTAATACTTCCTATTTTTCCTATGTGGAGCTTGTTTGTACATGTTTGTTTGCCTATTTTCTCCCTTGTTATACTGTGAGCTCCTTGCAGGCAGAGACTATATTTTACCTCTTTTTGTATCACCAGCACTTAGCACAGTGCCTGACACATAAAAGGTGCTTAATAAATATTTATTGGCTGATTGAGACTCCTTAGTCTCATTTTCCATTCTATTGATTTTTTGGTAATTTTATGAGGTGATAAGGATCATCATCTCTACTCTTGCCCTCCTGTAATATTTTTCAAATGAGTTCTTATTCTATATTGTTGCTGCCACTGGATGAGATTTCTTTATTGCAAGAACATCAAGTATTTATTGATTGAAGTGTCTTCTCATCTCTTTTGTCCTCTCCATTGTGGAGACTATTTTTCATCAGTTAAACTTCTCATGTCTTTTATGTATCTTCCATTTTTTAGAGTGTAGATTAGACTGAACCTATTATAAATAAATTATGCAGTGTCTTCTTATCATCTTCATCTTTTAAAAATGTTATTGATTTTGACTAGTGATAAAATCAGTCAATGGTCATGTGACTGCACAATAGATTTTGAAATCTCTCCTAGACTGCTAACCAATTTATGGTATCACAAAACTATAGTGTCTCAAACCTGTCCTACATTTACTCATAACATTTTAAGAATGTAACCTTATGGAATTGGTTAGCAGTTCCTTTTTAAGCCAGAAAACTTCAAAACTCATCAGACTGTCTCTCTCTGAGAGTACTATGGATCACTTAAACTAATCACTTAAATTCATTCACTAGGATGTTTCATTATCCTATAGGGATTGTTCTCACAGAAAAACAACTCAGACTGGTTTCCTGAACAAACCCTAGTCACCTCTTCACTCACTAGGATTCTGAATTATTCAAGTAGATCTCAGGATCTCTTCTAACATATCAAAACAGGTACAAAAACTTTCCTTTTTTCCTTCTTTCAAACCAGAGGGGGCAGCATACCTAAGATCTGTCGGCAGTATTGAGAGCCTTTACCTCTCAAGTTCTAGATAGACCTAAAGAAAAATCGCTTAAATTCTTATTTTTAATTTATCTAATCAGGAAATAGCAGAGGAGGCCTTCTTGTCAACTGACTGCTTTGGCAGATGATTTCTTTGAACAGTACCAGAAAATTTGCTTTTTGATTCCCTGATTACTCTCTTTTCCATTCTTGACCACCTCAATCTCAATCTCTTTGAATCTATTTTAGTGGCTTAAATAAGAATCTCTAGGCAGTCAAATACCCATGTATGACTTATGAGGCAAAATCTCACCAAATTTCCCCTATGAAATCAATTGCACTTATTTAATCATATCTGTTTGCTAATCTTTATATGATTTTTCTTTTTTGTTGTTTATCTCTCAAGTCCTAAAGGTTACCTGTAAATGAACTGAGGCATCATAATTTCTTTTCAAATTAGTAATCTATCTCAGTGTGTGTCCTCGAAACTGTTTTTTTTTTATATTCTTGTATAAGTTTTAAATGGACAAAAGTTCTTTCTCTGTTCCTTTAACCTTCAAACTTTTTACATGCAAATGAGACATTACACAAATCCATTGTATGTTGATTTAAATGTCTGTATTCTTGTGACAGTCCAGTTTAAATCCCATCTGAAAACTTTTTTACACACATATTTAAATAATTTTTATTAAACCAAAGTTCTTTTAAATATTAAACAATTCATGAAAGTAACAATGTCTTAACATCCATAACTGGTTGATGTAATTTTTTTCTCTACAGAAAAGTATATTTTCTGCTATTTCTAAATAAAAAAAAAAATAAAGTACTAAACTCTTTCATGAGAAAGGGTAGTATACTGAAGGGATAGTACTTTAATACTTCTTTTTATCTTGCTAGTTAATTTCTCACCAGGCTGTACTCTCTGCATTCTGGACTTCTCCATTATGTCCTAGTTTCCTCTGCATCATAAAAGAGATCACTTCAGCCCTGGAATTCACACCTTAGAGGTACCCTTTATTCCTTTTACTACTACTTCAGATAATATGGCTCCTCTAAAAACCTCCTTTTAAGGAGGGGTCTTATTTTCACCAGGTTGCACTCTAGACTTTTTCCTCACCTTCCCTCCACCTACCTTCCATTTTCAGCTTCCTTTTTGCATTAAAATTTCTTTGTGTTTAAATTTATATGTTCAATTCTTTTGTGTTTTATTTATTTGTTACATTCTTTTAAAATTTTGCTTTCCAAGTTCTCTCCCACTTTCTCACTATTCTTCTACCCATTGAGAAGGCAAGCAATTATATCAATTATACATGTGCAATCATGCAGAACATATTTCCATATTGGCCATATTTTTTTAAATAAAAATGGAGCAAGTGAGAAAATTATGCTTCAGTTTCACTCATCATTCATTAGTTCTCTCCTTGGAGGTGGATAATGTTTTTTCCTCATGAGTCCTTTGGAGCTATCTTGGATCACTGCATTGTTAAGAGTAGCCAGGTCTTTTAGAGTGGTTCATCATTACAACATTGCTGTTACTGTGCCCAATGATCTTCTGGTTCTTCTTGTTTCACTCTGCATCAGTTCATATAGTATATCTTGCCATGTTTTTTTTTCTGAACCAAATCCTGCATCATTTTTCCATAGCAAAATAATATTCCATCACAATCATATAACTCAACTTGTTCAGCCATTCTCCAATTGATGAACATCTCCTTAATTTTGAATTCTTCATCACCCCACCCCCCACCCCATAGGAGTTGCTATAAATATGTTTGTACATATTGGTGCTTTTCCTTTTTAAAAATCTAGTAGTATGCCACTAGTTTTTAAAATTGCTGGGCCAAAGGGAAATCACAATTTTATAGCTAATTGGGAATAGTAACAAATTGTTTTATAGAATGGTTGGATCAGTTCACTACTTCACTGGTAATTAATTTTTGTACCTATTTTTCCCCTCATCTTCCCCAGCACTTCTTATTTCTGATAGATATAAGGTGATGGCTTAGAGTTGCTTTAATTATCCTTTCTCTGATCAATAGGGATTTAGAGCATTTTTCACATGACAATAGATATCTTTGATTTGTTTGTTTAAAAATTGTTTATATCATTTGACCATTTATCAATTAGGAAATGGTTATTATTTTTTTTATAAATTTGGTTCAGTTATGTACTGAGTATATATTTGAGAAATAAGGTCTTTATCAGAGAAATTTGCTGTAATTTTTTTTTGATATTACTTCATCATTGATGGTACTTTTTAAAAATATAGCTTCCTCTGATTATGTCTTTCCATTTTTATTATTTTTGCTTTTGCTTTGTCTAAGATCATGATTGTCTTCATTTTTACTTTTGATGAAACATTAGATTCTGCTGCAGCCTTTTATCTTAACTTCTTATACATTGTTCTGTTTCAAATGTGTCTCTTTTACACTACATAATTTTGGATTCTCGTTTATATCCCATTTTGCTCTCTAATTCTGTTTTATGAGTTAGCTCATCCCATTCATATTTACAGTTATTGCTGTGCATTTTCCTCCATCCTATTTTCTTGTTTCTTACTCCCTGTCTCTATTTCTCAGTCTCTGTTTCTGTCTCTCTATCTGTCTGTTTTTCTGCCCTGTCTCTCTTTGTGTATCTCTGTCTCTTCTGTCCCTTCTAAAAATGTTATTTTACTTCTGACCACTGTTCCCTTAGCCCTCTCTCCTATTTATCATTCATCCTCTCCCATATGCCTTAAACCCTTCTCCTCCTATTTTCCTATTGATCATTATATTTCTATACATAACTCTGCATGTGTGTGTGTGTGTGTGTGTGTGTGTGTGTGTGTTTGTGTATTACCCTTTCTAAACCAATTCTGATGAGAGTGGTTTCAAGTGTTGCCTTCCACCCCTCCAATTCTTGCTCTATGGTAAAATCCCTTCCTTGTGCACCTCTTTTATATATAAAAACATTCCCATTCTACCTCTCCATTCCTCCTTCTCCCAATGTATCTGTTTTTCTTACCCATTCATTTTTTGAAAACATTTCAACATAATTGAGTTCTACCTATAGCCTCTATGTAAACTACTTCTATCTGCCCTAATAATGATAAAGTTCTTATGAGTTACATGTATCATCTTCCCCTATAACAATGTAAACAGTTTAACTTTATTGATTCCATTATGATTACTCTTTCAAGTTTACCATTTAATGCTTTTCTTGAGTCTTATGTTTGAATGGGTGTTTTCATCAAGAATGTTTGAAAGTCCTCCATTTCATTATATTTACATTTTTTTTCTTTTGAATGCTTGCATTCCTTTTTGCTGGGTAGGTTATTCTTGATTGTCATCCTAGCTCCTTTGCCTTCTAGAACATCATAATTTAAGTCTTCTGATCATTTAATGTAGAAGCCACTAAGTCTTGTGGGATCCTGAATTGACTCTGTGATATTTGAACTGTTTCTTTCTGGCTACTTAAAGTATTTTCTCTTTGACCTTGGAGCTTCAGGATCTGAAGTTTGGGAATTGGGACTTGGGAATTTGGCTATAATATTCATAGGAGTTTTCTTTTGGAATCTCTTTCAGGAGGTGATTGGCATATTTTTTCAATGTCTATTTTACCCTCTGGATCTAACAAATCAGGGCACTTTTCCTTGATAAGATCTTGAAATATGATATCTAGCCTCTTTCTTTAATCACATAGTCTAATAGTTCTTAAATTATTTCTCCTTGATTTATTTTCCAGGGCAACTTTTTTTCCACTGAGATATTTCACATTTCCACTGATTTTATCAATTCTTTGATTTTGTTTTATTGTTTCTTGATGTGTCATAGAGTAATAAGCTTTCACTTGCTCAATTCTAATTTTTAGATAATTTTTCTTCAGTGAATTTTCATACCTTTTTCCTATTCATCTTAATTCTCTTTTTTTTTCAGGAGTTCTTTCCTTCAGTGAAGTTTTGTGCCTCTTTTATCATTAGATCAATTCTGCTTTTTGAGGGGTTATTCTCTTTAGCTTTTTTTGCCATTCTTTTACCAAATTATTAATTCTTTTTTCATAGTTTTCTTCAATCACTCTAATTTTTTTCCCCAATTTTTCCTCTTCCATTTATCACTTATTTAACTCTTCCAGGAAATCTTGTTGGGCTTTGGTTGAATTAGTAGTATCCCTTTTTAGGCTTTTTGCAGCTGTTTTCACATTGTTGTCTTCTTCTGAATTTATGTCTTGGTCTTCTGTGACACCATAGTAGGTTTTACTGTCAAATTCTTTTTCTGTTGTTGGCTCATTTTTAGCCTATTTTTAAAAAAATTTTTTTGTCTTCATGTAAAAGATGGACTCTGCTCAACTGAGGATGGGAGGCTTTGTCCCAAGCTTCATTTTTTTTTTTGGTGCTTCTCTTTTCACAGCTAGTTCTGGATGTCTGTAAGTTTTTGATGCTTCCAAGGTTGGAGAGAGTTATGGTGTGTGCTAAGGCCTTTATCCAGGAAAGCCCCTGGTCCCCTGTAGTTGCATGTACTAGTACTTCTCTAAACTTTAGAACTGTGACCAGTTCTTGTAAACTAATAACCAGACTTCCTCTCTGTCCTGTGAATGAAACCCAGAACATCTCTGGATTGAGAGTTTATGAAGCTACTGTTAGTGTGGTAGTTGTTTTCTTGGTTGCATGTGTAGGCTCTGGACAATCCTCCAATCACCTATTGTAGACTTCTCCTGTCATCCTCTTACATTTTCTTAGGCCAGAAAAGATCTCACCCTGACATTTTTTTTTCTTTTTTTGCTTTGTAACACAAAAATTTTATTTGAGGCATTATTTTAAAGTTGTTTTATGGGGAATTTTGGGAGAGTTCAGTTGGGTGGCTGCCTCTAATCTGTCATTTTTTACTTCACCCACAGGTGTCTTTTTCATAATTTAAGCTTCTCAAGAACAGGAACCTTTTTTGCCTTTCTTTTTCTTATCTGCAATGGTTTGCACTGCAAAGCCTGGTACATAATAATTGCTTAGGAAAATCTTGTTGATTGACTGAATTTTCTGTATGAGATCTTAACATTTTCATTTTTTTATATATATGCCATGTCTTATGCTTTTGAATGCTCTTCTCATTTAGTATATACTGGATTTACAGGAGTAATGTGTCTCACTTTTGCTTTCTTTAAAATAAAATTCTTCCAAATCATATTTTCTAAAACACTTTACACCATGTTTTTATATACCCATAATTGTACTGAAGATATTAAAGCATATGTTAACTTAGTTTGGAGAATCTTGTCAAATTCTTTGTGGGAAGCTCGTACTTAAACTTTAATTATCTCCTTGGAGGTCTGTTTATTTATTCTCTTAAGTAGTTTGATGCTAGATAATAAAATATCCCCAGAATTGATGCTTTTTGTTACCTCTGTGTGCATTCTGAAAACCATTATGCCAAATTTTATTCACTTCTTTGAAGACATTTTTTTTCTACACATCTCTTTCTTACAATGAGATGTACTTACAATGAACTACAATTTATTTGATTTCTATCAATATGGATGTAATTAAGTTACTCCAGGAATGTATTAACTCATCATTTAATAATACTCTCACAGTAAATATGCCAAAAGTTAATGCATATAGACAGTCTAGAAACCAAATCATTCTAAGCTAATTTTCTTTTCTGTACATGTCAAAGAAAGCTATTTAAGATTGAGGGCCATTAATATTTTGCTAGTTTTATGGACACCCACAGTCAAATAAATTACTCCAGTGGCCAATTGTTTGATGACCAACCTGTTCACACGAATCTCTTTTAGTCTTTGAATATCTGACACAGGAGAGGATTCTGGGAAAATGGTGGAGCAGGTCAGAAATCCCAAACTCTCTAGATTTTCCCCATAAACAAGAATTGGGGCAGAACAGTGGGGATCCTGGGACAATTGAAGAAGATATGAAGAGAAATCCCAGGACCAAAGTTTGGTACCCATGAAGAGTAAACACCTTCAGATGAATTTTGCTGAAACAATAAGAAGAAATCCCTGGGGCTAAGTGGGTTGGGATGTTGCATTGGTCTCAGCCATAGGAACTTTCACTTCCTGGACTGTGTCTGGAGTCCAGCTTCTGAGCTAGGGAGGATTGAGGGAACCTCAACTAATAAGAGATTCCAGGTCCAGCTGTGCAGCTGATAGGCCCTGGGTCAGAAAGAACCTTCACACAATTGGTGAGTGCAGAAGCAGTGGGGCCAGATGCCACTGGTTGTGGACACTTAGAGAAGGGCAGTGTTCTTGGTTTCCATTCTAAGCTAGAGGGGAGAACTGAAAGAGTATCTGATGATGCCAGAGGCACCATCCTCCATACCCCAGGACTACAGGTGATTACAAAAAATAAGCTGCTACAAATAAAAAAAATGAACAGGCAAAGGAGAAATAATCCAATCATTAAAAGTTATTATGGGATTAGAGAAGACTTGCGTTCATCTTCAGAGGAGGATACTGAAACAAAAAAGTCTCTCCTACCCCCAAAGAGTGATGTCAAATAGTCATTGGCCCAAAAATAATTCATGAAATAACTTTTAAAAATCAAATGAGAGATTGAGGAAAAATCTGAAAACAATAAGAGTAACCAAGAACAAAACAAGAAGATTATGAAAAGAAAGTCAACAAATTAGAAAAAGAGATCCAGAATCTTAAGGAAGAAAATGACTCCTTGAAAATTAGAATTGGGCAAGGGAAACCAGCAAAATTATAATATAACAAGAAATAATAAAACAGAATGTAAAGATTGAAAAATTAGAAGAGAATGTTAAACATCTTATAGCAAAACAACTGATCTGGAGAATAGAGCAGGAAGAGCAGACATAAGAATTATTGTACTACCTGAAAAGTCTGATCAAAAAAAGAATCTTGATAAAATAATACAAGAAATAATTTAGAAAATTGTCCTATAGCATTAGAACAAGAGAGGAAAGTAGACATAGAAAAATTTACCTATCACTACATGAAAAAGAGTTTATGAGAATAATTTATAGGAGCATCATAGTCAAATTCCAAAACCCCCAGCTCAAGAATAAAATATTATGATAAATAAGGAAAAAAAAACAATTTAAATATGACAGTGCCAGAGTTAGAATAGCATAAGAGCTAATAATGATGACACTCAAAGACTATAGGTATTGGAACACGATATATCAAAGATCAAAAGAACAAGAGTTACAGCTGAAAATAATATACCAGAAAATTTAAGCGTAATTCTAAATGGGAAAACAAAACCAAAACCAAAAATGGATAGCTAATGAATTGTCAGACTTTCAGGATTTTGTTAAAAAAAAACCCGAACTTAATAGGAGATTTGACATATAAGATCTAAGAGAAATATAAGGAACATATCAATGACTAATTATAAGGGACTCAATGAAGACATACTGTTCACATTTTATATGAAAATGTAAAATATATATCTCAGATTTGTAACTAGTAATTGTGTAGTTTTTTTAAATTTTCAAATGCTTTATTAACTTCTGATTTACATCATTCATTTCCAGCAGATTTTGAGTTACAAATTTTCTCCCTGTTTTTCCCCTACCCATCGCCCCAAAATAGCAGTCCCACAGGATATCTCTTCTTCCAGTCTTCCCTCTCCCATATTTTCTCCCATACCCCTGTAGACTTTTCCAGTGGATCTCTATTTATGCCCCAGTGCCTGTATATCTTATTTCCCAATTACATGTAAAATAGTATTAATAATACTATATATATGAATTCCAGCTTCATTCCCTTCCTCACTTGTCACACACCCTTACTGGGAAGATAAGCAGTTCAGTATAGGTTGTACATGGCTAATGCAAAACAATAATATAGTAGATATATTGTAAAAGACTAACTATATTTCCCTACCTCCTATCCCACCTCCCACTTGTTCTATTCTCTAATTTGATCCTGTCCCTTTTCAAAAGTGGGTGCTTCCAACTTCCCTCCCCCCAAGCCTGCCCTACCTTCCATCATCCCCCCCTCTCATTCCCTTCCCCCCCCTACTCTCCTGGAGAGTGAGATACCCTATTTAGTGTGTATTTCATTCCCTCCTCAAGCCAAATTCAATGTGAATAAGGTTGACCCATTCCCTTTTGCCTTCCTATTCTTCCCCTCCATTGTAACCATTTTCCCTTGACTCTTCTATATGAGATAGTTTACACCATTCTGTCTCTCCCTATCTCCTCTTATTATATTCCTCTCACCTCTTAAATTCCCCTTTTAAGTATCATCCCTTCCTGTTAAATTGGTCCTGTGCCCTCTATTTATGTATGCCTGTAAACATATATACAAACATTCACGTGTATTCATATGCCCATATGCCCTCATATATACATATATATATTTCTATTCCCTTCAACTACTGAGAAAAGTTTCATCAGTTACAATTATTGTTTTTCCATGTAGGAATGTTAATAGTTCAACTTTGATAAGTTCTTTATGATTACTTTTCCCTGTATACCTTCTTATCTTCTTGTATCTGAATGTCAAATTTTTTATTCAACTCTGATTTTTTTCATTAAGAATACTTGAAAGTCCTCTATTCCACTGAATGACCATATTTTCCTCTGAAACATGATACTCAGTTTTGCTGGGCAGGTGATTCTTGATTTTAATTCCAGCTCCTCTGCCCTCCAGAATATCCTATTCTAGGCCCTTCAATCCCTTAGTGTAGAAGCTGCCAGATCCTGGTTTATCCTGATTTTGTTCCCACAATATTAAAATTGTTTCTTCCTGGCTGCTTGTAATATTCTAGCCTTCATCTGGGAATTCCAGGACCTGGCTATAATATTCCTAGAAGTTTTTTTGGGGGGGGGATCTTTTTCAGGAGGTGATTGGTGAATTCTTTCAACCTCTATTTTGCCCTCTGCTTCTAAAACATCAGGGCAGTTTTCTTTGAGAACTTCCTGGAGGATGATTTCTAGGTTCTTACTTTGATCATGGCTTTCAGGTAGTGCAATAATTTTTAAATGATCTCTCCTGGATCTATTTTCCAGGTCAGTGGTTTTTCCTGTGAGATATTTTACATTGCCTTCTATTCTTTCATTTGTTTGGATCTGTTTAATAGCATCTTGATTTCTTATAAAGTCATTAGCTTCCATTTGTTCCAATCTAATTCTCAATCAATGATTCTCCTCATTGAGCTTTTAAGATTCTTCTTCCATCTGGAAAATTTGGCTTTTTAAGGCATTCTTCTCCTCATTGCCTTTTTGAGCCTCTTTGCCATTTGAGTTAGTCTACTTTTTAAGGTATGATTTTCCTCAGTCAGTCTGTTGACTCTCATTTTGTAATTTTCTTTCATCGTTTTCATTTCTCTTCCCAATTTTTCCTCCACTTCTCTTATCTGCTTCTTAAGGTTTATGGCCAGTAACCAGCTTGTGTTTTCCTTTGAAGCTTTTGGTGCAGGAGTTCTGACTTCACTGTTTTCCTCCTGTTCCATGCTTTGCTCCTTTTTGTCCCCAAAACAGGAGTATAATTTTGGAATCTTCTGTCTGCTTTGTTTCCTTTGCCTGGTCATGTCGCCCCTAAGTCTCTTGACCCCTGGGCTTTTTGCCACCATAGGACTCTGCCTCCAGACAGGGGAGGTTTCATCCCAAATGCTGGAGTTTTCTCAGCTGTTGGAGGTATTAGATGGGTGCCCTCTCTGAGGTCTCCATATGCTCTGGCAAGCTGGACACACATCCCAGAACCTCCACCCTAGACTGCAATCCAGATGCAAGCAGGTTAAAGCAAGAGCAATTACCCCTCAGACTGGTGCTTGGTCCCCCTACACTCTGCAGGCCAGGAGCTGAAGCTGCCACGTGGTGCTGGCTGGCTGTGACTGAATCTCAGCGGCTTCTCTTCCCAGGGGGCAAAAGCCATGCACTCCCACTTACTGGGTCCCAAAGTCCAGACTGCACTGACCTTTCACTTTGTCCTTTGCTTCTATGTGTTGATAAATCTAGAAATGGCCACAGCTGCAGCTGATCTGGAGTCCCTCTGGCCAGTGGCTGGGGACTAACCCTGGGGCAAAAGACTTGGTGTGGGGCTGGGCTCGGTTCCCAGAGCGCTGAGCTGGCCACTTGCTGCTGGCCTGCCAGGCTGTCCTCAGCGGGAGGTTAGTTTCTCTGTGTCATTTTGTGGGTTCTGCAGCTTGAAACTTTGTTCAGAGTCCCCTTTTTATAGGGATTGGGGAAGGTGGAAGCTGGAGCAGCAGGGGGGTCCTACTTCTACTCCACCATCTTGAATTATGTAGTTTATATGAAAGATTGAAGTAGACCTGAGTATGATATGATTTTTAAAAGTAAGATCATTTAGGAACAGATAAAAAAGGGTAATTATTTTATACAAATGAGGTTCAAGAGAAAGAACTGACACAGAGAAATTAGATGGGAGAGGATGACTGGTAGCTCTAGAATCCTTCTTTCATAGGTAATGGGTTAAAGGGAGAAAATCACACATATATGTAGAAGGGTATAAAAGTCTTCTAGACTAAGAAAAAATGAAAGGCTAAAGGGATAGGGAGGAGAGAGAGGATAAGGGATGGATTTCTAGAGGTGAGATTATGGAATAAGATTAAGAGGGGGTAACTGAAAGGTGTTTAGGTTAACAGGAATGGGAGGATAAAGGAGGGAAACTGGGAGGGGTAGATTAAGTAATGTAAGGTGGTGGGTAGAAACAATGTGGAGGAGTCAGGAGAGATAGGAAATAAGAGATGAACATAAACATAAAATAAAGATCGAGTGGAATTTATTAGGGAAAAAGTAGGGCAGTAATCATGATCTCAGAAAAAAAATAAAACTAACATAGATTTAATCATATGAGAAAAATAGGGACACCACTATATGCCAGTCATATCAAGTAATATTGTTTTAGATTATTTAAAATAAATAGACACTATAAGATTGGGATATTGCTATGGTGCAGGAAATAGTGAGTTGGTTGGCTTAGAAAAATATGGAAAGATAGACCTATGAAAGAGGAGGTTACAGAGAAACAAAGGACAAATAAGCATAAGACAGCCTAACATAGATGTATATGAATGTATGTTTACATATATGAGTATGATAATAGATATCTAAATATATGTATGTGTATATTCATGTATTTAACTATGCATATATGTGTACACATGCATATATATTTATGTGTCTATACATACATACATGCATACACCATGCACACATATGAATATCCTTGCCTAATTGTACCTTCTTGGGGGAGAGGGGTAGGAAGTGAGAAAAAAAAGAACAAAGTAAAAAAGTGCACAGGAGAGAACAGAAGAAAAGTTACAAGAAAGCCAAGAAAAGATGGGCAGCTTTGAATGCAATGCCTAGTATTTATTATGTAAGATTTCTTGAAAAGAAAATTTATTGCTGTAATATTATGATTCCCTTATGATCTGCTGTGCATTTGGCAATTTTTTCTTTTCTCATTTTTTATTTGTTTTAATATTTAAGTTCATAATGTTTCTTTTCCTTTTCTTATTGTTTATTTAAGTTTTTATATTTAAGTTTAAAATAAATTAATTTTTAAAAAGAATAGCTGAAATAGTCTGGCACCAGGATTTACTTCAAGCCATTCCAATTATTAGAACCTGCCAGGGTTTCCATTCAGTTTGAATAGTTTATGAAAATGCTACATTACTTCCTTTCCACAAAGTAGAAATAGAGCAGGGCATTTTTTTGTGGAAGTTTGAACAAGTAACACAAGTTTATTTTAAAAGAAACATGGGAATAGAGAAAAGAGTTTTAGGTTTGGAATCAGGAAAACGGGGTTGAGGTCCCTACTCTGCCAAATTCCTGATATATAACTTTAGACAAGTAACTTTAAATCTCAATTGGTGTCATCATCTGTAAAATGGGCATAATAATGATTTAGAAACTTACTTCATAGTGTTTTTCAAAGGGCAAGTAAAGTAACTTATATAATTGCAATCCTATGTAGTTGCAGAGCAGCATATAAATATTAGTTATGGGTATAAATGCAAACCATTCTGGATTTGAGTTAACTAGAAGGTGGTCAACTGTACATACCCATAAGAATGTATATGTCACTGATGGTTCATACCCCTATGGTTATTGTTACCCAATTATTCAGGTGTGTACAACTCTTCATGACACAGACCCTTCTGTCCTCCACTCTCAATCAAAGTATGTCCAATCTCATGTTCATTGCTTTGATGAAAATATCCATTCATCTCCCCCTCTGCTATCCTTTTCACCTTTTTCCTTCAATCATTTTAAAAATTAAATTTTATATTTATTTTTAGGTTACATCATTCATTTCCACAATATTTTGAGTTACAAATTTTCTGCCTAACTTTCCCCTACCCACCAGCCCCAAAACAGTGATCCCACTGTATAAACCCTCCCCCAATCTACTATCTCCTATATTTTCCCCCGCCCCCACTTCAACTTACCAGAAGGGCAAGTGTAGCAGCAAGCACCCCAAGCGTCCTCAGGGTTTGCAGCTACCACAGGTTCTTGGATCTGCTTTGTTAAAGGAAAGCAACTCAAAATGGGTTAACAAGCTTACTTTAATCAGTCAGACATATATCGTTTACCTTGTTCAGGAGAAAAGGTCAGCACCCTGAACCTCAAAGTACACAGGCATAATTATCAAGACAGAAACATCAAGTAGACAGATTTCCAAACTGTCCAACCATTACATCCATACCCAGTCAACATCTGGGTTTCCACATTCTGGGTTTTTCAAAGCCGGGGGACTCTCAACAATGGCTTCCCAGAACTCAGATCAAATCACAGAACACTTCTCAAAGTGAGTCCCAAAACAAAGCTACACATCAGGGCTTATATAGCCTTCTCCTGGCTCAGAGAATGTAACAACCTTATTGACTCACTGGCCAATCAAGAAGTATCTACTGAAAAACAAGCCTCCCACCCCAGGCTTCAGGTGCACATTAGCCTAGGGGCAGGGAAGATCTTTAAAATTTACATTTCCATTACAGCAAGATGGATCTTCATACCCAGTGCCTGTTTATCTTATTTCCCAGTTGAATGAAAAATATAATAATTTTTTAGACTCTTGATTTTAAAATTGTGAATTCCATATTCTTTCCCTTCCTCCCTTGTCACCCACCCTTAATGGGAAGATAAACAGTCCAATACAGGTTGTATATATGTAGCTATGCAAAACATTTCCACAGTGGATATATTGTGAAAGACTGACTATATTTCCCTCCATCCTATATAACGCCCCACTTATTATATCCTCTACTTTGACCCTCTCCCTTTTCAAAAGTCTGTGCTTCTAAATACCCTCTCCCCCAAACTCCCCTCCCCTCCATCATCCCCTTTCCAATCCCCTTTCCCCCTATTCTCCTGTAGGGTGAGATACTCTATTTAGTGTTTGTGTCATTCCCTTCATAAACCAAATTCAATGAGAGTAAGGTTGACCCATTCCATTCTTGCCTTCCTGTTCTTCCCCTCCATTGTAACAGTTTTCTCTTGACTCTTCTATATGAGATAATTTACCCCATTCTGTCTCTACCCATCCCCTCTCATTATATTCCTCTCTAACCTCTTAATTTCATTTTTTAAATATCATCCCTTCCTATTCAATAGATCCTGTGCCCTCTGTCTATATATACCTGTACACATATATACACACACTGACATATGTATTCATATACCCATATACTCTCCTATATAGACATATATATGTATATGCACACACACATACATTTATATTCCCTTCAACTATTTTCATACTGAGAAAAGTTTCATAAGTTACAATTATTGTTTTTCCATGTAGAAATGTAAATACTTCAACTTTGATAAGTTCCTTATGATTTCTTTTCCCTGTTTACCTTCTCAGGCTTCTCTTGCTTCTTGTATTTGAATGTCAAACTTTCTATTCAACCCTGGTTTTTTCATCAAGAATTCTTGAAAGTCCTCTATTTCATGGAATGACCATATTTTCCCCTGAAATATGATGCTCAGTTTTGCTGGGTAGGTGATTCTTTGTTTTAATCCCAGCTTCTTTGATCTCCAGAATATCATATTCCAAAGCCTTCGATCCCTTAGTGTAGAAGCTGCCAGATCCTGTGTTATCCTGATTATATTTCCACAATATTGAAATTGTTTCTTCCTGACTGCTAATAATATTTTCTCTTTGATCTGGGAACTCTGGAACCTGGCTATAATATTCCTAGCAGTTTTCTTTTTGGGGATCTTTTTCAAGAAGTGATTGGTGAATTCTTTCAACCTCTATTTTGCCCTCTGGTTCTAAAACATCAGGGCAATTTTCCTTGAGTATTTCTTGAAGGATGATTTCTAGGTTCTTTTTTAAATCATGGCTTTCTGGTAGTCCAATAATTTTTAAATTATCTGTCCTGGATCTATTTTCCAGGTTAATGGCTTTTCCAGTGAAATATTTCATATTGTCTTATATTTTTTCATTTGTTTGGATCTGTTAATAGTATCTTGATTTCTCATAAAGTCATTAGCTTCCATTTGCTCAAATCTAATTCTGAAGGAATCATTCTCTTCAGTGAACTTTTGAGATTCTTTTTTTCCACCTGGAAAATTTGGCTTTTTTTAAGGCATTCTTCTCCTTATTGGCTTTTAAAGCCTCTATTGCCATTTGAGTTAATCTATTTTTTAAGGTGTTATTTTATTCAGTCAGGTTGTTGACTCTCCTTTCATGATTTTCTTGCCTTATTCTAATTTCTCTTCCCAATTTTTCCTCCAGTTCTCTTATTTGATTTTCAAAATCCTTCTTAAGCTCTTCTGTGGCCCATAACTATTTCATATTTTTCTTGGAATCTTTTGGTGCAGGAATTCTGACTTCATTGTCTTATTTCTGACCTATGCTTTGATCCTTTTTGTGCCCCAAAATGGAATCTAAGGTTTGACTGCTGTGTTTGCTTTGCTTCCTCTGCTTGCTCATGTTGTCACTCAATTACTTTTCTTTTGAGCTTCTTGCCACAGTAGAACTCTGCTTCCAGAGATGATGGCTTTGTCCCAAATTGCTGGGTTTTCACAGCTGCAGGAGATATTCTTTGGGTGCCCTCTCCAAAGCCTCCACAGGCTCTGGTACCTGGTCACACACCCCAGGACTTCCACCGAAGACAGCAGTCCAGATCCAAGCAGGTTAAACCAGGATTGATTACCCCTCAGAATGGTTGCTTGGTCCCCCTTTGATCTGCAGACCAGGAGCTCTGAAGCAGCCATGTGGCAGTGGCTGCATGGCTGCTGTGCCTCCTGTTGCTTCTTGCTTCTGGGGGCAGAGGCTGGACTGCATTATGAGTCCCCCTGTTCCCAAAGTCCACATTGACCTTTTACTTTGCCTTGGGCATTTATGGGTGCATACCACCCATAGCTACTGGTCTAGCAACCACCATAGCTGCTGGTGATCCACTCTCCTGAAGTCCCTCCAGCAGTGGGTGGTTGGGGCTGCCCTGGGGCTAAAACCATGTGCTCATGCAGGGTTGGGCTCTGCTCTCAGCATGCTGTTTTGATGGACCCTTCCTTCCAGCCTGCCAGGAGATTTGTTTCTCTCTGTTACTTTGTGGGTTCTGCCTTCCTTCAATCTTTCCCAACATCAGGTTATTTCCAATGATTCTTGCCTTCTAATAATATGACTGAAGAATTTAAGTTTCAGTATTCATATGAATATCAATGAATAGTCTGAATTAATCACAATGAATAGTTTGAATTAACTTCTTTTAATGTTGCCCAGATTTGATCTTGTTGTGTGAAGGGCTCTCAAATGTTTTCTACAGCACCACAATTGAAAACATCAATTCTACAGTTCAATTTTCCTTAAAGTTTAATTCTCAGTCATACATTACTACTAGAAAAGACATAGCTTTGACTATACATACCTTTGTCTACAGGGCAATGTCTCTGCTTTTTAGTATGCAGTCCAGATTTGACATTGCTTTCCTTCACAGGAGCAAGCATCTGTTAATTTGGTGTCTGCAGTCACCATCTACAGTGATCTTTGAGCTCAAGAACATAAAATTTGACATTGCGTTCATTTCTTCTCCCTCTGTTTGCCAGTAAGTTATGGGACCAGTTGCCAAGATCTTAGTTTTTTTTTTTTATGTGAAACTTCAAGCCAGCTTTTGCATTCCCCCCTTTTCACCCTCATCAAAACCCTTTTTAATTCATCTTCACTTTCTGCCATCAAAATGCTATCTTTTGCATATCTGAGATTGTTGACAGTCCTCCCAGCAAACTTAATTCTGGATTTTGGTTCATCCAAGCCTCTCATTTCAGAAGATGCACTCTGCATATAAAGCAGATAAATATGACAACAATATGCAGCCTTGATATGTACTCCTTCTAAAATCTTAAACCAATCAGCTGTTCTATGTTCAGTTCTGTTGTTTTTTTGACTCACATATAGGTTCCTCAGGAGACAAATAAGAAGATGAGGTTCTATGATCTCTTTGAGTACTTGTTATAGTTTATTGTGATTCACACAGTCAAAGCCTTCAGTGTTATCAACAAAACAGAAGTAGTTTTTCTAAAACTCCATCACTTTTTCTATACTCTAGCCAATGTTTACAAATGAGGAGCAATAATGGAAAAGGGCAGAAATGACATCTCTCATGTATGTAGAAGAATGCCTAAGTCTGAACCTGCACAAAATGACATATACACAAGTGCACACACACACATATACATATTTACATAATACATATTTTTGTATACATGCTGTAACACACCTATATGTATGTGCACACACACACACACATATATATATGTAGATATTAAGCACCCACATTATGTACACAAACATGCACACACACATATCAGGACAGATCTGAAGTCAACATAGGGATTGTCCATACAGAAATATATGTAGTCTTTGCATTTCTTAATATAATGGAATAAAACTCAGCACAACATTACATATAAAATAATATAAATTTATATATTTCCATATACATTCCACATATGTGTCCCATATATATGCAATATATATGGAATAGAATGCATTCACACACAGAATATCTATGTGTATCCTTAACTAAGGAGTCTATTAGTATGTTCAAATGTTAACTTGATGTCTGTTCTGAGATATTCAGAATATAAATGGTGGCAACTACTGAAGAAATCTGGCCCTATATCCAAAAAGTCAGATGATGCGGTAGTTCTAAAATAACCCCATTGATATCATGCCATTAAAGTATAACATCTAGGAAAAAAGTACAAAGTCACATAATATTAATCCCTTAAAAGAGGGTGAGGCTTGCCATAATTCAGGGGAGAAGCAAGTTAAGGCTAATGAACAAAATAATGAAACAAATGTTCTTGTCATGTGTAGTCCAATCTGATCTGAGGAGAAGAATGCATGCTAATAGAAGTAAATATTTTAAAAATCTAATATACATAATTATTAAATTAAGACATAAAATACCTGGATTGTCCAGCTACACCATTTAAAACCACTGGGGAACTAATAAATATTCCCACTGCTTTGGGTTTGTAGACATGGCACTAGACACAACAATGAAAATAACAAAGTATAATTTTAGACAATGGGATTGAGCTTTGCATATATGTTTGATGTTCTTACAAAGTATATATGAAGCAAAATTTTAGTTTATTATATGCTGCTTATAATTTACCACCTTTATCCCCTTGAAAAAAATATTAAATATATTCTCTAATAAATCATGGCACACTTCATCACATTACTGATTGAATTTCTAGTTTTTTTGAACTGGGTCTACTTTTTTGTATGATGCATCTTAGTTCAGGAATGTATTAATGTGATTACTTATTTTATGAAATCCTTTTTGTGTAATTTACATTTCTGCTAGATGTGTTTGTAGAATGATTTATTGAAAGGGAAATCCATAGCATAATTATGAAATTACATGAGTTATCTATTTTTATCACTTTATGTTTTCTATATTGATTTTAGTAAAATTTGTCTTTATCTTGTTGGTTTACTTCAAAGTATGTCTATTTCTATTTTTATTTGCAAGTATGATAAAGAGTTCTTGACATGAAACTAAGAGAAACGCACTTCCAGATTTTTTTTAGTCTTGGAGATTGATTTCTGTTTCAGGGAAAGTTTCACTTGTTCTTTTATTCCTTATTTTCATTGAGGAAAATTTAAAAGAAATAAGTAGAGCAGTAAAGCTGATTTTCTAGAGAAGGCATTTCCAGGCAATTTATGTTCAATACTGGAACAAAATGAGACATTAATAAGTTATTCAACAATTACCATTTTTTCCCTTTATAAATAATAAGTGGATATTCAATAAGGAACAAATCTATCTTCCCTGAGTTTTCTACCCAGAAATTATTAGAAAGTTTCTGAAACTCTTCATGGCTGTTTCATACTGTGACCCAGGCATGATGATAACAGTGTGAACCTTTAGTCCCAGAGCTAATCAAATCTTGTTGATGGTTTCAAAATATGTCACTGAAAAATTAGGCTAGGTGAGCCTATGGTTTTAGCCTCAGGGTGGCCCTGACTATCCACAACTGGAAGGACTTCTGGAGAGTGGATCACCAGCAGCTGTGGTGGCTGTCAGAATTATCAACCCATAAATTCCAAAGGCAAAGTAAAAGGTCAGTGTGGACTTTGGGAACAGGGGGACTGAGAGTATGGTCTGGCTTCTACCCCTGGAGGGAGAAGCAGCTGAGACACACAGCTGTGGAGCCACCACCATGTGACTGCTTTGGAGCTCCTGGCCTGCAGATTGTAGGGAGACCAAGCAACCTTTCAGAGGGTAATCACTCTTGCTTTAACCTGCTTGGATTTTGATCTCTGTCTTAGATGGAGGTCCTGGGGTGTGTGACCAAGTGCAAAAGCCTGTGGAGGCTTCAAAGACAGCAGCCAACTAATAGCTCCATTAGCTGAGAAAACCCCAGCAATTAGGGACACAGCTCTCCTCTGAAAGCAGAGATCTACTGTGGCAAAAAGCTCAAAAGTCAAGTAATTGAGTGGCAACGTGAGCAAGCAAAGGAAGCAAAGCAAGCACAGCAATCCAACTTTACACTCCTGTTTTGGGGACAAAAAGGATCAAAGCATGGAACAGGAGGAAGAAAACAAAGTCAGAACTCCTGAACCAAAAGCTTGCAAGGAAAAATATAAACTGGTTACAGGCCATAGAGAAGCTTAAAAAGGATTTTGAAAACCACATAAGAGAAGTGGAGGAAAGATTGGGAAGAGAAATGAGAATGATGCAAGAAAATCAGGAAAAGAGAGGCAACAACCTGACTGAAAAGAATAACACCTTAAAAAATAGACTAACTCAAATGGCAAAAGAGATTCAAAAAGCCAATGGGGAGAAGAATGTCCTAAAAAGCCAAATGTGCCTGATGGAAAAAAAAAAGCATCTCAAAAGCTCACTGAAGACAATAATTACTTCAGAATTAGACAGGAGCAAATGGAAGCCAATGACTTTATGAGGAATCAAGATACTATTAAATGGATCTAAACAAATGAAAAATTAGAAGACAATGTGAAATATATCATTGGAAAAACCACTGACCTAGAAAATAGATCCAGGAGAGATAATTTAAAAATTATTGGATTACCTACAAGCCATGATTTAAAAAAAAAGAACCTAGAAATCATCCTTCGAGAAATTTTCAAGGAAAATTGCCCTGATGCCTCAAAATAGAGCCTGAAAGAATCCACTGATCACCTCTCTAAAAACATCCCCAAAAAGAGAACTCCTAGAAATATTATAGCTAGATTCCAGAGTTCCCAGCTGAATGAGAAAATATTACAAACAGCCAAGTGGAATCAATTTGAATATTGTGGAAACACATTCAGGATAACACAGGATCTTGCAGCTTCTACATTGAGGGATAGAAAGGCTTAGAATACAATATTCTGGAGGTGAAAGGAGCTGGAATTAAAGCCAAGAATCACCTACCAAACACAATTGAGTATCATGTTTCAGGGGAAAATATGGTTATTCAGTGAAATAGAGGACTTTCAAGCATTCGTGAGGAAAAACCAGAATAGAAAATTTGACATTCAGATACAAGAAGGAAGAGAAGAATGAGAAGGTAAAGAGGGAAAAGAAATCATAAGGGACTTATCAGAGTTGAACTATTTACATTCCTACATAGAAAAACAATAATTATAACTTATGAAATTTTTCTCAGTATGAGAATAGTTGAAGGGAATATAAATGTGTGTATGTGTATGTATACTTACATACATATGTCTATATGGACATATGAATACATACGTGAGTTGTGTTTATATGTGTACAAGTATACACAGACAGAGGGCACAGGATCAATTGAATAGGAAGGGAAGATATTTAAAAAATAAAATTAAGATGTGAGAGAAGAATATAATCAGAGGAGATGGGTAGAGACAGAATGGGGTAAATTATCTCATATAGAAGATGCAAGGGAAAACTGTTAAAATGGAGGGGAAGAACAGGAAGGCAAAAGAGAATGGGTCAACTTTACTCTCATTGAATTTGGCTTAGGGAGAGAATGATATACACACTAAATAGGGTATCTTTCCCTATAGGACAGTAGGGGGAAAGGAGATGAAAGGGGCAATGATGGAGGGAAGTATACATTGGGGAATAGGGTAGTTAGAAGCACACACTTTTGAAAAGTGACAGGGTCAAAGTAGAGAATAGAACAAGTGGTGGGGGGTTGGATAGGATGGAGGGAAATATAGTCAGTCTTTCACAATATATCCACTATTGAAATATTTTGCATGGCTACACATGTATAACCTATATTGAATTGTTTATATTCCCAGTAAGGGTGGGTGAAGAGGGCAGAAGTTAAAGAATCTAGAATTGAAAGTTTTAAAATAAAAGGTTTAAAATATGTATTATTATTATTAATTTTTTATATGCAACTGGGAAATAAGATATACAGGCACTGGGGGATGGAGATCCATCTTGCCCTACCAGAAAGTCAAGGGCTGTGTGTGGGAGAATATAGAAGAAAGCAGATTGGGGGAGGGGGTATGCAGTGAGACTCCTGTTTTGGGGTAGGGGTAGGGGAAAGATAGGGAGAAAATCTGTAACTCAAAATCTTGTGAAAATGAATGATGTAAACTAAAAATAAGCATAAAATTTAATTTAAAAAGAAATAAAAACTAAAATTAAAAAAAGAAAATTGGCCTAATTGGGCTATTAGAAAGTTGGGGGGGGGTGGAGAAGGATATAAGGGACAGTAGGCTGGGGGAAAGGGCATTCAGTAGGCTCAACATATAGGATTGGGCTGTAGGGGAAAGATGAGGACACAATTTGTAACTCAAAATCTTGTGGAAATAAATGTTGAAAACCAAAAATAAATAAATAAAATATGAATTAATTAAAAAAAAGAAAAACATAGCCTAATTTTTACTGGTGTAGAGTTAAGATACTGCTTCAATCACAAATGTGTACCTTGGGATATCAGCATCTCTGAAGAATCAAAACTGCAGGTAGATCAAAGGATAATTAATGGATATAATACATATTATGCATGTATAGGTTTTACTGTATTTTCAGGAAATAGTATAAGGTATATGACCTAGAAAATACATGATTAGAAAAGAAAGTGAGCTAGTTCTATATTAACAGATGGATAGCGCTAATTCTGCTTTGATGCTCATGAAAAGAGAATTGCTCAAGCACATTGAGTAGATTTTTTTCTAGTAGGTATAAGGAAGACTATGGACAAAAATCATCCAGATGTTTAGGCATGGATGTTTTGCAATCTATATATGATTTCCAGAAATGTAAGATCACAGACCACTTGAACTATTACCACTGGAAATATTTAAGAGGGAACAAAAGAGTCTTTCTTAGTTCCTGAACAAGGCTTAACATCCTGGAATCCTTTATATCTTTAACTTTGAACAGACTAGATTTATAGAGCCTAACTTGGCTGGTTTGAGCTTCCTAAATCAGAGAAAACAATGCACTGAAACACCTGTCAGCATGTTGAAGGTAACAAGTTAGTGGATTTATAGTTATTTGTTTCATACATTTTCTTTCATGTTGAGAAGAACCATCACTACTGCTATTAGAATGGATAAAGAAGTCTTTGAGTAGCATTCAGGGACGGTAAGAGAGATGCTAAATAGAGAGTTATTCACAGTCATGGCTCTATTTCCCCATGACTTTGATAGAGCATAGTGGCCTCTCCTTAAGTTACTGAATTCCAAAGTCTCTAATTAGATTCAAAACTCAGATATATCCAGAATACTTTATAGTTACATGATGAGGACAAAGAATAGGTAATACATTGGGATGTGATAAAGATTGTGATGAATCTATTGTTCATACATAATCTTACCAAATCAATAATCTGTTTAATCAGTCTCACCATATAATTGCTCAACACTCTGCTGTACTTTAGCTGTGTTATCATGCTTCAAAAAACAAAATCTTACTTTTAGAAAAAATGCTATTTGAGCTTAATGAACAAAAGTTGGGTATATTTACAGACAGAAACCAAAATTTTCGAGGTCTAATATATGCAATAAGATAGAGGACTAGGCATATTATTTTATCCTCCAGTACCTCATAACTATCCAGATTAGAAACTATTCACAATTTCACCTTTTTCTCTTGTCTGAGACACCAAAAACCTTTTTTTAGTGAAATTTTATGTTTATTTTTAGTTTACATCATTTATTTCCACAAGATTTTGAGTGACAAATTTTTTCCCCTTCTTTCCCCTACCCACCACGCCAAAAGTGGGATGCCACTGAATACACCCTCCCCCAATCTGCTCTCTCCTATATCCTCTCCCATTCCCCCTCTGACTATCCAGTAGGGCAAGATGGATTTTTATATGTCAGTGCTTGAATATCTTATTTCCCAGTAGCTGCTTTAAAATATATTTCTATATCTATCTATCTATCTATCTATCTATCTATCTATCTACCTATTAAACATTTAATTTTAAAACTTTGAATTCAGATTCTTTCCTTTCCTCTGTCATTACCCACCCTCACTGGGAAGATAAGAAATTCAATATAGCTTGTACATGTGTAGCTATTCAAAACATCTCCATAGTGGATATATTGTGAAAGACTGATTATATTTCCCTCCATCCTATCCCACCCCACACTTGTTCTATTCTCTAATTTGACCCTGTTACTTTTCTAAAATGTGTGCTTCTAACTACCCTCTCCCCAACATGCCCTCCCCTACATCATCACCCCTCTCATCCCCTTCCCCCTTACTCTCCTATTGGGTGAGATACCCCATTGCCTCCTTAAGCCAAAATCAATGAGAGTAAGGTTGACCCATTCCCATTTGCTTTCCTGTTCTTCCTCTCCATTGTAACATTTTTCCTTGCCTCTTCTATATGAGATAATTTACCCAATTCTGTGTCTCCCCATCACCTCTCATTATATTCCTCTCTCACCTCTAAATTGCACCTTTTAATTATCATCCCTTCCTTTTCAATTGGTCCTGTGCCCTCTGTCTATGTATACCTGTATACATATACACACATATGTATTCATACACCCATATACTCTGTTATATAGACATATATGTGTGTGTGTATATGTACATATACACATTTATATTCCCTTCAACTATTATCATAATGAGAAAAGTTTCATGTTACAATTATTGTTTTTCCATGTAGGAATGTAAATATTTCAACTTTGATAAGTTCCTTATGATTTCTTTTCCCTGTTTACCTTCTCATGTTTCTCTTGTTTCTTTTATCTGAATGATAAATTTTCTATTCAACTCTGGTTTTTTCATCAAGAATTCTTGAAAGTCCTCTATTTCATTGAAAGACCATACTTTCCCCTGAAACATGATGCTCAGTTTTGCTGGGTAGGTGATTCTTTTTTTTTTTTTTTTAAGCAATAGGGGTTAAGTAACTTGCTCAAGGTTACATGGCCAGGTATTTCTGGGTGTGGTGCTGAATGTCTGAGCCCGGCATTCGATCTCCAGGTCATCCCAAGACTGGAGCCAGTGCTCTTACTCGCTGAGCCACCTAGCTGCCCCGATTCTTTGTTTTAACCCCAGCTTTTTTGACTTCCAGAATATCATATTCCATGCCCTTTATTATTCAGTGTAGAAGCTGCCAGATCTTATGTTATCTGGATTGTGTTTCCACAATATTCAATTTTTTTCTTTCTGGCTGCTTGTAATATTTTCTCCTTGATCTGGAGATTCTGGAACTGGACTATAATATTAATAGGAGTTTTCTTTTTTGAATCTTTTTCAAGAGGTGATTGGTGAATTCTTTCAACCTCTACTTTACCCTCTGGTTCTAAAACATCACAGCAATTTTCCTTGAAAATTTCTTGAAGGATGATTTCTAGGTTCTTTTTTTGATCATAGCTTGTAGGTAGTCCAATAATTTTTTAATTATCTTTCCTGGATCTATTTTCCAGCTCAAAGTTTTTCCAGTGAGACATTTCACATTTGCTTATATTTTTTCATTTGTTTGTTTCTGTTTAATAGTATCTAGAGTTCTCATAATGTCACTAGCTTCCATTTGCTCCAGTCTAACTCTGAAGGAATTATTCTATCTAGTGAGCTTTTGAGATTATTTTTTCCATAAGGCAAGTTTAGCTTTTTAGGACATTCTTCTCCTTATTGACTTTTTGAACATCTTTTGCCATTTGAGTTAGTCTATTTTTTAAGGTGTTATATTTTTCAGTCGGGTTGTTGACTCTCTTTTCCTGATTTTCTTGCATCATTCTCATTTATCTTTCCAATTTTTCCTTCACTTCTCTTAATTGGCTTTCAAAATACTTCTTAAGCTTCTTTATGGCCTGTAACCAGTTCATATTTTTCCTTGCAAGCTTTTGGTGCAGGAGTTATGACTTTGTTTTCTTCCTCCTTTTCCATGCTTTGATCCTTGTTGTTCCCAAAAAAGGAATCCAAAGTTGGATTGCTGTGCTTGCTTTGCTTCCTTTGCTTGCTGATTTTGTCACTCAGTTACTTGAATTTTTATCTTTTTGCCACAGTAAAACTCTGCTTCTAGACAGTAAAGTTTTTCCCACATTGCTGAGGTTTTCTCAGCTGCTGGAGCTATTAGTTGGCTGCCCTCTGTGAAACCTTCACAAACTCTGGCTCGCTGTTCACACACCCTAGGACTTCCACCCTAGATAGCAATCCAGATCCATACAGGTTAAGACCTCAGACTGGTCACTTGGTCCACCTACAATCTGCATTCCAGGAGCTCTGAAGCAGACTTGTGGTGGCTGCATGTCCATGGTACCTCAGCCTTTTCTCCCTCCGGGGGCAGAGGCAGGACCATATTCCTGGACTACCTGTTCCCAAAGTTCACACTGACCTCTCCCTTTGTCCTTACCATCTATGGGTTGATACTTCTTGAAAACTCCACAGCTTCTTGTGATTCTCTCTCCTGAATCCCTCTAGCTGGGGGTTGGTCGTGGCTGCCCTGAGGTTAAAACCTTAGGCTCATGTGGGCCTGGGCTCTGCTCCCAGAGTGCTGTGATGGACCCTTCCTTCCAGCCTGTTGGGCTTTCTTCCATGGGAGGTTAGTTTCTCTGTGTAATTTTGTGAGCTTTGTAGCTCTAAAGTTTGTTTAGAGCAATTTTTTTTACATGTATTGGAGGAGGTGGAAGCGGGAGCCATGGGGAAGTCCTGTTTCTACTCCACCATCTTGGTTGACACCAAGAAACCTTATCAGTTAACAACTCAATGAACCAGCAGGAGATAAATCTAATCTGTAATTGCTAATCCTTACTTACCTATTAGGTACCACATTTTTCAGTGTGGCACAACTTGACCCACAAGCTTGCAAAGGAATCCAATTCTACTCCTTATCTTGCTACCTGAACCTTGAAAAGCAGAAAGTGTGGTCTCCCTGAGAAGTTAGTTTGGCAGTACTCTGGGTTGCAACAGTGGTCTGACAGAGAACTGAGGGACTGATAAAACTGGAGCAAGAAGTCAGAATGTGTATGAAATTTTATCAGAGCCAAAGGTAAAGAGGTTGGCATCCAGCTAGTGCCAGATCTGATTCATAGAAGTCACTAGGGGGTAGAAATTATGGTTGCTGTAAGTAAATTATCCAGTGGGGAAAAAGTTGAGAAAACTCTGAGATCCAGTCCCCAAGGAAATTTCAATCAAAGTGGAAAGAGGCAGAAAATAAGTAGTAAGGAAATATAAGAAAATAAAAACAAATTGAAATAAACAAAAATCTCAGCATCAAGAAAACTCAGTGAAAGATCCTGAGGATAAAAAACTGATAAACCAACAGGGAAAACATTAATTACTGAAGGGAATATAACTTTTGGATCAGCTAAATGAATCCAAATATTTCTTGATAAATATTGCAAGGCAATGGAAAATGAACCAATAACAAGTGAGGCAGAAAACCCCATGGATTCCCAAAAGGAGCATAGAACTACAGGTGAATATTCCTGAATGATTCAAGAAAGAAATAAAAATCATGAAAGCAGAATTTGTGACCTATACAGCAGAAAATAATAGCAAAATAGAAAGATTTGAATTCACAGTGGCAAATATTATTAAGAAAAAAGGTGAGAAAATGCAAATGCATATAAGTAAAGAACAACCTAGAAGAAGAGTAGTTAGAATCATTAGAGTTTAAAAAAACAAACATTGTCTATTCGAAGATATGATTGATCTTGAGTAAATAATTCATAGAGACAACTTAAGAATCATTAAGTTAATTATATTGGAATGATCTCAAAAACTGAAGGGGTAAAAAAAGGATGCACTGGGAAAAGGGGGAGGGGAGAGGTAGAAGAAAGCAAATTTTCACACATAAAAGAGGTACACAAGGAGTAACTGTTACTGTAAAGGGTAAAGTAGAAAAATGGTGTGGAGGGACATGTAATGCTTGAACCTTTCTCTCTTTGGAATTGGTTCCAAGAGGAAAGAATTCAATGTATAAACACACAGAAGACAGTGTGTATTTATTGTGTATGTTTGTGTGTATGTGTATGAGCATACATACATTCAGATGTATATAGAAATGTAACATAATAGGGAAATAGGGGAATTGAATAAAAGAAGGAGAAAAAAATGATTAAAAGGATGGCAAATTAAGGGAGACAGTCTTTAGAAGCAAAATTGACTTTTTAGAAGGGACAGGATACAATGTGCTGTAATGGGAATGTAAATTTTTAAGATCTTCCCTGCCCCTAGGCTTAAGTGTACCTGGAGCCTGGGGTGGGAGGCTTGTTTCTCAGGAGATACTTTTTGGTTGGGCAGTGGGCCAAGAGGGTTGTTACATTCTCTGACCCAGGAGAAAGCTATATAAGTCCTGATGTGAGGCTTTGTTTTGGGGCTCACTTTGAGAAATGTTGTGTGATTTATCAGATGAGACTCTTGGAAGCCCTTGAGACCACCCCCCCCCGGCTTTGAAAAACCCAGATGTTGATGTTAACTGTGATTTTGTATGGATGTAATGGTTGGACAATTTGGAAACCTGTCTGATTGATCTGTTTCTCTGTCTTGATAATTCTGTCTGTATACTCTGAAGTTCGGGGTGCTGACCTTTTTACTGTGAACTAGGTAAACGATATGTTTGACTGATTAAAGTGAACTTGTTAACCCATTTTGAGTTGCTTTCCTTTAGCAAAGCAGATCTAAGAACCTGTATTGGCAGCCACCCTGGGGCTGCTGGGGTGCTTGCCGTTACACTTGCACACTTAAAACAGAAAAGGATAGAGAATGATTAACAGAAGAAAATAGGATGCAGGGAAAATACAGAGTTAGTAATCATAATTGTGACTGCAATGAGCTAACCCATAAAATGGAAACAGATAACAAAATGGGTTATAAACCAGAATCCAGCAATATGTTGTGTATAAGAGATACACTTGAAAATGGAAATATATGCACTGAGTTAAAATAAAAGGCTGGAGCAGAATCTAATATGTTTCAACTGAAGTTAAAAAAAGGCAGGGGTAGTAATCATGATCTCAAACAAAGCAAAAGCAAAAATAGATCTAATTAAAAGAGATAATCCAGAAACTACATTATGTTAAAAGATTCCATGGTCAATGAATTAATTAAAAATTTTACATCAGGTTTCTCTGACAAAGCTATCATTTGTCAAAAATATGCTAAGTATAGAGTTGAGTCGAATTTATGAAAATAAGAGCTATTTCTTGATTAATGGTCAAAGGATATAAACAGGCAATTTTCAGAAAAAAAAATCAAAGTTCTCTATATTCATGTAAAAATGCTCTAAATCACTCTTGGTTATAGAAAGGAAAATTAAAACAATTCTGAGTTGGCACCTCACACATATCAGAAATGGCAAGTACAGTAGTTCATTAATATACTACTGTTGGAGTAGTGAACAACACTTTAAGCTTGGTCAGGCATCAAAGACACCAAGGTCCTCCACTTTGTCCTAGGCCATCACCAGTTGTCTTGATTTTTGTCTTGCCACTAGTGTTTGATGAATCTGGACGAGAGAGTGAGACTTAAGATTTTGTGCAACTCTACTTTTCTTAAATCCAATTCACACACAATTCAAGACATCACCAGTGCTGTCATTTGTCTTCTTTGAAAACAAAGGAGAACCAATAAGAAGAGCAGATTACTTGTTCTGCAAACATCTAAGCCAACAGTTATTCAAGGAGGGCAAACAAATATAGCAGTGGAATATGTCACAGGAAATGAAATAAAGTACCCTAGAAGAAAAAGAGGAAAACAATTAACAAGGCAATTTATTAACTTGTCTTTAAAATTATTCGCTAATTTCTTTAACAAAATATTCTTAATGTCATCACTGATTCTTGAAGGAAGTTCACATTTTAGATAGTTCGTATTGTTTTGTATTGTAGGTATTTGCATATGTCTTATCTTCCCCACTAGCCATAAGCTCCATGAAAGCACTCATACATATATACATACACACATTATATATAATTCTTTGCGTTCTTCTATTTATCACTTCTTTCTTTGGATACAGATTGCCTCTTCCTTCATAGGTCCTTTGGGGTTGATTTGGATATTTATTATAGTCAAAATGACTTAGTAACTCAAAGGTATTCTTAAAACAATATATGCTGTTAGTATATACAGTGTTCTCTTGGTTCTGCTCATTTTACTCTTCATTATTTGATGTAAGTCTAACCATGTTTTTCTAAGACATGATCAGCAGTATTAAATAAAGGTTTGGGGTGGGGCCTAGAGTTATTGGTGGTTTTTCATGTTCATGAGGGTCCTGCACTCCTAAACCCTGAAAATGTTGAGGCATGACTGTTTTTTGAATTTAGTATTTTTAAAAATTTTACATTTTATCCTTTTTATATTTATTCTTTATATTCCTACACAAGTATTTATTGTATTCTCTATTAGGAAGTAATATCCTTGGGTGTAGGAATTATTTCATTCATTATTATCTTCTGTGTCATGGTGCCTGGCACATAGTAGGCATTTAATAAATGATTGCTGATTATTTTGTTGCTGCTGTTTACCCTTCATTCTTAAGACCATGACATTAGGAAGGTGACATTATGACCTGCAGGTGAATTGGATTTAAGTAAGACAGGAGTGTGCAAAGTTACCAGCCTCACTCTCTCCTCCAGAGTCATCTGGGTCCAGTGGCAAGATATAGATCAGAATGATTGGAGATGGCCTCGTGATTAATTGAATACACTGCACAAAGGCACTCCCATAACTTGTGACTTTTCAGTGTGGAAGATCTCCACCAATTGTACATAATAAACATAACTATCATGTGGGGCTTAAAGAAGTTAGCGAGAAGGTACCATGTATATTGTGTTTCAAAGTTGGCAAAAGTAATTGATATATATATGATCTCATTTGATCCTCAGAATATCTCTGTGTAATAAATGCTACTATTACATTAATTTTAGCAATATGGAAACTGAAGCTGAGAAAGTTTACGTGTTTTGTTCAAATGACTAGTGTCTGAATTTGTATTCAAAATCAAGTCTTCCTGATTCCAGATCCTGACTTAAATATAGTCACACGGTTGCTAAGTGTTGGAAGAAGAGATTTGAACCTAGTTTTTATTTTCTGATTTCATATCTATCATTTTACCCACTATGCCAGCCAGCCTTTCCTTCCATATGATACTGGATTAATATGTGGGCATGATTCCACATAAGGAATGTACAATGTAAATATGCGATTTTAGCAAAAAACTATATTGAATAAGGAATTTTTAAGTTTAAGCAACATTTGGAAAGTAATTTTGAAGAGCAAAAATACATACAAATGTATACAATCTGATAATTTCTAATAAGATTTCTTCATTTGGTAGGCAAGGTTTTCATTTTGTATACTGAAATTTTTTTCTCATTTTCTTGTATCACCTTTTTATATTTGAATGCAGTCAGCACAAATATGAGTAAATTAGATTTCTTTTCACTTTATTTAACATCTTAAAAATTAAATACTAATTCTTTAAATATTTAAACAGTGAACTTTTCACATTAAACTCAACTTATATCCTACCTCTTTAATTTTTGTTATTTTTATTTTAGTACCTTTCTAAAGACCATAGAAAAAAGTAAAGCATGGAATGAAGGCTAAGACTTAGAAGTTGCTGTATTCTGAGAAGGCTCATAAGAGTCCTGTAATGAGGTTGTTCTATATAGCTCACTTTTTCTTTTCTGAAGAAAATGAAATTCTCACTGGAGTTATAAAATGCACAGCAATTGAACACCCAATAAAGTTTGTTTAAGGATCCTATGAATAGCACTCATCACACTCTTCATACCATTTTATCATTTAATAAGTCTTTGAGTAATAACATGTATCAACAATCATCATTTAATGAAACAAAAATTACTCATTAGGATGCCATGAAATACTCAACTTCACATTGTACATCTGCAAAGCTAAAATCTGAAGAAAAGTTGAACAGTTTCCTAAAATTATTTTGATACTTGTGTACTTAGTGGAGAATTATTTGCTTAAATTTGTCATTATTGTTGAGTTGTTTCTGTTGTGTCTGAAGCTTTGTGACCCCATTTGAGGTTTTCTTGGCAAAGATATTGGAGTGTTTTACTGTTTCCTTCTCCAGCTCTTTTTACAGATGTGGAACAGGGGCAAGCAAGGTAGAGTGACTTGCCTAGCATCACGCAGCTATTAAGTGTCTGAGGTTGGATTTAAATCGATGACAATGAATTTTCTTGATTCCAAGTCCAGCGCTCTGTCCGCTATGCCACCTAGTTGCCCATTTACTCGGATAGGGGTTGGAAAATCTGCCCCATTGTATAGGAACGCTAACACTGAAGGTGAATACAGGCAAGGAATATCTGTTATTCCCTCATACTGGTGACACAATCCTGGCATGGAAGTCCTGTTTCCTGTGCCTTAGTAAATATGTTCTATGGAGTTTTCTGAGTCACATAGCAACTTATGTGACTTGCTCAGTGTCACATAGTTAGTGGCACAATTTAAACAAGGATCTTTCTAACACCTACTATATCTATGGCATACTGCCTCAACACTGAACAAGATTACAAAAATTGGATGAATAATCTTAAACTAAAGACATTCATAAAAATATCAATTCTGCCTTTCCTTAGGTTTATTCTTTAAGTTTTCTCTAAATGTTCTTCTTTTATATATTATGGATGATTAAAACTCTACTGTTGGATATACCTAAAGAAAGATCCTGGAAGTTGGCTACAAATTTCTCAATAAAAGTAGTATTATAAAGACTGATTCAAGAACTGAAGTAGGTAGTTTACTTAAATCCCTTTTAAACATATCATTGTATACCAGCTATTAGAGCTGTTATTTCTCTAAGGAAAGCTTGAAGTAAGAAATTCAATTTAAAAGTGTAAGCTAAGAGAAGTTCAGATTTAATTCTGAAATTTATAGACTCATCAACAGCAATAAACTGTAAGGAACAAATCTAATATACTGTATTATGGCCGCATAATTCAAAGTATTATAGTTAAAGGCCTGTCAGCACTTCCATTCCAAACTCCTATTTCCTGATGTTTATGATTTAGCCACAACGATTTGCAGTAGACGATAGAACAGTTTGTAAGAATTTAACCTGGCAGCAAATTGTATCAGTTTCATTTTTTAATGTTGAGGATAAGAAAAAACATTGTTTGTAATGTATAAAATTGGGTCAACTGTATTAGGGACTTTATAGGAGGAAGGAAAGGAGATAGATGTCCTCGCTTATAGGTTGCCCTTGGACTAGGTACTAAACAATCAAAGATTCTAAGAATTAAAAACAAGTACAAGGACAAAAGCTAACAAATAAAAAATGTAGCAGTTGAGTTTGGGATTCTGGAGCATAATAAAACAGGAATAAGAAATATTGTTCATCCTTTTTGTGGAGGATTTATATTGCTATATATATTTAAGCTACATTTCAAAAGACAAAGATAGTCACTCTTTAAGTATTCATAGGACCATAGGATTAGGTGTCAAGAGTCAGAAAGGATGTCAGAGGTCATTAGTTCAATCCCCTCATTTCATGGATGAGGAAAATGAAATATATACAAGATAAGAAATTCTCCCACTTATTTTTTGGACTTCTCTCTCCACCATTTTTAGTAACCTCAGCCTGAAAGTTCACTCTACTTTTTTTGACCCTTCTTCTTTTTGGTTAGTTCCTACCAGAATCTTCTTTTAAGTAAAGTGACCAATCCATCCACATTCATATTCATGCACATCTATCTGTGTGCATTCCTTTCTTTGCTCAACTCATGATTTTATGAACTTCTTTCTTGACTGTTCTCCACACATGGGAACCCTTCCCTCCTTCCTATCCCCTTTACTTTTCCCACTTCTTTTTCTATGCTGTATTCTGGCATTAGAATGTTAGCTCCCCAAGGGCAAGGAGTATCTTTATTTTTTCTTGTATTTGTATCCACAGTGCTTAGAATAATTTCTGGTGCACAGTATGCACTTAATAATTGTTTTTTGACTTGCCTGGACTTGCCCACAGTGACAGAGGTAATACAAATCAGTGAACAAATTTTAGCCTAGTTTTTTCTGACTGTAGGGCCATGCTCACTTTAATTGGAAGATGATGTGATGCTTTATAATTCAACTCAGTTCATCACATTTATTATGCATCTACTGTTTGTAAGGGACTTTCCTAGAATTTGTGGATACAAAGTCAAAAGTAAAATATTGTGTCAAGGAAATAACATTCTAATAAAGAGGTGTAGCATGCAAAAATAATTACACAATAATTTTAAGAGTAAGAGAACCAGAGTAGTGAAGGTAAGTTTTACAGAGCAGGAATTTTCTGAGTTGAGTAATGAAGAAAGGGACAGAGGTGAGGATTCCAGATGTAATGGAGACTAGTACATGCACATAATGCATCAGTATACTTATAATATAATCTCTTTCTCCTCTTCTTCCACACCATTGGAAAAACTGGTAGCCTGCTTCTGGGAGTGTCACGTGGAAGCATGTTTGGTGAGCGAAGTGCTGTGGAGAAACTATGGAGCATGAGTAAGTATTCAACATTTGGCCAGGTAGTTAAAAAGAAGGTTCTTTGATTGGCTGTGTAATCATTCAAAAAGGGGTAGAAACCAGAGTATTGGCCATTTTTCTATTAGACTGAATTTTCCTTGGCCACTCCATCTTTGCTTGACTTCTTATCTAGCACTATACAATGAGAGACAATGATGCATGAGGAAAGGCCTTGGGCTTTCTCCCCTCTGAGGCTGATATGTGGCCCCCTTGAAATGGGTCTCAGACCTTGGCCTCTGAGTTCATTCTTTTTTTGCTTTTAGATGTAGAGATCAAAGACCCTGAACTTGTGAGTTTTGAAAAGTCAAGGAGTCAGCTTTCAGGTATATTGGCATCCTAATATCCGGGATTTACAAGTAACTCAGCATTGATACTGTAAGGAACAAAGAACATGTCCTTCAGGAGTGATAATTGTGACCAACCCAATTTTAGCTGAGACAGAACTCATCTGTTAATCTAGAGATAAATTTGGTGGGGTCACCAAAAAGCTGTGCTAAATTTTAACATAATCTCTCAAAGGACTGAAGTAGAGTAAGGAGAAAATGTGCCCCCAACATGTTTGAGAGGGAAATATTTATATTTTTGTTCTTGCTATAACTTTATCATTTTATAAAAGTTAATAAATGTCAAGTGGTTAGATGAAACTGGGGAATTAGTCAATGATATCTAATTGTTGAGTAATATAGACAACAGGGGCCAAAGAAAAAGGCCTTACACTCCTAAACTCTATGGATTAGACTTGCAACCCTGGGGGATGATGGAGTCTGCATGGGTCTGAAGGAGTTAACCAGAGCATTCTTGTTACTCAGACATGGGAGGGGATTATTTGAATGAATGAACAGAGGTTGAAAATAGAATGATGAATTCATGCAGCAGGTACTAAGTAATACAGTTTCCCTAATTTTAGAAAACTATACTATATGATGCACTATTTATCAGCTCTTTATCTGTCATTAGCATGTTCTTTTATAAGTTCTTTGTAGCTGATTTGAGCCTTTATAATATTCAGAATAACCTAGTCACTCAATTATTTTTCGAACAATATTCTTACTGTATACAATGTTCTCTTGGTTCTGCTCATTTCACTCTTTATTATTTCATGCAAGTCTTTCCATTTCTCCCTAAAATCAACCTGATCATCTTTTCTTACAGCTCAATAGCACTCTAACACAATCATATACAACTTGTTGAAACTTTCTCCAATTAATGATCATCCCCTCAATTTCCAGTTCTTTGCCACCACAAGGAGAGCAGCTATATATATTTTAGAACACATATAGGTTGTTATTCTTTTTCCCTGATCATGTTGGGAAATAGACCTGATATATTGCTTGGTCATAGGGTATACACAGTTTTATAATTCTTTGGACATAACTCCAAATTGCTCTCCAAAATGGTTGGATCAGTTCACAACTCCATCCACAGCCCCTCAATTTTTCCATATACCGTCCAACATTTTTTATTTTCTTCTTCTATCATTTTAGCCAATCTGATAGGTGTGAGATAATACCTCAAAGATGTTTAAATTTACATTTCTCTAAAAAAACCCAATGACACAAAGCCTTTGTCATATGACTATATATAGCTTTGATTTCTTCATGGAAAAACTGTCTGCTTCTATTTCCCAGTTATCAATTTGGGAATGATTTATATTCTTATAAATTTGATAAAATTCTCTATGTATTTGAGATATGAAACCTTTATCAGATAAATTGTCTACAAAATCCCCCCCATTTTCTGCTTTTCTTTTACACTGACTTTATTTGTATAAAACATTTTTAGTTTAACATAATCAAAATTATACATTTTATGTCTCACAATACTTTATCTTTCCTGTTTATTCATAAATTCTCCTATCCAAAAATATGATAGATAATATATTCCATGTCTTCCTAATTAACTTATGATATGTTGATCATGTATCCATTTTAAATCTATCTCCATAAATGGTGTAAGATATTGGTCTATACCAAATTTCTGCCCAACTGCCTTTCAGTTTTCCTAATAAATTCTTACTAAACAGTAAATTCTTATCCCATGAGCTTAAATATTTTCATTTGTCAATCACAAGGCTACTATAATCATTTATAGTGTATATTTTATGTCTACTCTGTTATACTATTATATCTTTATTTTACTTAGCTGGCACCAGATAGTTTTGATAATGACTACCTTATAATATAGTTTAGGGTTAGGTACTGTTAAGTCTCCTTCCTTTATGTATATTTTTAAATTAACTCCTACGATATTCTTGACTATTTGTTCTTCTAAATGAGTTTTGTTATTTTTTCTGATGCAATAAAATAATTTTAAGTAATTTAATTAAGATGGAACTGAATAAGTAGATTAGTTTAAGTAGGTGGTTCAGTGAATAGAGCACCAGCCCTGGAGTCAGGGACCTGAGTTCAACTCTGGCCTCAGACACTTAAAACAAAACTAGCCATGTAACCTTGGGCAAGTCACTTAACCCCAATTGCCCTCCAAAAAGAGCAAAAAAAATTGGTAGGACTCTTTTATCTATTTTACCAAATAGTTTATATAGTATTGGAATTATTTTTTCTTTAAATGTTTGGTAGAATTCTATTGTGAACTCATCTGGTTCTGATGTTTTTTTTTCCCTGAGGAAGCTCATTTATGGCATCATCAATTTCTTTTTCTAAATAACTTTAATTAGATATTATGTTTTCTCAAGTTTTTTTTTGTCTAGTTCATATAATTAAATATGTTTAAATTTACCTTTTGCAATAATATCTATGAATTATTTAGTTCAGAATTGTCCCCCTTACCAAATCTATAAAAGCATTTGATCTCATTTTCATTAAAATATTTAATAGTGGGGGCGGCCAGGTAGCACAGTGAGTAAGAGCACTGGCCCCAGTGTCGGGATGACGTGGGGATCAAATCCGGGCTCAGATACTTAGCACCCACCCAGAAACACCTGGCCGTGTAACCTTGAGCAAGTTACTTAACCCCAACTGCTTTAAAAAAATAGATTTAATAGCTCTAATTGTTAGAAAATACAATATGTACATGGATAAATATGATATAAAATAAGAGTGACCAAATTTATCTTTTGATCAGATAAATTGCTCTAAGAACATTTGAGGAGGGAGGGAGTGCTACATTGAATTTATCTTAAAAATTAAGCAGCTGTAGGGGTGAGAGCCATGATGGCAGAGAAAAGTAGGTCCTCACCTGAGATCTCTCAAGTTTCTTTCAAAAAAACTTTTAAAATAATACTTCAAAATGAATTCTGGAATGACAGAACCTACAAAAGGTTGGTGAAAAAATTTCCCAGTCCAAGACAACTTAGAAGGTTGGCAGATTAGGTCTGTTGCACTGGGGTAAGAGTGGAGCACAGTCCAACACAGGCCATGCTCCAGTAAACCTTGACTGGATCAGTGGTGGCAGTGGCAGTTTCTGGACCTCTCACTTTGCTGACATTAAAAGAGTCAGAAAATTGGTCAGAAGGAGATTGCTGGGGTCCCTTTACTGGGATCAGGAAGAGGTCTATGGGGAATCACCCATTCTTGGATCTGGATTGCCATCCTGGACCTTACTTCTGGGTCAAGAAGGAGTACTAGAACACTGGAGCTTGTGGCTGTGGGGGAGCCCAGAAACTGGGCACTGATCCAAGGTGAAAAGAGTACTTGTAGTTATTACTAGACCAGAGCACAGCCAGGAGAATAATAAACAGGCCTCTCCCTAGATCATACCACCTTAGAAGAACTAAAAACTTATAGGTGCCCCAAATTCTCTCTGAAGACAACTGCATGAATACTTGAGGCTTGGGACAGTGCTCCCTCTGCTACTGAAGCAGGGCCCCATGTTAGCATGGAGTTAAAGGTAAAAAAGAGTTTGGAAAAATGAGCAAACAGCAGAAAAATGATCCTTATTATAGAAAGATAGCATGAAAGAGAAAATCACAAACTGAGAAATTAAAACTCTACATCAAAAGCCTCAAAGAAAAATGCGAATTGGGCTCAGGCCATGGAGGAGCTCAAAAATGATTTTAAAAATCAAGAGAGATAGAGGAAACATTGGGAAGAGAAATGAGAGTGATGCAAGAAAATCATGAAAAGAAGAGTCAACAGTTTGGTAAAGGAGGCACAAAAAATGCTGAAGAAAATAACATCTTAAAAAAAACCAGAATAGGCCAAATGTTAAGTGAAACACAAAAACCCACCGAAGAGGAGAGTGCCATGAAAAACAAAATTGTCTGAAAGAAAAAAAAGGCACAAAAATTCACTACAGAAAAGAACCCCTCAAAAAGTACAGCTGGTCAAATGGGAAAGGAGGAATGAAAGCTCACTGAAGAAAATAATTCATTATTATCATTGAAAGAGTGGAAGCTAATCACTTTATAAGACTTCATAAAACAAAGTTAAAAGAATAAAAAAGGTAGAAGAAAATATTAAATATCTCAACTGAAAAACAACTGACTTGGAAAATAGATCCAGGAGAGAGAATTTGAAAGTTATTAAACTTCTAGAAAGCCATAATAAGCCATCAAGAAATTATCAAGGAACAGTCCTTATGTTCTGGAACCAGAGGGCAAAACATAAATTAAAACAATCCGCCAATCACCTCCTGAATGATATCCCCAAATTAAAACTCTCAGGAATATCATAGCCAAATTCCAGCACTTCTAGGTCAAGGAGAAAATATTTCAAGGAGTCAAAAAGAAACAATTAAAATATTGTGGAACCGTAATCAAGATAACATAAGATTTACTTTCTACATTAAATTTTCTGCATTGAAGATAGGGGGCTTGGATTTAGATATTCCAGAAAGCAAAAGAACTAGGATTACAATAAAGAATCACATATCCAGAAAACTGAGCTTAATCTCTCAGGGGAAAAAAAAAGTATATTCAATGAAATAGAGGACTTTCAAGCATTCCTGATGAAAAGACTAGACTGAATAGAAAATTTGACTTTCAAGTAAATATGACTCAAGAGAAACATAAAAAAGGCAAACAAGAAAGATAAATTATAAGGGATTTTATAAAGCTAAACTGTTTGTTTATATTCCTACATGGAAAAATGATATTTGTAACTCCTAAATTTTTTCTTATTATTAAGGCAGTTAAAAGGAGCATACATAGAAGGCCTAGGTGTGAGTTGAATATGATGGGATGATTATCTAAAAAAAAAATTAAGGGGTACGAAAGAGTAAGGCACTTGGAAAAGGGGAAAGGGAGAAGTAGAATGGCATAAATTATCTGAGACAGAAGAAGTAAGAAAGAACTTTTACAGTGGAGGGGAAGATGGGAGAGGAGAGGGGGAGTGTGTGAACCTTACTGTCATAGGAATTGGCTCAAAGAGGGAATAATATTCAGATGCATTTGGATATAGAAATCTATATTACTGTACAGGAATGTTGGAGGGGAAGGGGATAAAGGAAGAGTAGAGGTGCTAAAAGGAGGGAGGACTGTTTTGGGAAGACAATGTCAGAAGCAAAACACTTTTGGGAATGGACAGGGTGAAAGGAGAGAGAGTAGCATAAAGAGGGAGAAATAGAATGGAGGGAAATATATAGCAGTCATAACTGAAAGAAATTTTACAGCAAGTTTCTCTGATAAAGACCACATTTCTCAAATATATATAGAACAGAGTCAAATTTATAGACATAAGATTCATTTTTCAGTTGATAAATGGTCAAATGATATGAACAGGCAGTTTTCTGATGAAGTGATCAAAACTAGATCATATGAAAAAGTGCTCTGAATCCCTATTTATTTGAGAAATGCAAATTAAAACAACTCTGAGCTACCACCCCAGACCTTTTAGATTGGTTAATATGACAGATAAGGAAAATAACAAATGTTGAAGGGGATATGTGAAAATTGAGACACTAATGCACTGTTGGTAAAGCTTTATTCTAATTCAATCATTCTGCAGAGCAATTTGGAACTACACCCAAAGGACTAAAAAAGCAAAACAAAACAAAACCACATACACCTGTTGGCCTAGCAACACCACTACTAGGGGGCATTCCAAATAGATTTTAAAAAACCAAAAAGTAACAGATAATATATGTACAAAATATTTATAACAGCTCTTTTACTGGCAGCAAAGACCAGGAAATTTGAGGGGATGTTCATCAATTGAAGAATTGCTAAACAAGTCGTTGCATATGATTGTGATAGAATACTATTGGGCTATAAGAAATGATAAGCACAATGCTCTCAGAAAGACCTGACCTGAAAAGACTTACATGAACTGATACAAAATTAGGTGAGCAGAACCAGTAGAACATTGTACACAGTAATAACAATGTTGTATGATGATCAACTGTGAATGATTTAGCTATTCTCAGCAATATAATGATCCCAGACAATTCTGAAGGACCCATGATGAAAATGGTATCCATTTGCAGAGAAAAAAAACAACAAAAAAATGAAGTCTAAATCAAGATCAAATCATACTTTTTTTCTTTTTTGGTGATCTTTGTTTTCTTTCAAAACATGCTAACATGGAAATATGTTTTGTGTGATTGCACATGTATGAACAATATCAAACTGCTTGCCTTCTCAATGAGGAGGAGAGGAAAGGGAAGGAATGAGAGTATTTGGAACTCAAAAATTTTTTTAAGTGTTAAAAATGTTTTTTTTACATGTAATTGGGGAAAAAATAAACTATTAAAAAGAGACTAGCCAAGCCACTTTGACTGTAGCATAGTGGATGTAAAGAAGAGAAATGTGCAATAAACTTGAAAAAAAAATAGTTTAGAGTCCGGTTATGAAAGGTTTTAATAACCAAACATAGGAGTTTGCATTTTATTCAGAAGTAACAGAAAGCCATTAGAGGTTATTGAGAAGAGAAGTCACTTGGTCAGAGTTGTGCTTCAGGAATATCAGTTTCCTTAGGAATTTGGCAGGTTTGTGGAAGACAAATTGGAAAAGAGTGAAACATTAGGCAGAGAAACCAATTTGGAGGCTACTTCAAAGATTTAGATGAGAGGTGATAAAGGTTCGTATTATGGCAGTAGTCAAGTGGATGGAGAGAAATGGATATATGAAAGAGATGTTATAGATGTAGAATTGACCAGACTTGGTAACTGATTGGCAGTTGACTTGGCAATATGTCTATGTTGGGTGAAGGAGTTTGAACAATTAAAGATGCTCTGAGAAACAAAACTGAGTGACAAAAAAGATTGTGGTTCCCCTATAGTCACATAGCTAGTATTCATCAGAGGCAAGATTAGAATGTAGGTATTTAGATCATCTATATGGTAGACAAAGCCTGACTCTCAATCCACTATGCCAGGTTGCTTGGGGGAAGTTTGATTAAAGTAGGGGTCAAATGTTTCCACAGGAAAAGGGAAATACTCAGCAAGGACTGATAGTTAACATTAACTTGCAAGAAGAAGAGAAAAGGAGTAAGATACACACACACATATATGTATATGTATGTATGTATATATGTATTGTGTATGTGTGTATATAAAGATTACACCAGAAGAAACGAAACAAGCATGAATACTATGAAGTGTGAAGTCAACAGATAGAAAACATATTATTGGAGATTCAAAGATGGAAATTGGGCTAATGAGAATTACCAGTATATGTTTTAGAGGGAGAACAGAGACAAAAAGGAATTTAGCAAAACAAATAAAGCAGAAGAGAAAAGCAACACATCAGGGAATTGAAAGTTATCCTTAGAAAACAAGAGAAGACTAATCAAGTAGTTTATGGTGTCAGTTTTCCTGTATAATAGTTATGTATGCCTCTCAGAAGCAGTATGTGAAGCTCAGTTCATGTGAGACTTCATTTTAAACGTCTCCATGTATTATCAGGGTTTACTTAGCCCTAAGACAGATCTATCTGCCTTAATCTATACACCACCCCTATTATCCCAGAAGCATATTAAACTATAAAACAATTTGGGGTTTATTATGTATAGCTTAAGGCAGAAAGGGGCTAGAGTTTGTGGATCGAACACCATTCATCTCTATTGAAAGATGTGAAGAAAGAACTATCTGGAGAAGGTCAACATGAAAAAGATACAATGAAGATAATGACTGAGTTGAAGAAAATTTCTGAGGATCAAAAAATGAAAATCAGTAAAATATATAATGTTTGACTCTCCAAAAAAGAAAATATGTCTCTCCCAATGATACAGAAGTATGATGTAACCCAGATTATTCATCACAGTTTATTAGTTCATTTGCTTTTTAGTATTGCTATGATTTATTTTATTATAGACTCTAAAGTAGTATTTAAAAAAAAACACCAACAAAAAACTTTTCTCCAATAGTTTCCTATTGGGTTTGGCCCTGAGGTAAGAGGTGGAGGTGGAAGAATATTCTAAGTCATTACTTTGCACTGTTTCATATTACAAAAAGAAAATGAAACATCCCTGAATTTATCACCAATTCAAGTTTTTAGTGATAATTTCTCACCCAAATGTTTCTTGAATAATAATAGTTATCCAAATGATGTTTCTTGGATAACAATAACAATAATTCTACAAAGGTAAAATTGTGTTCGTTTTGTTATCAGTCAAGACTTTAGTTAAAATATGGTTCACCAATAGATTGCCAAAGCTAACAAAATTGCCCTGTTCAATTGTCCTAGTATTAATTTCAGTCAAGTTTAGAACCAAAAAGACAAATTATGCTTCTCATGGAATACAGCTATCACTGATTGCCTTTTTGTGATCTTTGCTCTTAGATTTAACATTAGGTACTATTTCTATATTTACAAATAGGATCTGGGATATTTCTTCCCCCTTTTCTAGTCTGTAAAAATTGAATCAGTTAGTTTAAAGGGAAACTCATTTATTCACATTAGCTGGTTACATTCTTACCCTACAGGAATATCATGACTCCATGGAATGAGAATCTGGTTAGTAGACCAAAGCTGGACTGCCAGCTCAGCAAAACTAGAAAAGGGTAACCTCATCAATCTGTCATTGCTATAATTTTAATATTATTTGAATGGAGAACTAAAGCAGCCACACTCTTTAATGTTTACTGTTTTCTGAGAATCTTAAAGAAATAAGCACCTACATTCAAACTATAGCTTTAAAAGTGAAGAGATCTAAAACTTTAGAAAAATACTTATGCCTTTCCCCAACCTCCTAGCCTGGAGCTATCAGCTTTATACCAATCCTTGTTGATTTTCACAGTGCCAAGTCATGCCCTGCTTCCAGTTAGGGGAAGGAAAGAAGGGTGGAGACAGCTCTACTCATGCCTCAAAATAGCCAGAAATGTGATGCTCAGCATAAAAGCTCCAGGAAAAGAATTTCTTGTTTTGTTAAATCAAATACTAGGCATTGGGAGCTTTTTTATAATGGCTTTTTAAAAATATTTATTTTTCCCTAATCAGTCCTTTCTTTTTGTCTATGTGTGTGAGTTTAGATACAGAGTTGCGGCCTCATTAGGCTTCCTAAGAGATTACTGTCTGACTGTAGAGATAACAAGGGGATATTGCTCAAAGAGCTTTGCAAAAGCAGAAAAATCAGCACATTTGGCCATGTTCACAAAAGAGGATAAGCTATAAATTCCCAGTCATATTTTAGTTGATCTTACTCATAGCATTTTTTTCAGATTGGAAAATGAAACAAGAGTGACTCAGAAGTCTGTGAGCACAAGGATAAAAAAGGGAAAAGAGGGCATCTAGAGGTGAAAGCCATTTCTTTTGCAATACAGAACTCAGTTTCAAATGCTTCAATGTACTACCACTAGTCTTTTAAAATATATATTTTTATTGATTTCTTTTCTTTTTATATCTCCTACATTTCCCAATATATTTTTTCTTCCCTCTCAGAGATGCATCCTTATAATAAAGAATAAGGGAAGAGTAAGACAAAAACAGAACTGTGTAATGTATCAAAAAAGTCTGACATTATATGCAGCTTTCCATACGTATAAACTCCTTCCATCTCTTGTCCTTCAAAGAAAAGGGGGTAGCTTTAGTCTTTTCAAGTTTCCTCTCAATACAACAGGATTAAGAAGTGGAAGAGACCTTAGTTCCTTTTAGATTAACTCATTTTGTTGTTGTTCAGTCATGTTTGACTCTTTGGGACTTGATTTGGGATTTTCTTGGCAAAGATACTGGAGTGGCTTGTTTCCTTCTCCAGCTCATTTTACAGATGAGGATATTGAGGCAAACCAGGTTAAATGACTTCCCCAGGGTCACCCAGCTAGTAAGTGTTTGAAGCTAGATTTGGGTGCAGAGCAAAGATGGTGTTGTAAAAGCAGGAACTGAGCTGAGCCCCTGCTCCAACCACCTCCAATTCCTGTAAAATATAATTCTAAACAAATTTTAGAGCTACAAAACCCACAAAGTGACAGAGAAAAACAAATCTCCTGCTGAAGGCAGCCTAGAAGGCTGACAGGAAGGGTCTCATACCAGGCTAGAAGGTGAGTGCAATCCTGTGTGAGCCTCCTGGGGCCCAGACCCATGTTGGCACTGACCAATGGCCCAGTCTGGCTGCAGCAGACTTCAGGAGAGTGAACAACAGCAGCTATGGCCGTCTCTAGACTTCTTAACCCATAAACACCAAAGAGAAAGTAAAAGGTCAGTAGGGAACTCTGTTGAAACTGGGTAGAGAAGAGCACAAACCAGGCCCTGCCCCCAGGGCAAGAGGTGGCAGTGGCACTGCAGCTACAGTTGCTGCCATGTAGCTGCCTCCAGAGCTCCTGGCCTACAGATTGTAGGGGGACCAAGTGACCATTCAAAGGGTAATCACTATTTCTTTGACCTGCTTGGATCTGGGTTGCAGTCTTGGGTGGTGGTCCTGGGCTGTGTGGCCAGTGTGCCAGAGCTTCTGGTGGCTATAGAGAGGGTGCCCTCTTCAGACCTCTGACAACTGCAAAACCCCCAGCAATTTGGGACACAGCTCTTTCCACTCTGGAAGCAGAGTTCTACCATGGCAAAGAGCTCAAAAGTCAAGTAATTGGCTGGTAAGGTGAGCAAGCAGAGGAAGCACAATCAGACCATAGAATCATTTTTGGGGGAGAAGAAGGATCAAAACATGGAATCAGACAAAGTCAAAACTCCTACATCAAAAGCTTCCAAGAAAAATATGAATTGGTTACAGGCCATGGAGAAACTCAAGAAGGATTTTTAAAATCAAGTAAGAGAAGTGGAGGAAAAATTGGGAATAGAAATGAGAATGATGCAAGAAAATCATGAAAAGAAAGTCAATAGCCTGCTAAAGGAGACCCAAACAGTCCTGAAGAAAATAACACCTTAAAAAATTGGGGGGTGGCGAGGTGGCACAGTGAATAGAGCACTGGCCCTGGAGTCAGGAGAACCTGAGTTCAAATACAGCCTCAGACACTTAACACAAAAAGAGCCATGTGACATTGGGCAAGTCATTTAACCCCAATTGCCCTACCTTCCCCTCTCCAAAAAAAGCAAAACAAACTAACAAAATAGACTAACTCTAAAGGCAAAAGAGGTCCAAAAAGCCAATGAGTAGAAGAATGCCTTAAAAAGCCAAATTGCCCAGATGGAAAAGGAATTTTAAAAACCCACTGAAGAGAATAAGTCCTTCAAAATTAAATTGGAGCAAATGGAAGCTAATGACATTTTGAGAAATCAAGATACTATAAAACATATCCAAACAAATGAACAAAATAGAAAATAATGTGAAATATCTCATTGAAAAAACCACTAACCTGGAAAATAGATCCAGGAGAAATGATTTAAAAATTATTGGACTACCTGAAAGCCACGATCAAAAAAAGAGCCTAGAAATCATCCTTCAAGAAATTATCTGAAGGGAGCCAAAACATCTGATCCAGGAATCAGGCTGGTCCTAGATAGGTTTGCTCTGGGTTTTCACCATGGCCAGTGCAAAGTAACTGGTCTTGGTTTTTGCCCTTGAGAAGTGGCTGTTATCAGAGAGCCTTTCTGATATCCTGTGATCCAGGGAGGTACTCTGTTCTGGGATTATTGCCAGAAGATGTTCACTGCCTTTTATACATTTTTAGATACTATACTTGGGACCTGGTTATCTCCAAGGCCTAAATAGTCGACATCATTACTTTATTGAACAAAGAGTATTAAGAAAACCAAGTGAACTATAGTTACTTTTTTTGATTAACTTCTCTATAAAAACCTTGCTCATGGTATTAATAAATGGATTGCTTGACAATCATGCCTAGTCCACGTTTACACTTCATAATTTCTAGGGCTAGTGTGTCAGTTTAGAGCTGGCTTAAGAAACCACTCAAGTTATCTCTACAATTATCAAGCAAAATTGCCCTGATATTCTAGAACCAAAGGGCAAAAAAGAAATTGAAACAATTTACCAATTACCTCTTGAAAAAGATCCCCAAAAGAAAATTCCTAGGAATAATATAGCCAAATTCCAGAGTTACCAGGTCAAGGAGAAAATATTATAAGCAGCCAGGATGGAACAATTTTACTATTGTGGAAACACTATCAGGACAGCACAATATCTGGCAGCTTCTACATTAAGGAATCAAAGTGCTTAGAATATGATATTCTGGAGGTCAAAGGAGCTAGGATTAAAACCAAGAATCACAAACCCAGCAAAATTGAGTACAATGCTTCAGGGAAAAATATTGTCATTCAATGAAATAGAGGACTTTCAAATATTCTTGTTGAAAAAAACAGAACTGAACAGAAAATTTGACTTTCAAATACAAGAAGCAAGAGAAGCATGAGAAGGTAAACAGGAAAAAGAAATCATAAGGAACTTATTAAAGTTGAATTGTTTATATTCCTACATGGAAAAACAATAATTGTAACTTGAGACTTTTCTCAGTATGAGGATAGTTTAAGGGAATATATATATATATATATATATGTATATATATATACACATATGTATACATACATATATATGTATAGGAGGATATATGTATATATAAATACATATGTGAGTGTGTATATATGTGTGTATATGTATGTATAGACAAAGGGCACAGGATAAGTTGAATAGGAAGGGATGACATCTAAACAATAAAATTAAGAGGTGAGAGAGGAATATAGTGGGAGGAAAAAGGGATAGATAGAATAGGGTATATTATCTCATATAAAAGAGGCAAGCAAAAACTGTTAAAATGGAAGGGAAGAACAGGAAGGTGAAAGGGAATGGGTCAACCCTACTGTCGATGAATTTGGCTTAAGAAGGGAATAACTTATACACTCATGTGGGTATCTATAATGCCAAGCAAAGGCAACTTCCCAAGGTTCAAAATACCAGCATAGGTGCTCTCCATTTTATTCAGTGAAAAATTAAGAACAGAGAAAATCAAAATATAACATCATTGAAAATACAGCATTTACTAAGTGTAATTCAATAATCTCCAAGTACTACCCAACCCCTGGACATTACATTCATTTAATCACAAAGTCCCTCTTTTAAATACTACTCCACCCCTAGCCTGTACATTCATTTAGTTCATCACAAAGCCCCTCTTCTCAAATGGAGATTAGTTTCCAATCAAAAGTAAAGTACATTCATTTGTTCAATCACAGAGCACAAAAAGGTCAAAAGTTCCCCACCCTTGGATTACAATTGAATCTACCCCCAGAGTTACAACAAGCTTAAGCACAGCATTTAATACCCAAAGAAAGGTCTTTTCTTCATCTTGACACAAGGCCAGGTCTCAGCAATCCTTGTTCCTGGGGAGACAAAGCTTAGCAAGGCCACAAGATACATTGCCAATGTCTTCATTAATTCATTCTCTGTCTGCAGAACAGTCCTAGGACCCCTGAACACATTAGCAAAACCCCCTTCCAGGATTTCTGTAAACATACAACAAGAAAATCCTTCTTCAGGGATTCTGAACCAACAGCAAGCTTCCAAGACCTCTGCAACAACAGGACTGTCCTTCTCCAGTGGACAGAATTCACTCTCTGTCTTCAGAACAGTCTCAGGAGCTCTGAACCAAAAGCAAGGTTCCAAGACCTCTGCAACAACAGGACTGTCCTTCACCAGTGGACATATCTGGCAAAGCAACATCAAAACAGACAAAGTACCAGCATAACAGCCATGTCTCCTCAGTCCTTGGCAGCTCTGGGTGGCAGCTCTCAAAAGTCCTAGGCAATTCGAACTGGCCCTCAGCAATCCTCTTAGTCTCTCTCTGCCTCCAAGATGCTGCTTCCAAAATGTTCTTCTGCCTCTCTCCTTTCTTGTGTCTCTCTAAATTTATGTCACCAGCTCCTCCCAGTTCATCCCTCTCTTTTCACGTCAACAAGTCCATCCCACAAGTGGATTCACAAGCTCTGGGTTTTAACAAAATCAAACCAAAAACCAAGCCAATACAGGGGAATCTTTAAATTCAATTACTATTACAGTATATTACCGTATGTGAAAGTAGGGGGGAAGGGATAACAGGGGGATGATAGAAGGGAGGGCAGATTGGGGGAGAGGGTAGCTAGAAACAAACACTTTTGAAAAGGAACAGGGTCAAAGTAGAAAATAGAATAAGTGGGGGACAGGATAGGATGGAGGGAAATACAGTTAGTCTTTCACAACGTAACTACTATGGAAATATTTTGTGTAACTACACATGTACATCCTATATTGAATTGCTTGTCTTCTCTGTGGGGGTGGGTGAGGAGGGAAGAAGGGAAAGAATGTGGAAATCAAAATTAAAAAAAAATGTTTAAAAAATGTTTTTTTACCTGCAACTGGGAAATACGATATAGAGTCACTGGGGTATAGAAATCTATCCTGAGGGATGGCTAGATGGCACAGTGAATAGAGCACTGGCCCTGGAGTCAGGAGAACCTGAGTTCAAATTCAGCTTCAGACACTTAAAACAAAAACTAGCCCTGTGACCTTGGGCAACTCACTTAACCCCAATTGCCCTGCCTTCCTCCCTCCAAGAAAAAAAAAGCAAAAAAAAAGCAATCCATCCCACCCTACTAGAAATTTGGGGGTTGGGGGGAAGATGGGGTAGGATATAAGAGAAAGCAGATTGGGGGAAGGGTTAGGCTAGATATCTTGGGGTGCATGTAGGGGAAAGACAGGTAGAAAATTTGTAATTCAAAATCTTGTGGAAATGAATACTGAAAACTAAAAATAAATAAAATATTAAATTTTTTTTAAAAGCTAGATTTGGACTCAGGTATTCCTGATTTCAGGTCCAGCACTATATCCACTGTGCTAACTAGCTGCCCCTAATTTTACAGATGAAAAAACAGAGGCCTATAATGACTTTGTGACATTCTCAAGATCACACTGATAGTAATAACTAACAAAGCTGAAATCGGGTCTTCTGATTCAGAATTCCCTAACCAATTTTTCTTCCTTTTCCCCAATTAATGGTTAAATGATCAATTTATAATACTTAAGATACCTGAGGAGACAACAGCAGTACAATTTGGGGCTACTTATTAGGAATATTTAGATAAATTTGAATGCTTACTGAAACTATGATAGAACATATATGTGTGCTGGGGAAGTTTGGAAGTTCTATTCTTTGACTATTTGGAAATGTGTGTTCTCTGTACTATGGTTTATCAGGATCACATGACCTTTAACTTCCATCCCATTGATACAGATAATCAAAAAAGACTCAGGAAGGCCTCAAAAAGTGATGTCAATAAAGTAAGAGAGATGTCTCTGACATTGTGATCATAATGATGACAATGATCATGATGAGAACAATTATGACAGAATTTAAATAGTATTTTAAGTTTTGCAAAGTACTGTACTTGTTGTTTTCCTCGGTTTCCTCAACTATAAAATAGGAATGATAATAGCATACCAGGGTTTCTATGAGGATCAAATGAAATGATATTTGTAAAGCATTAAATACAGCACCTACCACACAGTAGGTACTTGTTTAATAGATGCTTATTGCTTCTCACCTTCCTATTTCCCCGATACAGATCAGTACAAAATATTTTCCCAAGAACACATATAATACATAGGAACACACACAAGGATTTGACAAGATATCAGGGCTTCAGCGAAATGTATTTCTTTAGCATAGATTTGGGCTGGCACTCTTGCTTTCCCTTCATTACATGGTTATTCTTGCTGCTACAATTTAAGCATCAGTTTAAGAATATGATCATCTCAGTTATGGGTTCTCTATGTTTGTGACTCTTGCCCATAGGTAGCCTCAGAGATGGAGACTTTCTGATATTTTTCTTTAGAAGCACTGACTGGAACAATAGATTTCTCATTTCTCTAAGCTCCCAGATGGTAGTAAAATGATTTACCAGGAACTTTGTGCCTTCACATTAACACGTGACCAGAAAATAAATAACTATATTTTGTGGAAAGTGAAATCTCTGGTACTAAAATATACACATTTATAAAAAGTAGAATGAAAAAAATGTCACTCATGGTGTCTACCTGCCTCTTGCACCCTGGGTAGCTGCCTACCGTTCCTAATCATAGAATGTAATTTTTACCTTGTTTTAAAATTAACCACTGAAAATTAAATATATCTGATTTCATCACCAATGTGAATTTTTCAGAGATAATTTTACCTCATTATTACACTAAATAAAAGGAATTAATTCAGCCAGTGTGCTTTTTGAGATAGAATAACTTAAAATTACTCAAAGAGGTAATTAATTTTTGTTGTGGTTGTTGTTGTCAGCCTGAAACTGAGATGAAATATGTTTTTTCACAGATTTCTCAGCATGGTTCTAATATTAGCAGTAGATTGTTTATGTAACCCAAAGTTTATTCTCTAAATTTCAGAGTATTTTATAAAAGTAGGGAGGAAAGGGATAATTTTGGAAGGCAAAAATAAAAAAAAGAACCTAAAACCATACATTTAACTATTAGTGGGGACCCCAAATCCTTTCCTCCCAAATACATGATAATCATGTTCCTTTTCCCTCAGTTCCTAATTCACCTAAATGTTTCAGAGAGGAGCTCTGATATCATCACTTGGTTGCCTCTAGGTAAAAGGAGAGTTCAAAAGTGTATACATGTTTTGAGCAGAGGTGCAGGTTCTGGAAAAGGAGAGCTGGGATCAGAAAGGATGGCTAGTAGAGGAGCTCAGAATAAAGGAGACATATACAAAATAATTATTGTTTTTTGGGATGTAGGATTTGCAAGAAATATGGTCTGAAGGCAAAGCAACCCCAAAGGATTTAAAGAGGAGGGGCAATGATTAGCTACATAAGAAAGATTGTGGTGGGTTATGACCAACAATGATTCCAAAGGACTCAACATAAAACATTCTATCCACCTCCAGATAGAGAACTAATGAACTCAGAGTACAGAATAAAGCATATTTTCTTCTATTTCATTTTCTCATGATTTTTCCTCTTGAAACATGACTAGTGAAGAATTTTTTTGCATGTATATGTGTGTATGTATAATTAAAAATAATGTTTGGTTTCTCAATGTGTGGGGGAGGGGGAGAAGAAAAGAGAATTTGGAACTTAAAATAAAATTGAATTAAAGCTAAAGAGAGTAGTGGGACTTGTGAGTTACAGGAAAAATGATGATGTTTGGAGTAGAGAGAGTGCCAACGTGGAGAAGTAACCCCAGGACATACCTTTAGACCATACTAAAAGAGATGAGGTCTATATGAACCTATGAAGAAAGTTTGTTCCCTGGTGGGTATTAAATTTTTCTGTGAGTTTTTCTATGAGTTATCATGCAAATTAAGCTTGTTCACATTTTGAGTCTTGTGTTATAAGGTGAATGGAGGGCTTTCTCTTTGAGTGATATCAAATTTCAATCAAATATCAAATTTCAAAATATCCAAGCAAGGAAAATGAGCCGGAGAAGTAAGAAATTTCAAAAGCTTGCCCAGGAACTTTGCGTCAGGAGGAAGCCTACAACAACTAGTTTGGAGCTAAAATTAAGGAAAATCAGGACGCTAAAGAGATGCCATAATTTAGGAAAAATAGAAAATAATGCTGATGTTAACATTGGCAATCTCTAACTTACCACAACCATAGTTTTTGTAATGGAAACATCTAAAATGAAAGTGGATTGATATGTTTTTAGAACTGTTTTCTCAGAAGCAAACTTATTGAATTATAAAAGTTTTTAATTTTACAGCAGTGCTTTGAATGAGTATTTAAATTTTCACCTGAGTTTTGTTTTACCATATTTTTTCCCATATCTGTCAGACCTACTTTAATTCTCTTGTCTATGGAAGTAGAATTATGGGAATAGGTTTCTTTTCACATTTTTAAGAATTACATTCTTTGTAATGAACCTACTGGAAATGTCAATAAGTTCTAGAGAAACCACTACTCTGCTTCCTTTGATCTTGGCCAAAACTATTAATTTAGCAGAATTTGGCATCAGATACAAAACCAAATTCAGTGGACAGATGCTAAGGAACATTTACATGATACTGTAGAAAAAGATTTTGTCTTTACTTTTGGAGAAAACTCTTCCATAAACAATGGAGGAGATATTAACTATGAAAATACAAGACACAAATGTCTCCTATAAAGGAAGATTTTTCTACTAAGTTATCAGCAAATGTCTTAGTACCCAGTGAAAGTATAGGAAAGATGTGAGAAATACCTCCCTTTGTTGTTGTCATTCATCTTTCATTCTTAAAGAAGACCAGTGACACATGGGGAGGGTGACATTTTGACTTGCATATGAATTGTATTTAAGTCAGGCAGGCTGTGAAAAATCATCAGCCTCTCTCTCTCCTCCGCAGTTTTTGGAGTCCAGTGGCAAAACATAGGTCAGAGCAACTGGCGATGGCCCTGGGATCCTCTGGCTTTTTTAAGGTAATGTCTTTCCCAGTTTAGAATGTGTCTGAGGTAATACCCATTCAGTTGACTAAAGGGATAGGTAAGAATTGAGACAAAAGATGGACTAGTATGACTTGAGGAAAGAATTAATCTGGGAGGAGAAGACAGTTTCTGGCCTGAATAGAAATAATCTCTATTTACACTCATTGAGCCATCAGAACTCAAACAATGACAAATGAGACTTGGATTGGGACATATTATTGGCTGATTAGTGAGATCCAGAATAATTTGGGTTTAAAGGCATAGTCAAGTAGTTGCATTTGAATCCCAGTGGGCTTTATCAAAGCCTGGCTTACCTGAGATATATTTCAAGACATCATAAAAGAAAACTCCATGAGACAAAAGAGTTAAATGAAGGCATGACAGACCTTTAGCTTTAATAGAGAGAAATTTGAGAAGTCCAGAGCTAGATTATGCAAAATAAATGGAGCTCAAAATTACTGAGTTTAACTAAAGTGTTAAGCTTAATGCTAATTAGTCACTTGTCTGACTTATTCTTCATGGTTCTTTTACTAGTAAATTAATCCTCAGCTAAGATAATCACATGAATTTTAATACTTTGCTTATGGATAACTTGATTTTCTTTCATTCACAGTTTATTTTTTCACAATTTTTTATATGATCAAAGATATATAAATGGAAGAGACCTTGGAGGTCATCTAGTTCTCTTCCCTCATTTTGCAGATAACAAAAACTGAGGCTCAGAGAGGTGTATTGATTTTCCCAAATTACACAAACAAGAGTGGCAGTCAGTTTTCAGATCATGGGCATTATTATCTTGAAGATTTAAATATTTCTAATATCGTCTTCATATAAAAGGTGTTTTAGTTTTTTTTTACACTTAATATTTTTCCAACAACATGAAAAGATTTTGACGTTCATTTTTGTAAAAATTTTAGTTCCAAATTTTTTCTCTTTCCCTCCCTTTCTTCCCCCTCCCCAAGTTAGCAAACAATCTGATATAGGTTATACATGCACAATCATGTTAAACATATTTTCACATTAGTCATGTTGTGAAAGAAGATTCAGAATAAAAGGGAAAAACTACAAGAAAAAAATGAAAAAAGCAAAAATACTATACTTCAATCTGTATTCAGACTCTACTTTTTTTTTTTTGCTTTTTGGAGAGGGGAAGATTGGGCAATTGGTTTTAAGTGACTCACCCAAGGTCACACAACTAGTTTTGTGTTAAGTGTCTAAGGCCAGATTTGAATTCAGGTCTTCCTGACTCCAGGGCCAGTGCTCTACTCACTTCACCACCTGGCCACCTAGCCACCTCCAGACTGCTTCTTTCTCTGGATGTGGACAACATTTTTCCATAATGAATCTTTTAGAATTGCCTTAGATCATTGTATTGCTAAGTATAGCTAAGTCTATGTCATAGTTGATTATCGCACAAGGTTGCTATTACTGTGTAGAATGATCTCCTGGTTCTGCTTTCTTTACTTGTCATTAGTACAGGTAAGTATTTCCAGGTTTTTCTGAAATCCTCCTACTCCTCATTTGCTATAGAACAATATAGTATTCCATTACATTCATATATCACAACTTTTGTCTAGCCTTTCCCAGATTGATGAGTATAACCAAAATTTCCAAATCTTTGTCACCACATAAAGAGCTACTATAAAAAAAATTGTATATGTTGGTCCTTTATTCTTTTTTATGATCTCTTTGGGATACAGATGTAGTAGATTACTGGTGGATTAAAGGGTATGCACAGTTTTATAGCCCTTTGGGCCTAGTTCCAAATTGTTCTGCAGAATTGTTAGATCAGTTCACAATTCCAAGGTGCTTTCATTTGGGAAAATTCATTAAGTTCCAGTAAATTAGACACTGAATTAGGAAGATGCACTAAAGCAAGGCATTAAGAAGTTCCTGAGAAGCCACCTCCCACACAGTGCTTATGAAAATTTTTGTGGGTACATATGCACCCAAGTGGAGTGGAGTGGAGACATTCTCAGATACCACACAGGAGTTCTCAAATGGAAAACACAGGAGGATGTATACACAAAGTGCAGGAATTTTTCCACATTCATCCACCTGCAAAGAGAGCCCATCTTTCAGCAAAAAGGACACCACAAAAGCAAGGAATAAGGATGGAACAGAAGAATCTTTCTATCTAAGATGGCAATGCCATTAGGAAACTTTTTCCTCACTAAATTTGTACATTTGCTGACCTAGTTAGAAAGGAAAGGAATTCTAAGAATAAGCTATGGACCTTTTGAGGCAGAAAATTTTTGCATTTTATTTTTCAGTATCTTGTGTGCTGGGGATTTCTGACCTTCCCCCAAAACTGAAGTAGATAATTGAAAGAAGTAGTAAGCTTGAGTGCATTTATAGGACATAGGAAGCAGGTATATGAATTTGTATCACCTGTGGGGTAGAAATAGAGTGTTTGGGAAGAAGTGATTTGGAAGTGTTACATGATGGAAGATGGAATGGAGAAATTCAGAGCATATGTCAGTCATCTCTTTTAGAATATATATATATATATGTATGTATATATATATATATATATTGCCTTGGGGAACAAAAGGAAAGACAAGGAATTCTCACAGAGAAATGTGATATAGAGTACAGAAATCAGAAATAAGAAAAATATACCCAATGAATACAAATGCAAGTTTTTTAAAGAAAGTCATTTCAGAAGATCTTAATTTGAAATCATAAGTTTTAAATTGCAGAAATTCTAGGTCTAAGAATCTTTGGCAGTACCAAAGAATACCACACTATGAGAATGTGCTTTTATACTCCTTGGGTTGAGAATTTTAAAAGAGAGTAGGTTTTATATGCTAGGTCAAAAAAAAGCCACTCGATGGTAATGATTATTTTTATACAGACTGATTTCATGGCTAAAGTGGGGAATAAAAATTTAAAAGTAAAGGAAAAAATATCATAGGCAATAGAAAAAAATATTCCTAGATCTATGAACTATCAGCAAGGGCCAATTAATCAACTCTATGCTGGGTAAAAGACCTTATCAATATCGGCTAGGGATAGCTAAAAGAATAACAGATAAAATAGCTTGCTAGAATTACTCTGGGTTCATTGAAAGCCCTGGGTCAGAAACTGGAGATATAAATCACCTCAGGATCCCTAAAGACCTGTAATATATAAAAGCTTAAGGTAGTGGGATAGTTGAATTCAAAAACAAGTGTAAAGTAATTCATAGCTTCTGTTGTGAAAAGGGCCCTCTCTGAATGTAGGTAGTTAAAGGAAACCAGAATTCAAAGGAACTGTTCCTAGAGGAGGTCACTCACAGTCATTGTATCCATAGTATTTGGAATTTCTCAGAAAATTTAATGTTTGATGGTGGCTAGAAGAGGGATACTGGATAGAATCAAATGAGATACCCTAAGGAAGAAGACAAATTACCTACAAATTAGAATTAAAAAAGAACTTGCGTTTAGAAGAAGTCTCCATGCAATATGTTAGCACTCTAACTCCCCTTTTAGCTAGGTTTGTTTATTTCACAACTGCAAAAGTGGAAGACCATTGCTCTTTTATCCCCATTATATTTCAGAACAAATGGCCAATGAGAATCAATAGAAATAATTCATGTGACATTCAGCAGGAAAAGAGCTTAGTCACTCTGTCGATAAACTAAACTGCATTCAGCCTGAACTGACAGTTGTTTAGATGCATACCCAATGTTACAGATACTCCTTCAACAGCAGGCAGAACCTAAGCCTTCTATCCATTCTTATCCAGTGTGAATCTTGTCTGTGTTTTCCCACAAATCCACCATTGTATTCTTGGGAAGAAGAAAAGTGGGTTTCCCTTGATCATTTTCCTATATCACGGTAGCCTTCTTGTTGTCTTATCCTTACAACAAAACCAGTCTATGTCCTTTTTTAGTCATTAATATCTTGTCTGATGATATGTATGTGTATCACTTATCACTGTATCTTAAAATTATCATTGGCGAGATACCAAAGGCTACTTGTGCCCACAAGAGATTTTTCCAAGGCTTACAATTTTGATTACCTGAAGGTTATGATTATCTGTGATTCTTGAAGCATCATGGGAGAATATTAGTGTTAAACATTTTGCAGCATCAAGGAGTCTGGAATCTTTGAAGACCATGCAGTTTATTAGACAAATAGATGGAATCATGCCCTATACAAAAATTTCCAGGCCAGGTGTTATTTTCACCCATTCTGATTTTGTATTTTTGTACATTTGCTATTCCTGTGCTTCTTTTTAATGTAAATGTCTTTTTTTAATGGTACTATATTAGTGCTAAAAAGTTCATTATGAGTTTTCCCCCTGATACTATTCAGTTGATTTGTTTATATTTTATTCCATTAAGATTTTTTGACTTTGCTATAAAGAACTTAAAATAAGAGTTAGAGTACAGGGAATGAGCCACTTCCTAGCGTAGTAATTTGCATTTTATATTTGGTTAGATTGCTTTCTTTTTTTTTTAAAGAGAGATCTCTAATCACTACCATAATAACTGTTAATATAAAATGAGATGAATTTTTTATTTATGAAGTAATCATGAATACCACATAGACTAATATTCTAAGCAATTATAGTTAATCAATGCAATCAGCTATCTACTCTGCCTTAATGACAGACCTACCTAAACAGTTGATCTTTTTTTAACCCTAGTGGCAATAAATGCTTAAATATATTAAATGAAATACAGATCTAAATTATTCTAACCAGTGACCTTTGGAGGTATACAGTATTGATCTATTAGTTTTGGTTGGGTAATGAAGGTCAGTGATTAAGATCAGCTATACTACAATGGTAGGTACTAAGAATTAATTTTCCTGCATTATTCCACCACCCCCACCTACATCCCCACCTCAACGTGTTTCTACACTGCTGTAATGCCACTATAGTTTAGCTAGTAATAATTATTTTTGTAATAAGCCCCTTATTATTTAATTTTTGATATTATCTCTAGTCTTTACTAAAAATACAGAGACAGAGGCACAGACAAAGGCACAGAGACAGAGACAGAACAGAGAAAAGCAGAGAGACAGAGAGATGATATCTTCCCTCACCATTGGAGATAAGTGATTCACCACATAATATTAAATCTGCTTAGAAATCATTATGTGTCCTGTCCATCTTTCATTTTCCAATTCAGCATCATTCTAGTCTTCAGCTTCACAATAGAAACAAAAGGGGCCTAAGTAGGTAGGCTACCCTACACTGGAGGTGTTACAAATTTTATTAATGCCCCAGTGTGGAAAGTTATCTAACTCAAATCAAGGAAACAGAGATTTAGAATGCTCCTGCTCCATGTGAAGCAGATTACTAAACTGAGTACAGATCCTCTTGGGTGAACTTGAATCCCCTTGAATTTAAACAAGTCTATCTAAAGTCACTTAGACTTTATAGAGATTTCCCATAAGAGATTCTCTGTTTTCTGATGCCAACTTGATTCTCTTGATTTTTGTCAACCTGAATCACCACTTATCTCCAATGTTAAGGGAAGGTATCATCTCTCTGTCTCTCTGCCTTTCTCTGTTACATCTTTGTCTCTGTCTCTGTGCTAATGTCTGTGCCTCTGTCTGTATTTTTAGTAAAGACTAGAGATAATGGCATATAGATATTTTCTCTCTTTTGTATTTTTTAGTTTACATCATTCATTTCCACAAGATTTTGAGTTCCAAATTTTCTCCCCATTTTTCCCTACCCACCACACCAAAATAACAATCCCACTGAATATCCCCTCCCCCAATCTTCTCTCTCCCATATCTTTCCCCATCCACCCTCTGACTTTCCAGTAGAGAATGGTGGATCTCTATGCCCCAGTGCCTGTATATCTCATTTCCCAGTTACATGTAAAATTACATATATATTTTAAACATTTGATTTTAACACTTCGAATTCCAGATTCTTTCCCTTCTTCCCTCACCACCCACCCTCACTGGGAAGATAAGCAATTCAATATGGGTTGTACATGTGTAGCTATGCAAAACATTTCCATAGTGGATATATTGGGAAATACTGACTATATTACCTTCCATCCTATCCCACTCCCCACATGTTCTATTCTCTACTTTGATCCTGTCCCTTTCAAAAGTGGGTGCTTCCAACTTCACTCCCCCCAATTATCCCCTTCCCCACTATTCTCCTGTAGGGTGAGGTGCCATATTTAGTGTGTATGTCATTCCATCCCTAAGCCAAATTCAATGAGAATAATGACTCATTCCCTGTTGTCTTCCTATTCTTCCCCTCCATTGTAACAGTTTTTCCTTGCCTCTTCTATATGAGAAAGTTTATCCCATTCTGTCTATCCCCTTCTCCTCTCATTATATTCCTCTCTCACCTCTTAATTTCCCCTTTTAAGTATCATCCCTTCCTATTAAATTGGTCATGTGTCCTCTATGCATAGCTGTACACATATATACACACACTCACATATGTATTCATGTTCCCATTTACCCTCCTATATAGACACACACACACACACACACACACACACACATATATGTATGTATCCATATATATATTCCCCTGAACTATTCTCATATTGAGAAAAGTTTCATAGGTTACAATTATCAATTTTCCATGTAGGAATATAAATAGTTCAACTTTGACAAGTTCCTTACGATTTCTTTTCCCTATTTACCTTTTCATGCTTCTCTTGCTTCTTGTATCTGGATGTCAAATTTCCTATTCATCTCTGGTTTTTTCATCAAGAATGCTTGAAAGTCCTCTATTCCACTGAATGGCTGTATTTTCCCCTGAAACATGATACTCAGTTTTGCTGGGTAGGCGGTTCTTGGTTTTAATCCAAGCCCTTTGATCTTCGCAATATCATATTCCAATACCTTTTATCCCTCAGTGTAGAAGCTGCCAGATCCTGGGTTATCCTGATTGTTTCCACAATATTCAAATTGTTTCTTCCTGGCTGCTTGTAATGTTCTCTCCTTGATCTGGGAACTCTGGAACCTGGCTATAATATTCCTAGGAGTTTTCTTTTTGGGATCTTTTTTCAGGAGGTTATTGGTGGATTATTTCAACCTCTGTTTTGCCCTCAGGTTCTAAAACATCAGGGCAGTTTTCCTTGAGAATTTCTTGGAGGATGATTTCTAGGTTCTTTCTTTCATAATGGCTTTCTGGTGGTCCAATAATTTTTAAACGATCTCTCCTGGATCTATTTTCCAGCTCAGTGGTTTTTCCAATGAGATATTTCACATTGCCTTCTATTTTTTTCTTTTTTTTTTTGGATCTGTTTAATAACATCTTGACTTCTCATAAAGTCACTAGCTTCCATTTTCTCCAATCTAATTGTGAAGGGATAATTTTCTTCAGCGAGCTTTTGAGATTCTTTTTCCATTTGGCAAATTCAACTTTTTAAGGCATTCTTCTCCCCATTGCCTTTTTCAGCCTCTTTTGCCATCTGAGTCTATTTTTTAAGTTGTTATTTTCTTCAATCAGGTTGTTGACTCTCTTTTTTTGACTGTCTTTTCATGATTTTCTTGCATCATTCTCATTTCTCTTCCCAATTTTTCCTCCACTTCTCTTATTTGCTTTTCAAAATCCTTCTTAAGCTCCTCTATGGCTTGTAAACAGCTCATATTTTTCTTGAAAGCTTTTGGTACAGGAGATCTGACATTGTTGTCTTCCTTCTGTTTCATGCTTTGATCCTTTTTGTCCCCAAAGTAGGAGTCTAATTTTGGATTGCTCTGTTTGCTTTGCTTCCTTTTTTGGTTCATGGCGTCACTCAAGTACTTGACTTTTGAGCCTTTTGTCACAGTAGAACTCTGCTACCAGAAAGGGGAGCTTTATCCCAAAAGCTGGTGTTTTCACAGCTGCTGGAGATATTAGTTGGTTGCTCTCTCTGAAGGCTCCACACACTCTGGAAAACTGGTCACATACCCCAGGACCTCCACCCTAGATAGCAATCCAGATCCAAGCAGGTTAAAGCAAGAGTGATTACCCTCAGACTGGTTGCTTGGTCCCCCTACAATATGCAGACCAGGATCTCTGAAGCAGCCATGTGAGTGTTGCTGCATGACTGTGGAGCCTCAGCTGCTCCTTCCCCCAGAGACAAAGACTGGACTACACTCTCAAATTTCCTGTTCCTGCAAAGTCTACAATGACCTCTCACTTTGTTTTTGCCATCTATGGGTTAATAATTCTGGTAACCACCACAGTTGCTGGTGATCTGAAGTCCCTCCAGCCAGTGGCTGGTCAAGCCTCCCTAAGGCTAAAACCTTGGGCTTGTGTGGGGCTGGACTCCCAGAAATTTTCACTGGCCCCTTCCTGCCAGCCTGCTGGGCTGTCTTCAGCAGGAGGTTAGCTTCTCTCTGTTATTTTGTGGGTTCTGTAGTTTCAAAGTTTGTCTAGAGTCATTTTTTATATGAATTGGAGGATTTGGAAGCCAGAGTTGTGTGAAAGTCCTGTTTCTACTCTGCCATCTTGACTCCACCCCCTGTCATATAGGTTTGAGAAAAATATTAGGAACAACTGAAATATCAAAATTACTTCAACAAGAACAATTACTACTACAAACAACAAAATCCCAATAAAAGCAACTACTACTGACATTTTAATTGTATTTTAGTTTGAAAATTGATTTGTGAACTTCTTTTATTTGAAGATCAGTTCTGTTATGAAAGTAAACTAGGTATTATTTTCCACATTTTACAGAGGAAGAAACTGAAGTTCCCTTTTGAACCAGTTTATTAGAATACTCAAGACTTATATATAGTGGTGAAAGACAGGTGCAAGATTTAAATAATGGATTGTGAGTTTATGGTATACCCTTAGCATCATGAAAAAAAAATAACAAGCTAAAACAAATTTTGAGGTGTTTTAAAAATGTAATCAACATATACTTCTTTTCTATACTGCCATGTTAACACACACACATTCAGTACATTTATGTACAAAAGTTACAAATACTAATCTGTAATTGTTTCTCCATCCTCCATGGTGGTTTAAATGAAGATATAGAGAAGTTAATGAGTAATGAGATTTTTTTTTTAAAAATGCCATAGACTTTTTTCTTGATACATTCCACTAAATATTTATATATTCAATATGTGCTCAAAATAGCATGAGCCAAAATTAAAATTATTTGGAAAATCTTAGTATAAAAGCAACAACATACTGAAGAGAATAATGTCCTGCTACATTCAAAATAACTCATGCTTTGAGTAGTGGTTTTCTCTGGAAGGTATGGTGGATCTACAATGAGTTATCCTTCCTCTTTTACCTAGTTTTCAAAGTGACAAATGACATGTATTTCAAAATGACCACTTAAGTGTAGGGGTATTATTTGTGGCCATGGAAAAATCAATGTAACTGACCCACTTAGTGATTTGACCCAGGTCTTTGACCTTATACTTAACACAACATTCTAACAAAATGAGCAAATCAGCCATCAATTTCCCCATCCATTAGTGATGGTATTTTATAACAGTAAGCACAAATACATTATAAAGTGCTATGAAATCAATTAGAAGAAATAAACTCTTTTATTTTCTCTGTCAGCTCAATAAATTCTCTAGGGTTTACCCTTCCTACCTCAATTTTCTCACCTATGAAGGAAGTCAATACCTTGGCCTCTAGTGCCTCCCATTTGATGATTAATGAGATGGTATCAGGAAATGGCCTGGAGCTCCTAAAGGAAAGGCATTGATTAAGTGAAAGGAGTGGATATTTGGTAGAGATGATAGAAAAGGTAAGGGTATTTAGTTGGCAGTGACCATCTCCAAAATGCAATACTTTATATTGAATAGGCCATACATCTTCAACCTGTAAGTCCGTCAACAAGATTCTCCTCGCTGTCAAAGCAGAACTCTATAAAACTTTTTCCACTGTTTGCTTTCACTGATGCCAGTGGAATTTCTGCCGAAGATCTGCAGCCTAGGTAATTAAAAGAACCAGAAGGCAGGCCTAAAAGAATTCTGTAGCCCAAAGTGCTTTATTAGTGTGAGTACTAGGAAAAAAATATCTCATTGGAATATGGTTTTACTTATGACATTGTCCGTTATAACACTGTGTACTGAGAAAAGGTATCAGTAATTAATTATTTTATTTTGTATTCGCTGTTGTATGTTAGTAATATCCTCTTCAGAGTTTTTAAGATTTAAAAAATATGATTCTCCTATTCAGGTATGAGTAGCCTATTTTGCACGTTTTCATCAGATAATATATGAATCTAAAGTACTTACTATTTTAATCTATTTGAGACTATGTTCATTATCTGTATAACTAAAGCTTTAGCTGTCGTCATAGCATTACTTAATGCTATATTCACATCAGTTTTAATGTTAAACACAGACAATACATTATATTAAAGATTAGAAACTGTGCTTTAATACCATGCAACATGATGAAAAATATTTGTGATTCGTAATACAACTACACAATGATAGTCAACCTTTCACATTTGTGCAGACAATAAATTCATGATTTGGGGTGGTTAGGTGGCACAGTAAACAGAACACCAACCCTGGAGTCAGGAGGACCTGAGTTCAAATTTGACCGCAGGCACTTAACACTTACCGTGTGACCTTGGGCAAGTCACTTAACCCCAATTGCCCTGTGTTCCCCCCTCCAAAAAGCAAAAATAAAAAATAAATTCATTGTTCAGATTTGTATATTTGATATCTTTTATAAAATCCAAGTTCTTCCTGGTCATAACCCTTTTTATATTATTTGGCTTTTCTGATGAGTCATTTGTTGTTCTTTCTTTATAAGCATTTAATATTTCTGTCTTTCAATGGATCTGTGATGGCATTAACATATGCTTTTTTTAACTGTTTTTTGGAAGGCAGTTGGGGTTAAGTGACTTGCCCAAGGTCACACGGCTAGTAAGTGTGTCAAGTGTCTGAGGCTGGATTTGAACTCAGGCCCTCCTGACTCCAGGGCCAGTGCTCTATTCACTGTGCCACCTAGCTGCCCCTAATATTTGCATTTTTGCCAAAGGTACATATTGAAAACAATATCCACATACTTATCATTCTGTGCAACTTTTATCCTTGTCTTCTAATAAACTTTTTACAGTGGGGCCACTTATCATGCAGGGGATGCTCATCTAGTTCTGTGGAAGAACATGATTGCCAATGTAATACACAGGTTGTCCATCTGTTATCCCTTAATCTTGCTACATGGATTCTGATTGTATCTTTTACTCCACTGGTAATGCGCTCCAGCCTACTTTTTACCCACCACACACATTCATCATTCATCTTTGCATTGCATTTTGGATGACTTGCAATTTTAGCTTCCAACATTCTATTATTTTCAGATATATGTCATTACTCAAGGAATATTGACATTATAAAGATGAAATCTTGTTTAAGCTTGATGTCATTGAAAGCCCTGAACAATTATCCAAAAACAATTTAGGTGACTCTCTTATATAATTTTTGGTCTCATTCATTTTTGTCTATGATGTTTTTTTCTAAAATATACTATAGATAGATCAGGACTATAGACTGTTGGCTTACTTAGTTATAATGTTTTCAAAAATTTTGATTAATATCAAAAACTTTAAAGTAAAGTTTAATAACACTTTAAATATAATAAAAATTAGTATTATTGCATCTCAAAAAGTGTTTTTTTTTAAGTTGAAAGTGTTTTGGATATTGTATGTTGCTCAAGAAATGAAATAATGACAAAGATTAATTTTCTTAAAGATTCAGTGTCAAAGAATTAGTAAGAATGTCCAGTTAAATAGAGCATAGTCAAGCATTCATATGGTTTAAATGAATGCTCAAAGGTCATGCATATTGAACATCTAACTAGTTACAGGGTTTTATAGTAAAGACTAGATGCCCACAGACTTCATGCTGACAGTAGCAGAAAACACCCATAAAGAAACAGAATATTCACTTCCATAGTCTGGAATAACATTAAAGGAAATAAAAAGAAAGTGATATTATTCATCTACTTTTTTATTTTTTTCCTCCAGGAGAGTGTTCTTTAGACTGAAAGGGGTAGAAAAGAAATGATTAAGAGGAAATTGAAATTCCAAGGAGGTAAAAGAGTACCTGTGTAAACATGTTAATTCTTCTGGTAATGAAACTCCCATCATGCCAAAATAATTTAGAGATATGACCATAGTTGCTAATCTTTGGGGAATCTTGTAGATCTGGAGAAATGATAGAATAATGAAGATGGGAAAATACTATTCAAGTTACCAAAATGGAGATGGTTGATTAACTCTTGATCAATTATCTCAAGAAATTCTTGGTTGGATTACTAAACAGGTAGTGATGAGCAGGAGCCAATATGAATATGGATTCTATAAGATAGGCATGATAATTTCACATCACTTTATTTGTGCACAAGGATACACAACTAGTATTATAGTGTCTCTGACCTTAGCCCTATTTATAAATAATTACTAATAATAAATAATAAAATAAATAATATAAATAATAAATAATAAAAATATTATTAAATAAATAATTTTCTCATAGTCACTTATAATAGTTTTTAATGATGTGTCACTGACTCCTCTGGAAGACTGGTTAGTCCTATGGCCTCCTCAGAATCATCTTTTTTAAAGCATAAAATAAACATATAATATTACTATGGAAACCAAATACATTGAAATACAGTTATAAACATAAAAAAATAAACTCAAGGCAATAAAGTTAAGAACTTTGATTAAGATGAAGAAAAAAGCACAGTGCATTAGAGTTTTGAGATAGGAAGGGCTCTGAACAATTGATCTCCAACTACCTTTTCCTAATTCCAGAATGAAGCCAGATGTTGTTATTTCTCAAGGAGACTCTGGCTGCTAATAGGCAAACGATCTCACTAAATGACTAACCCCTTTGGTGAGTTTCAGAAGAAACATTAGCAGAGGTTTTCCTTCCCAGAAGCTCCAATATTTTGGAAGCATTCGAGGTTCTTTTGGAGCATATAGATAGAGATAATTTATTTCTCCAGATCATCCTTACTCATTCTTTATTGAATATCATGAGTATTTCCTCAAATTAGATTCATATTGACAGCAATGATTTTGCTGTAATCTTAACTAATAAGTTCACTGTAACTCTGTCCGTATGTGTGACACTAATATTTATACTTTTTATAGAAGCTTAGTTTCAAACACAATATTTCTCTTTGGCTTTATGTCTGATAGCTTAGCTTTGTACCTCTCCAAAATTCTTTCTTAAAGGATCGGTATAACCATGAAGTCTAGTTTAAACTAAGTAATTTGACCAAATCTACTTCCCTAGACCCATTGTCATTTCTCTTTCTTTCTTTCCCCTAGTCAATATCAGTGTTAACACTGGAATTGCCCTTCCCAAACAACGCAGATAGCACATGCTGATCTCCCACTTACTAAATTTTAAAATTATAAAAACAAGTGGAAGAGACAGCTAATTCACTGGATTAAAAATATTCTGCAGATTGGAATGATGGGTTATCTCTAGCAAAGTAACATTTAATTGGAATAAATTTCTCTTTCTCTACATATATGTAACATTCACATATATGTATATTAATATATGTATATGCACATACATGTATGTAGGTAATATATTGTTAAATATCTATATTAGTATAGTATTAATTTTAACAATATATCATTAATTATAGAATATATTATAACATAATTATATAATATATAATTATATACTATTAATATTATTATATACTTATTAATATATAATCTTATCTATACGTATTCTACATGAATATTGGATGGGCAGAGATACGACTCAAAGACTGTTCATGTGAAAAAGACTGAGGGGTTTTAACTGACTGAAAATGCAATGTGAGTCAAAAGTATATTGCAGCAAGCAAAAAATGTAGTAAATATAATCTTAGGTTGCATTAATAATAGCACCATGTCAAAAGGGAAAATGATTTTTCTATACTTTGTCATGGCCAGGTGACAATTGCAATATTGTATTCATGTCTGAGTTCCATATTTTAAGAGGGAAATTGATGTGCTGGAACTTTGTTAGGTGAAGGTGAACAAGAATATTTGGGGATTAAAGTCATTCTATAGAATGAACAGAAGAGGGGATTTTATACTATGTCTTCAAATGTTTGAAGAGGTGTCATGTGGAAAAGGAACTATATTTATTTTGTGTAGTCTTAGAGAAAAAAAAGTAGGAATAATATACTGCTATTACAAGAAGACAGATTTTGCCTTTATATAAGGAATCTAAAATGATTTGCTAAAGGAAACATTTCCTATAAGATGCTACCAAGCTAGAAATTCTTTGTACCTGGTAATGAATCATATGTCTTCAAACCATATTTATAGAAATTTATGACCAGGTAAGTATCAGCTTTCAAATACTATCTATTAAGACTTAGAACGAGTGTAACCTTAGTCAGTGGAAGACATACCCATATTGACAAAATCATAAATCTTTGAAGTATGGAAATCCAGGAAAGAATTTTATGACAACTAGATATATCTTGAACTTTGAGTCAGAGGACCTGGGTTCAAATTCTTTCTCTGTCATTTAAGGCTTATGTAACACTGGCTAAGCCCCTTACCCACTCTATATCTCAGTTTCCTCATCTATAAAATGAGTTTGAGTAGATAATTGCCGAATCCTTGCAGCTCAAAGTTTACGATAATGTAAATATGGAAGGAGTTACTTTGTGAGCTAAAAAGTTTTCTATCACTAAAAATATCAAAGTATATTCTAGATATCAACTTATTGAATATATTATAAAAACGAATATGGGGCAGCTAGGTGGCACAGTGAATAGAGCACTGGCCTTGGAGTCAGGAGGATCTGAGTTCAAATTTGGCTTCAAACACTTAACATTTACTAGCCATGTGACCTTGGGCAAGTCACTTAAACCCAATTGCCCTGCCTTCTCCCCTCCAAAAAGCAAAAAAAAAAAAAAAAAGACAAAAATAGCAACAACAACAAAAAGAAAATGAACATGCATTGTGTAGGAGATTAGATAACTTTTTAAATTCTTTCTAAGTTTGAGAGTCTATTCTTAAAAATTAATATTTTTATTATGTTTTGGGGCCATTTCTAATATGTGGCATTATATAAAGTAATAATGGAAACCATAGGATTCATTTACAATTGTTTACTTTATACCATACTTTGATTCTTTGTAGGAATGCATTTGATTGCATGAAATGTGGTCATTCTCTTTTTTGGCACTAAGTCACTTGTCCAAGGTCACACAGCTAGTGTGTCAAGTGTCTGAAGCCAGATTTGAACTCAGGCCCTCCTGATTCTAGATCTGGTGCTCTTTTTCACTGTGTCACCTAACTTCCACAAGTGTGATCATTCTTGAAGTACCCTGTGCCCAATACTAAAAAATTTGAGAGACCTTAAGCATCCTGAAAAGAGCACAAAACTTGGAATCAGTATATGGAGTTTAAGATTTTTATCTGACATTAATTGTTTGACCTTGGGCAAGTTGCTTAGCCTTTCCAGATCTCAGTTTTGTTCAGATGTAAAAATAGAAATAAAAATATTTATTCTACCTATGTCACAGGGATTCTATGAGGTCAATTTATTTGAAAACTATAAAGTATTTAATCAATGTGTGTGCATTTTTATTATTATTGAACAATAGCTACCTATAAATAATCTGGGTTAAAATAGTGGGTGGAATAATCGACCGTACTATCCAACATTGGTGGCTAGAAAAAGGAAGTTAATAACAGGTAGGGTCATACAATGGAGTTCTAGTGGCACAAATCATTAAAGTTCCTACAAGAGAGAAACCCCACCATTTAATATATGGAGGAAAAGTCTCCAACAAAACTAAATCTAGTTAGCCATCACTCCTCTAAATGCCTTCTTTTGTAGAATAAGGACTCTCAGATCACGGTATTTTGCATCTGGTTTCAATTCCATGGAAGAAGATGTCTAACTATTGGGTCTCCCCAGGTATTGTTTCCACCTTCTTGCCTCATTTTTTGGGTTCTTTCCCCTCCATTTTGTTGTAAATTTTTTGAAGGAAAGCACTCTTTTTAATTGATTGCATCCCCCAGTGCTTATATATACCAGCACAGTGCCTGGTATATAGTGGGTGTTTAATAAATGTTTGTATTGGATTGGTCATAATCTCTGGTAGAAAAGTATACAAAAGAATATAAAGCAACCTTTAGTGAAAACTGAATGATCTTTTGTCATAAGAAAACTCACAAAGGAAAGAAACTGTAGAGAATATGGGGCAATTTTTACTCAGTCTATCACTTATTGGACAACAAATGAGAGTTCATACTAGAGAGAAACTCTAAATATAATGAATGTGGTTATGTCTTCAGTAATAGTTCTCATTAGAAATCATCATCTAGGTGAGCTTATAAATGTGGAAATGCATAATTTTCCCAAGATTTATTTTTATTTAATATACTTATATCTAGAAATATGCAACTACTTCCCTGTTAGTTCATAAAAATGCCAACATGTACAGATGTTGCTACTAAAGATGAAAAGAAACAGAGGATTTTCACATCCAAATCATTGTATACTTGCTAGTGTTTTGTATTTATACTTCTGCCTCCTACCTTTTCTTGTTTCTTTGGCTGCTGCAGATGTCCTGATTTATGACAGAAAACCAAATATTTTGACCATTCTCTATATCTTACTCTCTTTTTTTTTTACCCAAGTATTGGCTTTTTTCCCTCTTCTTTCTTATTTGGCTTCTGAATTTTGCTTGTCTGTCTACTTTCTGACTCATTGCTTCACCTTGACCTTCATTTTTTGTCTGCATCCATGGTCTAGACTAGACCTGCCTTCCTGAAAGATCTATCACCAAACCTCAATAGAGTATATGGTTCCTTGGGGCTCAATTTCTCATATAATGCCCATACTGTGCTGTCCCTGGTCTTGGTGCTGGTTGATTCAAATAAGTTACTTAAGGCTAAGTGTGCACATACCTCACCTATTTTCATTTCTTCCTTTTTAACCTCCTATGACTAATCAACATTCACTTTTCCATTTGCTATTTTAAAGTTTTATTGATGTGTTTTGTTTTTACATTACAAATATTTATGAATAATCCCCACTTCCTGAGAGTACTCTTGTAACAAAATAAAACAGTTGAGTTCAACTAATAATACAGTGACCTCATCTAAAAATGTATGCAACATTTCACATCCTAACACTCTCTAACTATTTTTTTTACCTTTCTAATACCTTTTTTTCTATATTTCTCCCTCTCTTTATTTCAAAAGATTGACCTTTTCCCACTTTTGATCTTTTTCACTACTCCCTCTCTAAGCTTAAGGTTTATTTTGCTTATGACCAAATCTCTCCCTAAATCTATCCTCCTTTTCATATTTTCTTTTGCCTTCTTCCTTTTCCAATCTATATTCCTGTATAGTTGAATATATCTATACACTTAATTCTGTGTGTGTGTGTTATACTCATTCAAAGTTATATTTTGGTCCTACTTCTAAGGGTAGCAGTAAAATCTTTCCAGTTATGCTTAATTAAACATTTGTATTTACCTTTAACTTCTTTCAACTCAAACCCCATTATCACTTATTTACCAAGCCCTGCAGATTTTATCTGAACAATGCTTCTCACATCTGTCTCTTTTCTATTCCTATTCTCACGAGAGCTTCAGGACCTCTTACCTCATTTATTGTAATATCCAGTTAATTGATCCTGGTATCTCCAGTCTCTATACTCTCTTTCAAAAATCTATAAAAATAGTATTGCTCCTTTATTCAAAACATTATAGTAGCAAGGGGGGCAGAGTCAAGATGGTGGAGTAGAAGCAGGGCTTCTGCCAGGCTCCAGCTTCCACCTTCCCCAATCCATGTAAAAGGGGCCTCTGAATAAACTTTGTAGCTGCAGGACCCACAAAATGACACAGAGAATCTAACCTCCCACTGAGTACAGCCTGGCAAGCTGGCAGCAATGGCCAGCTCAGCACTCTGGGAGCTGAGCCCAGCCACTTGCCAGCTGAGGTTTTAGCCCCAGGGCGGGCCTGACCAGCTGAAGACTGGAGGGATTCCAGTTCATCAGCAGTTGTGGCAGTTTTGAGATTCATCAACACATAGATGCAAAGGATGAAGTGATAGGTAAGTGCAGTCTGGACTTTGGGACCCAGTAGGTGGGAGTACATTAGCTTTTGGCCCCAGGGCAAGAAGCCCCGGAGACTCCCAGCATAGCCAGTGCCACGTGGCAGATTCAGCTCCTGGCCTGCAGAATGTAGGGGGACAAAGTGACCAGTATAAGGGGTAATCACTCTTGCTTTAACCTGCTTGGATCTGAATTGCAGTCTAGGGTGGAGGTTCTGGGGTGTGTGACCAGCTTGCCAGAGCGGGTGGAGACCTCAGGGAGGGCACCCAACTAGTAACCTCTGGGACAAAAGCTCCCCTGTCTGGTGGCAGTGTTCTACTGTGGCAAAAAGCCCAGGGGTCAAGTGACTGAGGGGTGACATGACCAGACAAAGGAAGCAAAACAAACAGAAGGTTCCAACATTAGACTCCTATTTTGGGGACAAAAAGTAGCAAAGCATGGAAAAGGAGAGGACAGTGAAGTCAGAACTCTTGCACCAAAAGCTTCAAAGCAAAATATGATCTGGTTACAGGCCATAGAGGACCTTAAGAAGCAGATAAGAGAAGTGGAGGAAAAATTGGGAAGAGAAATGAGAACAATGCAAGAAAATTATGAAATGAGAGTCAACAACCTGACTGAGGAAAATCACACCTTAAAAAACAGACTGAGTCAATTGGCAAAAGAGGCTCAAAAAAGGCAATGAGGAGAGGAATGCCTTGCAAAGATGAATTTACCAGATGGATAAAGAATCTCAAAAGCTCAATGAGGAGAATCATTCCCTCAGATTTAGACTGGAGCAAATGGAAGCTAGTGACTTTAAGAGAAATCAAGATGCTGTTAAACAGATCCAAACAAATGAAAGAATAGAAGGCAATGTGAAAGATCTCATGGGAAAAACCACTGACCTGGAAAATAGATCCAGGAGAGATAATTTAAAAATTGTTGGACTACATGAAAGCTACGATCAAAGCAAGAACCTAGAAATCATCCTCCAAAAAATTCTCAAGGAAAATTGCCTGATGTTTTGGAACCAGAAGGCAAAATAGAGGTTGAAAGAATCCACCAATCACCTCCTGAAAAAAGATCCCAAAAAAGAAAACTCCTAGGAATATTATAGCCAGGTTGCAGAGTTCGCAGATCAAGTAGAGAATATTACAAGCAGCCAGGAAGAAACAAGATGAATATTGTGGAAACAAAATCAGGATAACCCAGGATCTGGCAGCTTCTACACTGAGGGATCAAAGGGCCTGGAATAGGATATTCCGGAGGGCAGAGGAGCTGGGATTAAAACCAAGAATCAACTACCCAGCAAAATCGAGTATCATCTTTCAGGGGAAAATATGGTCATTCTGTGGAATAGAGGACTTTAAAACATTCTTAATGAAAAAAAAAAAACCAGTGTTGATTAGAAAATTTGACATCCAGATACAAGAAGCAAGAGAAGTTTGAGAAGGTAAACCGGAAAAAGAAATCAGAAGCCACTGATAAAAGTTAAACTATTAACATTACTATATGGAAAAAATGATAATTGTAACTGATGAAACTTTTCTCTGTATGAAAATCGTTGAAGGGAATATAAATTTTATACATATGTATGTATGTCTATATCAGAAAGTATACAGACGTATGAACACATGTGTGAATGTGTGTATCTATGCTTACAGGTATACATAGATAGAGGGCACAGGACCAATTTAATAGGAAGGAATGATACTTAAAAAGGGAAATTAAGAGGTGAGAGAGGAATATAATGAGAGGAGATGGAAAGACAGAATGGGGTAAACTATCTCATAAAGAAGAGTCAAGGGTAAAGGGTTACAATGGAGGGGAAGAATAGGAAGGCAAAAGGGAATGGGTCAACCTTATTCTGTCTGAATTTGGCTCAGGGAGCGGATGTCATACGCACTAAATAGGGTATCTCACCCTACAGGAGAGTAGGGGGGAAGAGGATGAGAGGAGGGATGATGGAAGGGAGAGCAGGCTGGGGGTCAGGGAAGTTGGAAGCACTCACTTTTGAAAAGGGATGGGGATCAAAGTAGAGAATAGAACAAGTGGGTGGTGGGATTGGAGGAGGGAAATATAGTCAGTCTTTTACAATATATCTACTATGTTAATGTTTTGCATTAGCTACACATGTACAATCTATACTGAACTGCTTATCTTTCCAGTAAGGGTGGGTGACAAGGGAGGAAGGGAATGAATCTGGAATTCAAAGTTTTAAAATCAAATGTTTAAATTATATATGCATATATACTATTACTAATACTATTTTACATGTAATTGGGACAGAAGATATACAGTCACTGTGGCATAGAGATCTACCATGCCCTACTGGAAAAGTCTAAGGGGGTATGGGAGAAGATAAGTGAGACAGCAGATTGGAGGAGGAGATATCCTGTGGGACTGCTATTTTGGGGTTGTGGGTAGGGGAAAAATGGGGAGAAAATTTGTAACTTAAAATCTGGCAGAAACTAATGATGTAAATCAGAAGTTAATAAAGCATTTGAAAAAAAACTTATAGTAGCTCCCTATTACCTAGAGGATAAGGACAAAACACTTTAACTTGGCATTTTAGGTCTTCACAACTTGGCTCCAACTTACCTTTGAAATATGATCTCATACCCTTTTCCTTCACAATTTCCTAATCCACTTTTTGCAATTTATAATCCAACCATATTGAGTTTAGTAATACAGATTATGGTATATTATGCTCAGAGAAACTGGGTTGGAATCCTGGCTCTTCCCTTTACATTTCATAACTCACTTATACTCTCTGGGCCACATTTTCCTCCTAAAGTTGTCATTCCAGACAAATTGAACCTCTTACTTATTTACCGATGTTACTGTTTTAGACTTTTGCTTTGTAAATTTCGATAGGCATTATGTCCTGTTGGGAACACACTCCCTCCACATTTACACCTGTTTAAATTATTCTTTCCTTTCAAGGCTCAGTTTGAGGACCACATCCCCAGATAAAAATGCTTCCTGAGGAAAGAAATTTATTCACTTTTTCCCTCTAGCAACTGTGAAGTACTTTCCACAAAATATGCATTTATACATTCCTACACACTGATACACAAAACACACATATACGCATTATATGTATGTGTAGTGGGATATTAATATACACATATATATCTCTGCAATACATACATGGGAGCAAATGTATATATGCATGCATATTTACATATACATGTCCATATTTATAAGTAAATTGCATACTTTGGGGAAAGTATGGTGATAGTAGCCAAAGGGACAAACAAAACAGGAGTTTCTGTCCTTAAGAAGGATATATATAAAGGATGCATTTAAATGTATGTGTATATATATGTATATATACATATATACACATAGATATAGAAACATAAAACATATTCCCAATATACATAATATAATAAATATACAATCACAAATACATACTTGTATATACATACATAAACATTCATGCATGTGCACACACACGTGTATGTGTGTGTGTATGTGTGTTGAAGCAGTTAGGCGACTCAGATGATAGAGTGCTAGGCCTAAGGAAGAACAGAGTTCACATCCAGTTTCAGATACTTAACTTACTACCTGTGTGACCTTGAGTAAGACACTTAACCTCTATTTGCCTTAATCCACTGGAGAGAAGGAAATAATAACCTACTCCAGTGTCTTTGTGTATGAATGTTATAGTCCATGGTATCCCAAAGAGTTGGACATGATGGAATGATTGAAGAACAACACATGCTTATGAATGTTTGTGTGTGTATACATATATTCACACACACACATATATATGTACACACATATATAGACACATATACATATCTATGTAATTTTAATACAGGTTAAATATGTTCTCAAATAAACAATCACTAATTTTTCCTGAACTCAGGAGAGGCTCTAAGAAACGCTGGGCTCCATTTCAATCTCATCTATTTCAAAAATTCAAGCAAAATTCCCTTCGTATTCATAACCAGTGCAGACTGTGGAATATATGCATTATTAAGGGTTATGCTTTCAAAATATTCCTCCTGAGAATAAAAAATCACAGTGGTACAGTGGAATATGTGTATGATTTGCAGTCAATAAGCCCTGGGTTTCAGCCTCAGCTCTGCCACTTACTGCCTTTTGTAAAGTTGGAGGAGCCACTGAACATCTCTTGAACCTACCTTCTATGTAAACTGGGAAAAAAAAACCAATCACCTAGACTAGAAGATCTCTAATATCCATTCTAGTTCTATATCTGTGACCCTAGTTTTCTGAGTCAAACTCATATGTATAGCAAGTCGATGTTTCAACATATTTCAAAGATTAAAACTGCGTTTAATTTTGTCATGAGTTTTAAAATAATATTGTTTAGATCATTTAAAAAATTAGTGAAAACCACATAAAATGTTTCACAAAAGTTTCTCTTTCTTTCTCTTTCCCTCCCTCCCTCCCTCCCTTTCTTTCTTTCTTTCTTTCTTTCTTTCTTTCTTTCTTTCTTTCTT
>NW_027187391.1:61462434-61489423 GCF_028583685.1 Petaurus breviceps papuanus
CTTTCTTTCTTTCTTTCTTTCTTTCTTTCTTTCTTTCTTTCTTTCTTCCTTCCTTCCTTCCTTCCTTCCTTCCTTTCTTTCTTTCTTTCTTTCTTTCTTTCTTTCTTTCTTTCTTTCTTTCTTTCTTTCTTTCTTTCTTTCTTTCTTTCTTTCTTTCTTTCTTTCTTTCTTTCTTTCTTTTTCTTGTAGTTTGCCTCATTTAACATTGGGATCAGGGTCATTTCTATTTCAAAAGTATGTAAAGTCTGCCATCTAGTGGTAGCTGTTTGGTCACAATAGGGTGAATAAAAACATTTTATAATGTTTACAAAATTTTCAATTCATTCTTTTATTTTTCAAATGGACTGATAAAATGTGCTATACTATGTCTAAATTCTATTAATAATAGTAATGGTAATAATAATAGTAGTAGATTTAAAAAAAAATAAATCAATTTTGAAAATATTTGCTTTTTTCAGTGTGCATTAATCTCCAACAGTATCATTTCTTTGCTAAAAGAAATTTATTGAGACCAGGGTCATGCAGTTTGAATCATGACTTTGCTGTTTATTGTCTATGTGATTTAATCTCTTCAAACTTCAGTTTCTTCATCTGTAAAATGAGGGGCCATGGGTTTGATGACTCTGAGGCCTCTCTCCTTTATTTTGACCTTTAAAACTTTGTTTACATGGTTAAAATATTTTTCTGGTTAAATAGAAAATTGGAGTATACTTTGTGTTTTAAATAATTCAATTAATATCATCATTAGCTCAGATGAATAGAAGTTATAGGTTAATATACTAGTTTCACAGTTCTTCAACTCCATTGTCTTTACTCCGATTTGGCAGCATACTTGTAAAATCATTAGATCTCATTACTCCAAAAAAAAAAACCACCCTGCAACACTACCAAAATCTTGAAGTATAATATCCCATTCTCTTTCCAAATCCAACCTTCTACATTATACCCTTGCCATCACTGAATCAACAAGATTAATAAGGTGTCCAAAAGATTTCTTAGATGTCTATAATTCTAGAGCTCACGGTGTTAAGCATTGGGCACAATATAAAAACATAAAAAAACATCACTGAGGCATTACAGTTTAATACATATTCAGAATAAGGAGAACTTTGACAAGTTACTCGGGTTATTATTATTTTTAATTAAATGAGAGTATTGTACTATATCATTGAAATGAACTAAAAAAAAGTGGGACATAGTAACTTAGAAAGCCACAGGTTGACAATATATTTTGTATTATATTTTTATTTATTCTGTTAGATATTTCTCAATTATGGTTTTTTTATTTTTTTAATGCTTTATTAACTTCTGATTTACATCATTCGTTTCCGCCAGATTTTGAGTTACAAATTTTCTCCCTGTTTTTCCCCTATCCACTGCCCCAAAATAGCAGTCCCACAGGATATCCCCACCTCCAATCTGCTCTCTCCCATATTTTCTCCCCTACACCTTTCTACTTTTCCAGTGGATCTCTATGCCTCAGTATCTGTATATCTTATTTCCCAATTACACATAAGATGGTATTACCCATATATACATATATATATACACACATATATTTGAATATTTGATTTTAAAACTTTCAATTCCAGATACATTCCCTTCCTTTACTGGGAAGATAAGCAGTTCAGTATAGGTTGTACATGTGCGGCTAATGCAAAACAATAACATAGTAGATATATTGTAAAAGACTTACTATATTTCCCTCCCTCCTATCCCACCTCCCACTTGATCTATTCTCTACATTGATCCCATCTATTTTTAAAAGTGAGTGCTTCCAACTTCCCTCCCCCTCCGCCTACCCTCCCTTCTATCATCCCCCCTCTCTTCCCTTTCCCCCCCTATTCTCCTGGAGGGTGAGATACCCTACTTAGTGTGTATTTCACTCCCTCCTCAAGCCAAATTCAATGGGAATAAGGTTGACCCATTCCCTTTTGCCTTCCTATTCTTCTGCTCTATTGTAACCATTTTCCCTTGCCTCCTGTATGAGATAGTTTACCCCAATCTGTCTTTTCCCATCTCCTCTCATTATATTCCTCTCACCTCTTAATTTCACCTTTTAAGTATCATTCCTTCCTGTTAAATTGGTCCAGTGCCCTCTATCTATGTATACCTATAAACATATATACACACATTCACATATGTATTCATATGCCCATATACCCTCATATATAGACAAATTATATACATATATACATATATATATGAGAAAAGTTTCATAAGTTATAATTATTGTTTTTCCATGTAGGAATGTTAATAGTTCAACTTTGATAAGTTCCTTATGATTCCTTTTCCCTGTTTACCTTCTCATGCTTCTCTTGCTTCTTGTATCTGAATGTCGAATTTTCTATTCAACTCTGGTTTTTTCAGCAAGAATGCTTGAAAGTCCTCTATTCCACTGAATAACCATATTTTCCCCTGAAACATAATACTGAGTTTTGCTGGGTAGGTGACTCTTGGTTTTAATGCCAGCTCCTTTGCCCTCTGGAATATCATATTCTAAGTCCTTCGATCCCTCAGTGTAGAAGCTGCCAGATCCTGGGTTATCCTGATTGTGTTTCCACAATATTCAAATTGTTTCTTCCTGGCTGCTTGTAATATTCTCTCCTTAATCTGGGAATTCCAGAACCTGGCTATAATGTTCCTAGGAATTTTCTTTTTGGGGTCTTTTTCAGGAGGTGATCGGTGGATTCTTTCAATCTCTACTTTGCCCTCTGGTACTAAAACATCAGGTCAGTTTTCTTTGAGAACTTCCTGGAGGATGATTTCTTAGGTTCGTACTTTGGTCATGGCTTTCAGGCAGTCCAATAATTTTTAAATTATCTCTCCTGGATCTATTTTCCAGGTCAGTGGTTTTTCCCATGAGATATTTCACATTGCCTTCTATTCTTTCATTTGTTTGGATCTGTTTAACAGCATCTTGATTTCTCATAAAGTCATTAGCTTCCATTTGCTCCAATCTAATTCTGAAGCAATGATTCTCCTCATTGAGTTTTTGAGATTCTTTTTCCATCTGGCAAGTTTGACTTTTTAAGGCATTCTTCTCCTCATTGCCTTTTTGGGCCTCCTTTGCCATTTGAGTCAGTCTGTTTTTTAAGGTATTATTTTCCTCAATCAGGCTATTGAGTCTCATTTCATAATTTTCTTGCATTGTTCTCTTTTCTCTTCCCAATTTTTCTTCCACTTCTCTTATCTGCTTCTTAAGGTTCTCTATGGACTGTAACCAGTTTGTATTTTCCTTTGAAGTTTTTGGTGTAGGAGTTCTGACTTCACTGTTTTCCTCCTGTTCCATGCCTTGCTCCTTTTTATCCCCCAAATAGGAGTGTAATGTTGGAATCTTCTGTCTGCTTTGTGTCCTTTGCCTGCTCATTTTGCCACTCAATTATTTGACTTGTGGGCTTTTTGCCACAGTAGGACTCTGCCACCAGACAGGGGAGCTTTCGTCCCAAATGCTGGAGTTTTCTCAGCTGCTGGAGGTATTAGATGGGTGCCCTCTCTGAGGTCTCCACACCCTCTGGCAAGCTGGACACACACCCCAGAACCTCCACCCTAGACTGCAATCCAGATCCAAGCAGGTTAAAGCAAGAGTGATTACCCCTCAGACTGGTGCTTGGTCACCCTACACTCTGCAGGCCAAGATCTGAAGCCACCATGTGGCGCTGGCTGGCTGTGCTGGTGTCTCAGAGGCTTTTTGCCCTGGGGGTAAAAGCCACGCACTCCCACTTATTGGTAGTAAAGTCCAGACTGTACTGACCTTTCACTTTGTCCTTTGTGTCTATGTGTTGATAAATCTGGAAACGGCCACAGCTGTTGCTGATCTGGAGTCCCTCTGGCCGGCAGCTGGTCAGGCCTGCCTTGGGGCTAAAGCGTTGGGGAGGGGCTGGGCTTGGCTATCAGAGCACTGTGCTGGATTCCTGCCGGCCTGCTGGGCTGTTCTCAGCAGGAGGTTAGTTTCTCTCTGTCATTTTGTGGGTTCTGCAGCTCCAAAGTTTGTTTAGAGTCCCCTCTTTACATGGATTGGGTAGGGTGGAAGCTGGAGCTGCTGGGTCTTGCTTCTACTCCCCCATCTTGGCTCCGCCCCCTCCTCAATTATGTTTTAATCTAGTTCCATTGGCACTTGAGTTTTGCTGGCAATATTGTGCCAAGGGATCACTAGTTTGGCACTTCTGTACTACATGACCTTGGAACCCTTTTTATCTCTCAGTCTGGAATTTACAATGATCATAAAGTACTATTGGTGGAGCTGTTAACTGGTCTAATCATTCAGGAAAACATTTTGGAATTATGCAAGAAACATACAAATTATACATTTGACCTCATATTATTTTATATTATACTTTATATGCAGTTTTACTGCAATAGATAATATACCCAACAGAGATCAATGGTAGGGGATAAGAAAGGTCTTACAAATTCATGGAAACATATCTGTATTTTTTAATTGTGTAGGTATTTTTATAGTGTCAAAAAGAAACACTAGAAAAAATGGCAATCCAATTGATTGGGAAAGGGTTCTGTGGTATCGATGCAATGAGCAATGTTTCAGTAAGAAACAATGGATGTGAAGACTTTAGAGAAATTTGAGAAATCTTGTTTGAGCAGATGCAAAGCTAAGAAATAAAACTAAGAGAAAAATGTGCACAATAACCTCATTAATATAAAGGAAAAGGAACATTGAAAGAATGAGACTCTTTTTTATGTTGTGACCAGTATTAGAAGTCTTAGAAGACTGAATTGACAAAGAGGAGTTGAACTAGTGGTACAAAATGAAGCATATATAGATTTTTAAATATAGAAAAATAGTGTTTGGTTTGGTTAAACTTGCTTTTCTATATCAATGGAGTTTTCTAATGATATTTGTGGAGCAACTGAGAAATTATAGAAAATTATAAAGTATTAGCAAAACTTGAAAAACTCTGGAAAATAAAGACTATATATAGAAAGATGCATCTGAATTCAGACAAAGAACTGATAAGTATGTATGGAGTAATTTTACATATATACATATATTTGTGTATGGATGTATATATGTACCTATTTAGATTTAATGGTAGCCTTCTCCAGGGGGGGGGGGGGGAAGGAATGAAGAAAAAAAGAAATTTACAAGATAATTTTGTTGTACATTTGAAAGGAATAACAAGTTTTGCACAGTAGATGTGCAGTTTCATGTGCAATCATCTTTTATATTGTACTGTTATAGAAATGCTTTTCTTACTCCATTAACTAAAAATAAATTTAAAATAAAAAGCAAATGTATCAAAAAATAAAGATAATTAAGGAAAATAGTAAATAAACAAAAAAGGAACCAGGGTTGTAGGTACTGTGTGTTTGCATAGACAAGGAGTCTGTGCCTTAATGTTAGTCACATAAGGTTAAAATTTTTATTTCATAAACTATATAATTTTGTAATTTATTTGGTTTTAAAATATAAAAATTTCTTTGTAGGAAATATTTTAAATCATAAAGTGACTGCACAAATTCAACTTTTTAAACTAAGAGCATTTTTTCTATATTTTGGTCATGGGAGAAAAGGTTCAGACATAGAGATATGTGGTGGTGACAGCTACCTTTTTTTTTTTTTTTTTTTTGCTTTAAAACTCTGGAAACTGCCAAGAAAATTGAAAGTTAAAATAAGGGAGCTGAAACAATAAGATACTGAAAGAACTGGTGGATGTGATTGCTAAACTTTTTTTTTGAGGAGTTGTGGCAAATGGTAGCATTTTCATTACACTAGAGATTAGAAAATTTGTCACTTTTCAAAAACAATCTCCTTAGCAAGACATTCAAATCTCTTCATACTTCGATTCCATTATAGATTCTCTGCTTATCCCATACTGGTTTTGATTTCTATTGTTGTGGTTTTGTGTTGTTTTTAATCATGTCTGATTTCATGACTCCTTTTTTTTTTTGGCTTTTTGGAGGGGGGGAAGGTAGGGCAATTGGGATTAAGTGACTTGCCCAAGGTCACATGGCAACTATTTTATGTTAAGTGTCTGAGGCCAGATATGAACTCAGGTCCTCCTGACTCCAGGGCTGGTGCTCTATTCACTGCGCCACCTAGCCACCCCCCATTTGGGGTTTTCTTGGCATAGATGCTGGGGTGGTTTGCCTTTTCCTTTTCCAGCTTATTTAACAGTTGAGGAAACTGAGGCAGATAAGATTAAATGATTTGCCTAGGGTCAGACAGTTAGTATGAGTCTGAGCCAGATTTGAACTCAAGAAGAGGAATCACTGTGGTACCTACGGTAAACTTTAAATTATAGTCAAATTGAATTAACGTCCATCCTTGATGACATCCTTCATGTAATCATTCATATGAAATTCATCTTTGGTTTAAATTAAAAGGCTTTTTAAATCTATGATGTTTTATTCATAGTGTTACATATATGCTGAATATTTACTTCTGCATGTCTAAGTATTAAAATTCCCACCTGTCTTAAAAGATTTTGCTCAAATGTCAATTCTTGCATTATCCCTTGTTAGGAAACATAATTTCTTCCCCACAAGTCACATGGTGTCTTACACTTTTGTTATGAACTTTTGTCATTTCATGTATACATATATATATATATATATATATGACTATATACACATATATAACTTGGTCAAAATATACATGCATATATGTGTGTGTATATACATATACATGCAAATGTTGTCTTGCCTGTATCTAGATGCATAATCACTTGACAGTTTTCTACCATGTTTCAGTGAATCCAAGATTTTATTGATGTGCTTCTTCCTTCCATTGGCACAATCACAGCCAATAAGCAATTTCTCCATGTTTATATTTTTCTGTATGTTTCCATAAGAAATCCACACAGTGTCTTGGAGAACGTTTTGAAATTTTTATGATTTTTTTTTATCACTTGGACTGTCAATCTATTATTATTCACTCCTTGTACATGACTGGACGGTGTCCTTTCTTAGTTTTTTTTTGGGGGGGGTGGTGATAGTAAATGTTAATTCTTTCTGGAAAAATGCATACAAATATATATGAAACCTGTTTAATTTGCAATATTAACATTTTCTCCATGACTTTTCTAACACTAAATAATCAATAAAAATTCAATCCCTAATTTGCAGCCTTTGAAAATTTTCGAGTTATAAATGCTCACACTGAAAATTTAACAGTTGGTTTTCAAAAGCCAGTTCCAACTGCCTCTAGCACACTCTTGACTGTGTATATTCTTTTCTTTTTTTTTTTTTTTAGTATGGAACACTTCACAAATTTGCATGTTATCCTTGTGCAGGGGCCATGCTAATCTTCTTTCTATCGTTCCAATTTTAGTACATGTGCTGCCGAAGCAAGCACAATTGTACATATTCTTAACAGCATATTTTATGCTTCTTTTCATGTGAACTATCAATGGTTTCATCCTACAGCCTGTTTATACTCACTCTTCACACTTCCTTTACTCTTGGCTATAAGAGACCTTCAACAAATGTCTAGATAATTGAAGTCTCCCGTCACTATTTTGTTATGACTCTGTGCCATGCTTGTAACCAGCTTTCCTGAATTCTTCATCTAACAGCATCTTTCTATCCACGTGATCTATAATATTCTCTAATGACAAAATGACATGCTATTCTGCCTCTTTATACTTAACAAGTTGCTCCTCTCTGTGATTCTTGGGTTTCCTCACATGAACATATCCCCTTAATAGATAACTCGTTTTTAAATAAAATATATCTTTCTAGCTTCACATTCCTACTAAACCTTAGCAATACTTATGAAGTCAAATTTTCATTTTTCTGGTACGATAGCTAGATCATTTTGCTTGCTATCTATACTTTGTACAATTATGCATAGACTTGAGGTAGCTCATTTTTATTACCTTACTCTTCTATTGGAATTTCTTAAGAACCTATGTATTTTAGAGGCAGTTAGGTGGCTCAGTGGATAGAGAGTTGGGCTTAGAGTCAGGAAGTCCTGAGTTCAAAAGTGGCCTCAGACACTAGCTTGCTTTGTTACTGTGGTCAAGTCACATAATCCCTGTTTGCCTAAATTTCCTCAATCGAAAACTGGGGAAAACAATAGCACCTACCTCTCAGGGATGTTATGAGAATGCAATGAGATAATATTGGTAAAGTTCCTGGCACATAGGAGGTGCTTAATAAATTCTTATTCTTGTCCTCCCTCCTTATATGTCTTAACTTCTATTCTACTTTTGTTGGTAAGCCTAGTACTTAGCACAGTATAGAAGTTTAATATATTTTTATTGACTGACTGTATCTATTCTTTATGGTATATGTTCAGTGGAATAAACGTAAGTAATTTTTTCTTTCTTCTTCCTTTTCATTTCAAAATCTTTCTAATTAAATTTGAAAAACTATAAACACATATATTCTTATCATTTGTTAAGTACACTCATCCTGACCAGGAGACTCTCTGCTCTTTATTTTTAATCATGGAGCAGAATTCCAAATCCCATTCTAAGATATCATGCTCTTTACCTACTGTTTACCTCCTAAATCTCTCTCTCTCTCTCCATCTCTCTGTCTCTGTCTCTGTCTCTCAGAGATATAAAGATAAAGAGCATGATATCTCAGTGTATGAGAGAGAAAGAGAGAGAGAGAGAGAGAGAGAGAGAGAGAGATAGAGAGAGAGAGAGAGACAGAGACAGAGAGAGAGAGAGAGAGAGAGAGAGAGAGAGAGAGAGAGAGAGAGAGAGAGAGAGAGAGAGGATCCCTTCCCTTCAATAGGCAAATTAAAGACCGCCAATGCCACTAAAGCCTTTGGCATTTTGCCTGAGATTCTGAAATCTTTGACAACGTTTAATGGATTCTTTCTGGCAATACAATTTGTATCCATGTGAATTACTAAAAGTAGAATGATAATATTTATTGCTTTTGATATCTTGTTTTCATACATTCTCTGTCACATCTTGGATATAAGCCCTAGGAAGAAAGCAACCTGGATATTGCTGTTATAAGTGTTTCAACAAATAATTGCCTCAGTACCCATAAATGGGAAGTCATCAACTACCATTACTCATCTCCAATTCCTCTCACTCTTACTGTATTGCATATCACCTGACAGCATCAGTAGATCTATTTCCTTGTGTGTGCTGACTGCTTATAGAGCATAAGCTGTTTTGGGCAGAATCTGCTTTGGCTTTTGTATTTGTATCCCCGTATTTTAACACAATGTTTGGCAAATAGTAAAGATACTAAATGAAATTTCATTCATTAATTCAAGCATTTATCATTCTGTACAGTACCAATAGCTACTTCCTCCTGAGAATATTTAGCTTCCCCTTCTTAGGGGAGAGTCTCAAATTTTTTAGTTTCCCATTTGGTAGTCCTGCTTTTTTTTTCTTTCCTCTACTGTGTGAGAGTCTTCTACCTTCCAATTTCTTGATATAAGTCAGAATTCACATCTACTTCTTCAAATCCTTTTTATATTTCCTCTGTCCTTTCACTAAAGCCATCTTTCCATTTTTTTTTTTTTGGCGTTTCCCTGTTCTTGATAACCTGGAGTATAGAAAAGTGTGCCTTGAAATCCTTCATCTACTCTCTTAGGATGGAAAGCATTTTGCCCTTTAAGCATGTGTAGGAGTCACTTAATTGTGGAAAAAACACAAACATCACTCACTCAGTTCAAGTGGTTATAGATCCTTTTTCCCATTCACCATACTTAGTAGTATGATATCTTCAGATTTTATATCTTGTGCTCAAAAATCTATGGAGAACTGCTTAGGGATGTTTACAATCCAAGTCTCCTTATATCTATCCTTTCATTAACACCTTGAGCATGTCCCCAGAATGCCCAAGCCTTGACAGTCTTAGCATCTCTTAACATCCATGCCTACCTTCCTATCCCTTCTTTCACTAATCTCTTACCTAGTCATGCTATTTATTTTACTTAGTTTTTTTTACTCAACTTACCAAATACCATTCCCTCAAGTTTATTCCATCCTCTTTAACTCAAGTTTCTCCTCTTTATACTAAAAGCTTTCATTTCCTTATAGTCTTTTTTATTTCTCACTACCCCCCAAGTCCTGCTACTTAGTGTTTATATACTTGATCTTGCGTTGTTATCCTCCATTCTTTCTATGTTCAAGTCCTTCTCCATTATCCCTTGAAGTACTCCACAATTTTTCATCACAAAATTCAGTGTTGGACCTTATTCACTATTTTAAAGTCCCATAAACCATCCCAATAACTCCTCTTTATTTAGCTCAAATTCTTATACTTTTCCCTTTTATTCCATACAATCTTCCCTTCTACTAGCTAGAGGTAGGATGGAATTTTAGGTGTGAATGCTCTTTTACTTATAGAAGTAAGGAAAGTATCATAATGTTCCTGGGAATGGTAGCCCTGGGGACTTGGTATATAAGGATTATATCTAGTTTTGTCACTCCTAGGCTAATGAGGCAGTCACCTGTAATGGCAATGGTAATTTGAAGATCTTCCCTGCCCTTAATAAGCCTAGGAGAATTTGAAGACCTTCCCTGATTTGAAGATTTTCCCTGTCCCCTAATAGGCTGAGGTGAGAGGAATTTGCTGAAGGGTGGAGCAGAGCTTACAGGAAAGTGGGAATCCTAGTAGTTAGAGCTGGGGGGAGGAGAGGACGTACCCAGTGAGACAGGCTTGTGAGAGTTGGTTTGTGCAAATGCTAAAGGATGGTGTGGCTCTCTGCTGTGTTGTGGTATATTAATTTCTATGTTGCTATGATGCATTTGCTTTCCTGGTGTTGGGAATTGGTTTTCTGGTGTCCAAATAAATGTTTTACTTCTGTCTTCTATATGGAGAGTCTATTATATTTTGCAATTGAGAATTATGCAGGCATATTTACAGTCACTGTCAGCTCTGTGACTATTGTGTTGGTGCTTCATCATCCCAATAGGTCCTTCCTCCTTCGAACATCAAGGCATCTCTTTGAGATGAACTAGAATCCCAAATTTTGTGGGTATTGAATATGGTCTATAATAGGTGTGTCTGAAAAGTTAGCCATATCTGACATCATCAGCAGAGCAAAGTCAAGAATTTGGCAGTGATGCCACTGTGCAAAATTTTCTATTATATAAGACCACTAGACAAAAATTTCCAGAAAAGAGATCAGGTGTAAATTAAGAGAAGGGGAATTTCTTTTTTGTTTGCTTAGTACTTTATTTTCCCATAACACATAAATTTTTTTTTAACATTTGTTTTTAAAACTTGGACCTATGAATTCGCTCCCTTCCTCCCAACCCACCCCCCTCATTGTGAAGGCAAGTAATTCAATATAGGTTACACATGTGTAGCCATGTAAACCATACTTTCTTTTTTTAAATTTTTTTTTACTTTATCAAATGCTTTTTTAATTTCTAGTTTACATAAATCATTTACTCAAGATTTTGAGTTACAAGTTTTCTCTCCATTTTTCCCCTCCCCACCACCCTAAAATAGTGATCCCACTGAATATCCCCTCCTCCAATCAGTTCTCTCCCAATTCTTCAGCCATACACCCTCCAACTTTCCAGTAGGGCATGGTGGATCTCTATGCCCCAGTGCCTATATATCTTATTTCCCAGTTAAAAGTAAAATAATATTATATATTATATATATGCATATATTTTAAACATTTGATTTTAAAACTTTGAGATCCAGATTCATTCCCTTCCTTTCTTGTCATCCACCCTTACTGGGAAGATACTCAATTCAATACAGGTTGTACATGTGTAGGTATACAAACATTTCCAAAGTGGATATGTTGTAAAAGACTGACTATATTTCCCTCCCTCCTATCCCACCTCCCACTTGTTCTATTCTCTACTTTGATCCTGTCCCTTTTCAAAAGTTAGTGCTTCCAACTTTCCTCCCCCCCCCCAGCCTGCCCTACCTTCCATCATCACCCATCTCATCTTCTTCCCCCCTACTCTCCTCTAGGGTGAGATACCCTATTTAGTGTGTATGTCATTCCCTCCTTAAGCCAAATTCAATGAGAATAAGGTTGACCCATTCCTTTTTACCTTCCTATTCTTCCCCTCCATTGTAATCATTTTTCCTTGCCTCTTCTATGTGAGATAGTTTACCCTATTCTGTCTCTCCCCTTCTCCTCTCATTATATTCCTATTTCGCCTCTTAATTTCACCTTTTAAGTATAATCCTTTCCTATTAAATTGATCCTGTGCCCTCTATCTATGTATACCTGTACACATACATACACAAACTCACATATGTATTCATGTTCCCATATACCCTCCTATATAGACATATACATGTAGGTTTACACACACACACACATTTCTATTCCATTCAAATATTCTCATACTGAGAAAAGTTTCATAAGTTAAATTATAATTTTTATATGTAGGGATGCAAATAGTTCAACTCTGATAAGTTCCTTATGGTTTCTTTTCCCTGTTTACCTTCTCATGATTCTCTTTCTTCTTGTATCTGAATGTCAAATTTTCTGTTCACCTCTGGTTTTTTTGTTAAGAATGCTTGAAAATCCTCTATTCCACGGAATGACCATATTTTCCCCTGAAACATGATACTCAGTTTTGCTGGGTAGGTGATTCTTGGTTTTAATCCCAGCTCCTTTGACCTCCAGAATATCATATTCCAGGCCCTTCGATCCCTCAGTGTAGGAATTGCCAGATCCTGGGTTATCCTGATTGTGTTTCCACAATATTGAAATTGTTTCTTCCTGACTGCTTATAATATTTTCTCCTTGATATGGGAACTCTGGAATCTGGCTATAAATTTTCTAGGAGTTTTCTTTTGGGGATCTTTTTCATGAGGTGATTGATGGATTCTTTCAACCTCTATTTTACCCTCTGGTTCTCAAATATCACAGAAACTTTCCTTGAGAATTTTTGAAGAATGATTTCTAGGTTCTTTTATTTTTGGTCATGGCTTTTAGGTAGTCCAATAATTTTTAAATTATCTCTCCTGGATCTATTTTCCAGGTCAGTGGTTTTCCCAATGATATATTTCACATTGCCTTCTATTTTTTCATTTGTTTGGATCTGTTTAATAATATCTTGATTTTTCATAAAGTCACTAGATTCCATTTCCTGCAATCTAATTCTGAAGGAATGATTCACTTCAGTGAGCTTTTGAGATTCTTTTTCCATCTGACAAATTCACAGCTTTTTAAGGCATTCTTCTCCTCATTGCATTTTTGAGCCTCCTCTGAGTTAGTCTATTTTTTAATGTGTTATTTTCTTCAGTCAGGTTGTTGACTCTCATTTCATAATTTTCTTGCATAATTCTCATTTCTCTTCCCAATTTTTCCTCCACTTCTCTTATTTGGTTTTCAAAACCCTTCTTAAGGTCCTCTATGGACTGTAACTTGTTTGTATTTTTCTTGGAAGCTTTTGGTGCAGGAATTCTGACCTTGCTGTCTTCCTCCTTTCCATGTTTTGATCCTTTTTGTCCCCAAAATAGGAGTGTAAAGTTGGCTTGCTGTTCTTGCTTTGCTTCCTTTGCCTGCTCATGTTGCCACTCAATTACTTGACTTTTGAGCTTTTTGCCACAGTAGGACTCTGCTACCAGACAGGGGAGCTTTGTCCCAATCACTAGGGTCTTTGCAGCTTCTGGAGCTGTTAGTTGGGTGCTCTCCCTGAGCCTCCACATGCTCTGGCAAGCTGTTCACCTACCCCAGTCACTCATAGCTGATTATCCTACAATATTGCTGTTACTCTCTACACAATTCCTGTCACTTTGAATCAGCCTCTTGAAGTCCAAGTTTTTCTTAAAGCATCCTGCTCATCATTTCTTACAGCAAAATAATATTCCATCACAACTACATGCCACAACTTATTCAGTTGTTCTCCAGTTGATGGGATTCCCTTCAATTTCTAATTCTTTGCCAACAGAAAAGAGTTGCTACAAATATTTTTGTACATATAGTTTTTTTTTCCTTTTTTAATTCTCTTTATGGATACACACAACAGTGGTATTGCTAGGTTAAAGGTTATGCATGGTTGTATAGCTCCTTGGGAATACCTCCAAATTGTTCTACAGAATGCTTCAATCAGGTCACAACTCCACCAGTGGTGTGCTAGGGTCTTAATTTTTACACATCTCTCCAATATTTGTCATTTTGCTTTTCTGTCCTATCAGCCAATGAAGTAGTGCCTCAGAATTATTTTCATTGGTATTTCTCCAATCAAAAGTGATTTAGAACATTTTTTTTCATACGTCCACAGATAACTTTGATTATTTCATCTGTAACCTACTCATTATCTTTGAACATTGATCAATTGAGGAATATCTCTCATTTTTATAAATTTAACTCAGTTATCTATATTTTTGAGAACTATATAATGAATATATGAGACCATGATCAGAGAAAATTGCTTCTAAATTTTCTTTACAGTTATGATTGGTAACTGCATTTTCCTGCATCCTATTTCTCCCTCGTTTATTTTACTCTCTCTCCTTTCAACCTGTCCCTCCTCAAAAGTGTTTTGCTTATGACTATCCCCTCCCCCAATCTGCCCTTCAATCACCCCTCTTCTCTTATCCCTTTTCCCTCTTACTTTCCTGTAGGGTAACATAGATTTCTATACCCCATTGAATATGTATGTTATAATCTCTCTGAGCCAATTCTGATGAGAATAATGTTCACTCACTCCACACCTCCTTCCCCAACTTTCCCTCCACTGTAAAAGTCTATTTCCCCTTTTATGTGAGATAATTTGTTCCATTTTTACCTTTACCTTTTTCCCAGTGTATTTTTCTCTCATCCTTTAATTTTATATTTTCATATACCATCCCTTCATATTCCACTCAGACCTATGCTCTCTGTCTATATATACTCCTTCTAACTGCCCTAATAGTGAGAAAGTTCTTATGAATTACAAGGATCATCTTCCCATGTATGAATATAAATATTTTTACATTCATAAATCCCTTATGATTTCTCTTTCCTGTTTACTTTTAGTATTGTATTTGAAAGTCAAATTTTCAATTCAGCTGTGGTCTTTTCATTAAGAATACTTGAAAGTGCTCTGTTTCATTGAATGTCAACTTCCCCCATTGAAGGATTATACTCAGTTTTGTTGGATAGATGACTCTTGGTTATAATCCTAGTTCCTTCACCCTCCAGAATATCATATTCCAATCTCTCCAGCATCCAAACTGCTAAATCTTGTGGTTTCCTGACTATGGCTCCATGATACCTGATTTTTTTTTTTTTTTTGCTATCTGGCTTCTTGTAATATTTTCTTTTTGACTTGGGAGCTCTAGAATTTGGCTATGATATTCCTGGGAATTATTATTTTGGGAAATCTTTCAGGAAGTATTAAGTGAATTCTTTCAATTTATATTTTTGGTTCTAGAATATCAGGACAGTTCTCCTTGATAATTTCTTAAAAGATGATGTCTAGGCTCCTTTTTTGATCATGGCTTTCAGGTAGTTCAATAATTTCAAATGATCTCTCCTGGATCTATTTTCCAAGTTGGATATTTTTTCAATGATATATTTCATAATGTCTTTTTTTCTCATTAGCTTCCTTTTGCTCAATTCTAATTTCTTTATTTTTGCTTGTTTTTTTGTTTCTGTTTTTTGGAGGGGGGGAGGTAGGGCAATTGGGGTTAAGTGACTTGCCCAAGGTCACACAGCTAGTTTAATTTAAATTTCTTTTTTTTTAAAGCAATCAGGGTTAAGTAACTTGCTCAAGGTTACACGATCTGAGCATGGATTCTATCCCCAGGTCATCCCAACACTGGGGCCGGTGCTCTTACTCAATGAGCCACCTGGCCACCCCTATGCAATTGGGGTTAAGTAATTTGCTTAAGGTTACACAGCCAGGTGTTTCTGGGTGGGTGCTCAGTGTCTGAGCCCGGATTCGATCCCCAGGTCATCCCAACACTGGAGCCGGTGCTCTTACTCCCTGTGGTACCTTGCCACCCCTTAATTTTAATTTCTAAGGAGTTATTTTCTTCAGTGAACTTCTGTGCCTCCTTTTCCATTTGGCCAATTTTACTTTTTAAGGAGTTTTTTTTTCCCTGTGCATTTTCATGCTTCCTTTTTTACATTTGGCCAATTTTGCTTTTCAATGCATTTTCTCCTCATTGGTTTTTTGTTTCTCTTTTACCATTTGGCCTAGACTGTTTTTTAAGTTGTCATTTTCTTCAGTGTTTTTTTGTCTCCTTTACCAAGCTCTTGACTCATTTTTCATGATTTTCTTGCATCACTCTCATTTCTCTTCCCAATTTTTCCTCTACCTCTCTTACTTATTTATTTAAATCATCTTTGAGTCCTTCCATGGCCCAAAACCAATTTGTATTTTTATTGGAAGCTTTGGATGTAGGGATTTTGACTTTGTTATCTTCTTTTGAGTGTACACTTTCATCTTTTTCCTTTTCACCATAGTAATTTTCTATGGTCAGAAATTTTCTGTTTTTTGCTTATTTTCCAATCTATTTCTTGACTTTTAACTCTTTGCTAAAGTGAGTCTCTTCTTCCAGTGTGGAGGGTATATTGTCCCAAACTTCACCATTTTCATGCAGGTATTTTCAGAGGGAATTCTGGGGAACTGTAAGTCTTCGGTTCTTCCAAGGTGGTATGATCTAAGCAGAGGTTTTTACTACTCTCCTGGCTTGTGCTCTGGTTGAGTGACCACAACCACTCTTTTCTGCACTGGAACTGTGATGAGGATCCCTGTTCCACTGCAGCTGCAAGCTCTGGTGGGCTGGTACTCTTCCTTACCCTGGGACTGTCACCCAGGACCATGAACCAGATCTGAGTGTAGGCAGAGCAATAGAGTCCTGCCTCAAGTGCCAACAAAGAGACCCCTATAATTTCCTTCTGATCAGTTGTTTGACCCTCTTACTATCTGTGGGCTGAGAGCTCTGAAAGCAACCCTTTTGCTGAAGGTTAAGTGGCTACCGATGCCTATTCCTTCTGGTTTTCTGGGGCCTGGTCTGTGCTGGTGTAGCCTGTGTTGAACTGTATTGAATTGGAAGAGAAGAGAGGTATTAAGGGGGTAGATATATTCCTCTTTCAACCCAAGGACTTGAGGTCACCATCTTTTTCCTCTGGGCTATTTTTTGGTAAGCAGCTAACTCTGGCTGATTATCCTCACATTCCAATTTAATCACTTCTACCATTCTCTAATCCTGGTTATTACTCTCTCTTGAATGGAGTTCCAAGGAAAGCCTTATTTGATCTTCTGTCACACATACAGTATTCCACTGTTCTTTTTGCTTATTATTCAAAGTTCATCTAGGGTCAAGAGCAAGACCACAGACCCCTGGGAAATTCTGAGTAGTCGATTGTTTCTTAGATTTTTGGCTCATAAAGTTTCAATGGTAGTTAATCTGTGATCAAAACAAGCCTGAATTACATACCGATTATGAAACTCAAACTCAGAGAGATAGATCATGTAGTTAGGAAGGCACAGAGCTGGAATTTGAAATCATGTCTCCTTACTCCAAACACAATTATATTTCCACTGAATTATGCTACCTCCTCTGCTATAGATTACAGAAGTCAAGTGACTTGACCATGGCTATATAATTCATACACCTTAGAAGCAGGAGTAGAAGCCAGAGTTTCTTAACACTATTTCCATTATAATACCAACCCTTTCATGCTAACTCTCAATATGGTTGTGGGTTCTTCCTTATTAGAATGTTTGAGAAGAGATGCATACAAGTTGGTATCTTCTTAATCTGGTATTTTGTGAAGTCTTATTACTTAGTAAATATCATCCAAAGCCTAGCACAAGGAAGAGTGATGTTATATAGAATTCAAAATATAGCATGAAAGTGAGTTACAGGCTAATGTGGGAAGCATATTTTATTGACTAGGCCAATAAATCAAGAGTTCTCTGATCTAGACTATTTTCTAATAACTTTTTAATTTTTATGTTAAAGAAAGTTTAAAATAATCCCCCAAGATCTTATCAAATATAAGTATTTTTTAAAAGGTGAGTTTTTCATTGATAATCTGCATCTAACTTCTTAATTCACTTATATATTTATAGAGATTAAGGGACTGTGTGCAATGGGCTGTGAAAATTGTGGGAGATACAAAGATGGAATAAGATGTGGTCCTTGAATTAGGGAGTTAATAATCCAGGAGGAAGATGAGTCATGTAAATAAGTAAAAACAATTCACAGTAGAATATCCCTATAGGAAAACAGAGAATAAAAGTGGTATGGAAATTTTGAGTGAAAGATCACTTCCTTCTAGGAGATCATAAGAGGCTTCATGGAAGAGGCAGAAACTAATTTGGGACTTGAAAGGAGAGAAGGATTTTCATAAGTAAATATGATGGGGTTATAACTGGGAGGGTTCTATTCCAGGTCTGGGGAATGATGAGAGGAAGAGTGGAAATCAGAATGAGCAGACTGATAATGGAAGATATGATATTGTTCACTTTTGCAAGAACTATATGTGAAAGAAAGGGAGTGGTATGAAAGAAAGCTGGGAAAGGTGGGTTGGAGTTAGAATGAGTGGAACCTAAAATACCAGGGTCAGGCACCTTTTCTTAATTTGGTGAACAGTGTGAAGACACTGAAGGATTCTCATCAGAGCATTGATATGGTCACAGCCATGCATTAGGAAGACTATTTAGGCTGTGGAGAAACAGATGAATGAGAGAAGAGTCTAAAGGCAAGGAGATGAGTTAGGAAATGATTACAGTAATCCAGGAGAGAGGTGCCAAGGTCTTGAATTTGCATGGTATTTGTAGGAGTGAGAAGTAGAAAGGGGATGAATTTGAGAAATATTTTTGAGACTAGCTGATGACTTTAGGTGATTGGATATTGGGGGTAGGAGTTGGGAAGGGTGGTTGATGAGGAAGAGATAGTGGTTTTCAAGTCTGGATGCTTAAGAGGATGCAATGCCATTAGCAGACATAGGAAAGTTATCAGATAGGGGCATGTTTTAGACATACTGAGCTTGAAGGACTATTGAAAGACTTCTTAAACATCTTCATTTAAGTTTCATCCTATCACTGAGAGAATGGACACTATAAAAATAAATAAGTTAAGCATTTCTAGCATGAAGGTGCCATTGCAAAGTGTTATTTTTTACTATTATCCTGACAGTCTGAACTATGAAAAAATGAAGTCTTTGTCTATTTGAATCTTGAATTTATCTGGTCTCTTTTTTTGAGCAGTGTACCTTACATAGGGAAACTTATTCTCACCTCTGTCAGGACAGGATACTCATTATTTTAGGATTCATTTTATGCTATAGAAGTCCCACCATGTCAGTTTAAGAAGGGGGCCATCTCCCCAAAGATAGAGAATCTCCAGACCTTTTGGCATACAGGAAAAGGATACTAAACCTTTTCCCTTTTCCCATTTATCCAGATTTTGGAAATATCCAGATTGGACTTGGTCAGATTAACATTCAAAATATAGAAAGTTAGGGGCAGCCAGGTAGCACAGCGAGTAAGAGCACCGGCTCCAGTGTTGAGAAGACCTGGAGATCTAATCCTGGGCCCAGACACTTAGCACCCACCCAGAAACACCTGGCCGTGTAACCTTGAGCAAGTTACTTAACCCCGATTGCTTAAAAAAAAAAAAAAAATATATATATATATATATATATATATATATATATATATATATATATATGAAGTTAAAAGGATTTGGAGCTAGAAGTTCTAGTACTATCCCCTTCCTTTTTCAGTCAGTAAACATTTATTAAATGCCTACTTTTTCATGCAGTGGACAAGGTGACAGAAAAATGAATTTTAAAAAATGAAACAATCCCTACTAGTGGGGAATTTGCAATCTAAAGACAGTGATTTTGTCAGTCAATAGGCATTGATTAACCACCTATGTTGTGCCAAGCAGTGAGCTAACTGCAGCTAAGTGGTGAAGTGGATATAGTGCTAGCCCTGGAGTTGGAAAGACTCCTTTTCATGAGTTCAGCCTTTGACGTTTACTAACTGTGTGACTCTGGGCAACTCACTAAACCTTATTTGCCTTGGTTTTCTCATCTGTAAAATGAACTGGAGAAAGAAACTACTCTATTATCCTTGCTAAGAAAACCCCAAATGGGGTCATGAAGAATTGGACAAGATGAAAAAATGTCTCAGCTCAACTCACTTTGCTAAGCACTAGGAAATTAAAGAAAGGGAAAACGCAGTCCCCACTTTCAAGGAGCTTGCAGTCTAATGGGAGTATAAAAAAAACACATATTAGAGATAATGAATACAAGGAAAGTGCTAACATTAAGGGGACTGTGGAAGTATTTTTTATAGAAGATGGGATTTTTCACATAATAGTTAATGCTTGCTTTAAACTGGTTTGTTAAACTGGCTAAAAATTAGTTCATGCTATTGTCCCTGATCATTCAAATAGTTTTCCTTATTCTTAGCAATCACATCTATTATAGGTGAGGAAATTGAGGCTCAGAGTTGTTATAATAACATAGGATCATAGATTTAGAGATAGAAGGAACTTCGAAGGTTACATACTCCTTCTTCCTTTACTAGTGAGGAAGTGAGCACTAGAGAAATGAAACATTGCCCAAGGTCACAAAATTAACAGATAGAATTATAGCTACTTTTTCACTTTTCAAATCCAGGACTCTTTTGGCCCTACTATCTACCTCTGTGCACAATGGATTTCTGCTCCTTTTTCTGTTTGAGCCCCATTGTCTTAACCTGTATGGAAAGGTGACTCTCAACCTTACTGTTGATATTTTAATAGCCTAGTATACTAAGATTCTGTGATTCCCAGTGTACTTAGTATCCAATATGCCTATGTAGATCTGGTCAATTTCCCTCACCATTGCTGCTCTTTTCTGGTTTATTCTGATCTAAATGTGAATGGTTTTATACACTTAGAAGAGTACCATTTTTTAAAAGAATTGGAATTATGCACACCGACAATTTGAAAATGCACAACAAAATATGCCTAATATATATCTAATCTAATATATCCTGTATGAAGTAGAAGTAAAAATAAAAACAAAAAAGCACACCTAATGACAAGAAATGAAAGACCTTCTTTAAGACAGCTCTTCATTACTATAACACTATTCTGAGATCTCCTCATTTTTCATTACTAAAGCATGCAGTTTAAGGAATGAATAAATGAACCAATCAATCAATATACATTTTTGAAAGACCTGCTGTTTGCCAGGCACTGTTAGGTGCTGGGAATATAAAGACAGAAGTCTAACAGTGTCTGCTCTCCTGAAGCTCAAAAGAACCACAAATCCCTATTAATACTGAGTCACAGCAGGGCATGGACATTGCCCCTTATTCCCCACCCTATACAGACATACAGATCAAAGCTGAACATTACATGTCTTTAACACATCTGCAAAGAAAGGTTGGACATTCTTCTACTTCCTTTTTACTACTGACTTTTATTTATTTATTTTTGTTCTTGTTTTATAAAACTGATAATTTATAAATATTAAAATGTGTGAACTCCACTAGGTAATTTGATCTATCTGCTTCTTCATCTATAAAAAGAGGAGGCTGGATTACATTATCTTTAAGGTCCTTTACAGCTTTAAAGTGCACTGATCCTATGAATTATATTTTTTATTCTATTAATTAGTGAGTAACACTTTTGTCATATATACAACTTTATAATGCTTATAGTAGAGAAAGCAGGAAATCTATCCGTAGGTAGATTTCATAACCAACCACTGGATTCCCCTTGGGGCAATTATTAGTGGCATCATATGACTGAGAATCACAAAATTTTATAAACCTTTTGTTTTCTAAAGATCTCTCTCCACATCTGTCTCTTTTTCTTCATCCTTCTTTTCCCTCTCCTCCTCCTTTTTTTCTATTCCCTCTCCTGCTACTTTTCCTAGTCTATTCTCCTACTCCTTTTACCTCTACTTCCTTTTGTTTCTCTTTCCTTTTCTTTCTTTCCCTATTTGTGTTCCTTCTTTCTTGCCTATAGTCTACACCCACCATGGAAAAAGATAATACTCAATACCATGATAGACTTGTAGGGAAGAATTGTGGCACAGAGGAAAGAAGGCTGGTTCTGGAATCAGAAGATCTAGGTATCAATTCCAGCTTATGTCCTGCTACCTGGTGACTTGGGGCAAATCACTTCAGTGTTCTGTGCCTCAGTTTCCCGATCTGCAAAATTTCCCAGGAGGCTGTGTGATATAATGAAAAAGCATGCTGGATTGGGAATCAGGATCTGAGTTTGAATCCAAGCTTCAATACGTTTTGTTATCTCCACAACGTTTGATGTCACCTAAATTCTTCCAGTGTCAGTGCCACAATCACAGAAATGATAGATTAAATTAGGTGATTTCTAGTGTTCTTCCAATTCTATATCTATGATCTCATTACTTTCTCCATTATAGGAGAGTTGCACTATGCATGTGAAGGGAGAAATTTGTCTATGAATTTTAGTGAATTATAACTGACCTCATAGTAAGATGCTAGTATATAAATCAGAAGAAAAAAATCACCTGGAGTCCAAATGATAGATAGTAGATGATATTCTCTTTCTCATCTCTCTTGGAAATTTGAGGAAATGAACTGCCCTCATATATGTTCTAGGAAACAATAAAAAGTAGGAAATTAGTTTGTGGTTTTGGTCTCAGATAAAGATAGATGTCTGGTAACTTAAGCTTGATGACTTTGCTAATATGATATTGATATTATTGATATTAATATATGATTGATATGAGTAACATATCAAGAATGAGAAAATTTCTCAGAGAAACGACTGCAAGATTTCCCCAAAGTTCTAAGATCTCTCTGATTTATTTGAGTCCTTAATATTTTACGACATTTTGAAACAGTTAGGGGAAAGGAATAATTTTCAGTAAATTAATTAGTAAAAGATGTGATAAATTGCGCACAATCATTAAGGGCATACTTTAAAAATGTCCCATCTAAGAAACAAAATGCTTGATTGATATTAATAAAATAATAAAAATAGTTATGGTCCATCAAGTATTATTGTTGTGGTGGGTTTTTTTTTTTTGTTGTTCATTTGTTTTTTTAGACTGGGTCTCCCTAAGTTATTAAGGATCAGACTTCATTGACCACTCACAGTCCAATACCACTATTAACACAAGAATTTTGACCTACATTGTTTCTGAATTGGGTTGGTTCACTCCTCCTGAGGTACCTGGATTACTGGTTCTGAATGATTGAGAGTGTTTGAGTTCTTCAAAGACACAATTTGCCAAACTTAGTTTCTTGTAAATGTTTATTTGTATACCTTGGTCCATATTCCCCTGAATTAGTGATAGTTGGACAAGTTGGATAATGCCTATTGGTTCTGTCAGCGTTACTTATTTTTAAAATGACCAACTTAAAATGTTAGCAGACAGGTATTTATAATAATAGTAATAAAGCGTTTATACAGTACCTACTATCTGCCAAGTACTTTGCTAAGCACTTTACAAATATTATTTCATTTGATCCTCACAATAATCCTGATAGGGTGCTATTATTATTCAAATTTTATAGTTGAGGACACTGAGGTTAAATGATTTATGTAAGGTCACACAACTAATAAGTGTCTGGAGTAGGATTTGAACTCAGATTTTCCCAATTTCAAGCCTCATACTCTCCCCACTGTACCATCTGTCTGCCTCTATCATCAGATTTAGAGAGACAATGTGGCATAGTAAAAAGAGACCTAGCCATGAACATTAAGGTTCAAGTCCCACCCTATGATTCATGCTAGCTTTGTGACCCTGAGAAAGTCACTTAACCTTTAAGTACTTAAGTTTAATGAAAATTTCAAGGAAAAATCACCAAGACAATAAGATACAAATGAGATGCCAACTTTTATTAGTAGAGGGAGTTTTCTTACCTGGGAATTCCCTATTATCAAAGATATCACATGTCCACCCTCTGTCTTTAAATTTATATTTTATTTTTTTGTAAAGGATAATTCCTGGCAAGTTTTGTTTGCATATCTTCTTTCCAATTGTTTTTCTAATATTGAAACTAATCAATTTATGGTTGCATGTGAATAACTATCAATTGAAGAGCAAGATTTTTTTCACCCATTTAACTGATCATTTCTCTATTGAGAAATATGACAGCATGCAATAAACTCTAGTGATGGGAATTGCAGAAAATTATAAAAATGTAGATTGACTGATTACTATTACTAAGCAATCATGATCAAATAAATTTTGAGGGATAGGGGGCATGGAAGTAACATTTATATTTGCAAAGTATTTTTACAAATATTTTCCAATTTTATCCTCACAACAATTCTCTATGTTCAATGCTTTCATTATTCTCATGTTGCAGATAAAGAAATGAAGAGGAAGTCAAGTGATTTCTCCTGGGTCACACAACTGAAAAGTGTCTGAGACTAGATTGGAACACAAATGTTCCTGACTTCAATTAAAATAGCTGACCTATTGTTTCATTAGTTTGGGGAACTTCAAGTATGGGAGGTTCTTGCACCAATGCAGGATAGCAACTTATTTGTAACTTATAGAGACTTATCTGTGGCACTAAGTTAGGTAACTTGTCTATGGTCACGTAGCTAGTATGTATCAAAGGTCGAAATTGAACCACTGCTTCCTGACTTCAAGGCTGACTCTATGCATCACTGCTTCCTTTTAATCAAGCCATATTTAATATTTAATGTTATCTGAGATACCTGATGGGAGACTAAAATTATGTTGCTTTTCTTAGGTTCTGCATGGAATCACAGCTTTTCCCCTTTTCCATAAGTCTTTCCTATTTTCTGTCCTCTTCTATCATTTTATTAGCATAGTGTTTTTGCAATATATAAATTTTTACATAATAGAAACCAGGATACACCAGCAAATTAAGCCATATATTTTCAATCTTTCTGGTCCCAGAAGAATTACAAACATTTCTCTTGGTAGTTATGGTCTTATAGTTCCTCTTCAATTGCAAACATTTATAAAACTATCAGAAGGGGCAATAGGTTAGTCATGTTAATGATCATGTATAGTTTTTACATGTAATATAAATATCATGTTCTTTGGAAATGATTCAACCACATGAACTTCTGTGATCTCTAGTAACTTGAACCATTATTAGCAACCCAAAGAATGGAACATGATACATGTAACACAGTGGTTTCCAAATGGAGTGCCATAGATCTTTTCAAGGGTTAGCATGACTATTCTGCTTACCTTTTATCTCTAAACTACAACTAAAATTGAATTGTTTTCTCACCCAAGTTACTCATAGCCCTTTAAAGGAATTGTGAAGGCAGAATATCCCTCAATTCTATTTAAGGGAAGGGAAACTAATGCCAATGATTTTATATTTTTGAGAACTCATATGTTCAATTAAGGAAAAACTCACAATTATGCTTTAATATTTAATTTATAATTTTAAAATTATTTGATAAAACAGATGAATGCATTGCTTTATTTAAAAAAAGTGAATGTCATGTCCCAGTTATTTTTTAGTGTATTATTCTTTAAAATGTGAAGAAAGATTTTTTCTGACTTTGAACATTCTACTAAAAACATTTTTAAAATATCCATATAGTAGCTTACTCTTTCTATTTACCTTCTCCTACCCGCTCCCCCCCACTGCTCCCTTCATACCCCTTTCTTTTCCTTTCCCCCGTGCTCTCATTCTTAATCTGAACATACAATGACTAGTGTATTTAGAACTGAACTTTATATTACTTCCAAGTCCTATGCATGCTGATTAAAATCTTGGCATAGATACTCATGACAGTACCAATGATTAAACAATGTAGCAACAATACAAAGAGAGATCATGAAAATGACAAAAGTAACCAGGAAACAATTCTTCAGAAAAAAATGTCCATCTCCACACCTAACACTACATCACTAAAATATACAAATACCCAACCTCAGTAAATAATATGAAAAATGCTCATTTTTATTTTTTCTTTGTAGCACTTTTGTGTATGGTTCTTTTATTCACCTAATTTAGCAATTAGGTTCAATGTGGCATAATGATAATGATGTAAAACTACACAAAATTTATTGGGATGAAATATCTTTAGTAATTTTGTTCCCACTGGGGGAAAAGAGGGAAGAAAAAGAGAGGAGAAGGATGGACTATTAGAGACCAAGAAAGACAGATAGACAATGACAAAAAGAGACAGAGATTGAGTGACAAAGAAAGAAAGGGAGAAACAGAGTTAGAAACAGAGAAAGACTCATTTAAAATGACTGTTGTAATAAAGCTGCTCTGGAGAAGTCAGGGATCTGGGATTTGCATAATTCTATTTTCAGGGGGTTAGTCACAAGATAATTAAAACTGTGTTTTGACCACAGAATCATAGAAAAAAACAATGGAATTTAATTTAGAAAAAATGAAGGCAATTTAAAATGGTGCAGTACTAGAATTTCAAATGAAGGAACTATGTAAGACTTTTAAATTTTGGTGATTTGTAGTATCTTTGTCAATAAAAAAAGAGCATGTATGAAAGGCCTACTATATAGCAGGAAGTATGCCAGGTGCTGGAGTATACTTCTGATACTACAAAACTAATTTCATACCTTTGTTTCACCTTTGTGTAAAACATGGGAAGCAGTGAAGTACAGTAGAGGGCACTTGTGCTTTGAAGTCAGAGGAAATAAAAGATGTTCTGTTCGAAATACAGCCCAACCCCTTTTTACTTGTATGAGGTCTCAGTTCTTTTTCAATTATAGGGGTTGGGTTAGATGTCTTCTGAGATCCCCTTTTTGTCTATGATTGTATAAGAACCTTAAAAATGAACCCAATTCAGTTTATATTGAACTCAGAACTTCATCTTTTATCCCCCTCCCTTCTTTTTAAAATGTATTTTTAAAATATTTGCTTGTTTATTTATCTAATTTAAATTATATTTAAACATTTGAAATACTTCACAATTTTTTGTCATCCTTGCACAGAGACTATGCCAATTTCTGTATCTTTCCAATTTGTCTGTGTATACACATATGTATGCATGTATGTATGTATCTAAAGTGAGTGAAATCCTCTTCTCTCTTACTTTCTCTTACTTTTTATACCTTCTTCCACTCTAAGGAGGGAGAGCTACAGATTATATATCTGTCTCTATCTATCTATCTATCTATCTATCTATCTATCTATCTATCTATCTATCTATCTATCTATCTATC
>NW_027187391.1:61489433-61554849 GCF_028583685.1 Petaurus breviceps papuanus
ATCTATCTATCTATCTATCTATCTATCTATCTATCTATCTATCTATCATCTCTACTTTAATTGCCATTAAGGGACACACTCAATGTGATTTTAATAATCTTTGCTGCCAACACCCCCTCACTCCCCAGTTACTTTGGAGAGAGATTTATAAAGCAGTTAGATGTCCTGTTAATTACCATACCAGAAGCAGAATTTGGGTCAAGGACTTTTGTGTAATTGGGATGGGAGAGGGAAATGGGTGATGGTAAGAGTGAGAGTGTTAGATGATAAATTCTAAGAAGAAAAGGATTGTCATTTACTTGATGGCAACAGAAAGGCTACTTCTGAGTATGTTCTTTAGTTTTGATATTTATTGATACTATGGGGAGTTTCAAGATAAAGTAAGAAGAGGAGAGGAGAGAGAGGATGAAGGGAAGGGAGTGGGAAGGGAGGGAAGAGAAAGGGAGAGGAGGGTTGCAGAAGGGGGGGCAATGAGAGGGGAGGGAAGGGTCAAATGGAAGCATGGAATGTGGCAAGATGGCCAGGGTAGATGACTTAGTGGAATGCAAAATATGGTCTATGTTGGTGGTCTGAGGCAAATTTCATAGTTGGATAATTGAGTTTATACCTAATAGCAGGGGACTCTTGCTGCCTGCAGAGGACAAAGAGAATCTCCTTCCTGCTTCTGCTCATTTCCTAGCTTGTCTGCTTGCAGGAATAGGAGAGAAAAGCTACCTAACCCCTCAAACGGATAATATCTTGAGGCAAAACCTCTAATGATGTTAGTAACCCTTAATTATTAGATAATGCTTAACAAACTCTCATTCAGCCTTATGGCAGCTAAGTAGCACAATGAATCGAGAGCAATGGGCCTTGAAGAACTAAGTTTGAATTTGTACTCACATACTTACTAGTTGTAAGACTTTGGACAAGTCACTTAACTTTTCTGTCTGCCTCAGTTTCCTCAAAAATAAAATGGTGAAAATAATAGCACCTACTTTCTAAGGTTGTTTGAAGATCAAATGAGACTGATTGATCTTCTCTAGGCCCTATAAATATCAACAATGTAGTGATGAAGCGTTTTATGGACTTTACAAGTAGATAATCAATCAAATGTCTCTTGTTACTCCTTAGTCTTTTTAAACATACCCACAAAGATGGACAACATGTCATAATCGTAGTATCTATCACAAACACATGGAGCTTAAAGACAATTTATTGGTTTCCAAAAGACAGGAAAATAATTAAAATAACTAGGTCTCAATTAGTGGGGATAATGAATCCCCTGAAGGGCCCCAAGTACAGTCAGTTGTGCTATAATTTGACAAAGAACCAAACTACACAAAATCACATAATAAAGCCCACAAAGCTTATGGGAAAAAATGGGGTTGGGGTACAATATTAAAAATCCTCATCAGTGACATATAAAAAATATAGGAACCCAATAGAGATGGCAACATGGCTTTATATGTGTTAAATTGCTAAGAAATGCATAAATATTACAATAAACAGTGGCAGCATTATTAGCCTCAGGCTGCTGCTCATCCTGGCCTGTGACCTGGTTCCTAGGGTACAGGACTGGCAAAGTCTAGTCTCCAGTAGGTTACATAGCTTGGAACTCCATCCTTAAGGCCAGGGTGGAAGGGGTTGGGAGTGGAGCTGGGGCTGGGGGTAAGGGACTGGGGAGGGACAAGGGATGATTTAAGCAAGCTCTATTCTGCCTACAGTTTTGGGACTTTACATTGACAAAGACCTGAAATTTGCATCCTGGAGGTGGCCATCCTGAAATCTTACAGTTTATGAGATTTTGTGAAATGATACATTTTTCTGAGTTCTCTTGATATTCTTCAGGGAAGAAATTGGGGAGAAGCAAACTTAAAATTTGTATTATGCTCAAAACTTTCCCTACCATATCAATATTATTGAAATAAATTCTCATTTAAAAACATAAATATTAGCAGAATTGACTGTATTTGAATTTAAATAACTTTGGGCAGTATTTTGATTCTTCTGTTTTAAAGGAAAATTATTTGCTAGTTAAATAAGACCGTAAGCCTTGATTGTAAGTTGTCAGAGTCCAAGTGCCAGTGACAGGTTCCTAACCCCTACTATGCATGCCTTACATAAAGAGGAGTAGTCTCCAATGTACTCATTTTTGCACTGAATTTAAAGCATAAAATACTTATAAATAACTTTGTAGTAATATTAAACATACTTGAACTTCAGAGAATTTTTAATGGCCACAGATTCACAAAATGCCCCTGGAGATAGGGGAAAACATAAGACATAAATTCCTGTCCATCTCACTGAAACAGGTGAAGTACCAGTAGGGCACACATTTCCACTTAGAACATATGAAAACATAACTTTAGCTCATCAAGAAGGCTAATGATACCTTGCTAGGCTTATTTATGCCTTCAAATTTATATGAACAATAACATTAGCTAGAAAATTAAGCAAAGCATTCTGACCCAGGTTCTTGCTATTTCCTTTCAGAATCATAAAATTTAAAATTGGGGAAGTCTCTTAATATCCATCCAGTCCAATTCATATATGAAAGGATTCAGAAGTGGTCATCTCTGCTTCATAACTTCATCTATCCAAACCTTCATAAAGGGAGGAGCTACCACTTCTCATGGCAGGCCCTTGCATTTTTTTCTTTAAGCAATTGGGGTTAAGTAACTTGCTCAAGGTTACACGGCAAGTGGCCGTGGTGCTGAGTGTCTCAGCCCGGATTTGATCCAGGTCATCCCGACACTGGGGCCAGTGCTCTTACTCGCTGAGCCACCTGGCCGCCCCTAAGCAATTGGGGTTAAGTAACTTGCTCAAGGTTACACGGTTATTTCTGGGTGTGGTGCTGAGTGTCTGAGCCCAGATTTGATCCCCAGGTCATCCCGACACTGGGGAAAGTGCTCTTACTCGCTGGGCCACCTGGCCGCCCCCTTCCATTTTTTGAAAGCTTTAATTGTTGAGAAATTTTCCTGAAGTTAACTTTGATTTCTCCTGGTTTTGTACTGTGGGTCTGGTTGGCAAATAGTTGTTGTCCTCCATTCTTGAAGAGGACCAAAATGACAACACTACATTGGAGTTAAGAGTGTTCAACTGTGGCTGATCTGAACTGGAAGGCTCTGCAACAGCTCAGGCACAAATAATCCACATGAACATCTGGAGTGGAGATATCCCTATATCTGTGCATCCCATGTTTCTTTTGAGGAACTGCAATTCTGCTTCACAGAGTGCTTCTTTGATGTGAGTCTGCTATGAAGGGCAGTCCTTTGCTACTATCTTCAGTGTCATGCAGTTGATTACAAAATTCTCCAGAGAGATCTTGGGAGTCTTTTTGAATTGTTTATGTTGCCCTGTGGTTCTAAGCCAGTCCTGCCCAACATATAGCCCACAGGCTCCTTGTGACCACCAAAGGATTTGGGGCGGTTGTCATATGACTTACCGCAACTAACCATTGCCTGTCTCTAGTCACTAGGGATTGTATATTATGCAGGCCTGGTCTAAATAGCATATAATTCCATTCTTTAATTCCTACATTCACCATATATCCCTCCTTGACTCTCCCTGCTTGTGATTTTCCCTTTTGGATCACACAAAAGCACTTTGTTTTGCAAATCTCTAGTATACTTTTTATTTTTAATTTTGCTTTTTGGAAGGGGGAAGGTAGGGCAATTGGGGTTAAGTGACTGCCAAAGGTCACAAGGCTAATTTTGTGTTAAATGTCTGAGGTCAGGTTTGAACTCAGGTTCTCCTGACTCCAAGGCTGGTGCTCTATTCACTGTGCCACCTAGCCGCCCCTCTCATATGCTTTTATGATACTTTACAGTAATCTTAGTTTGGGCCATCCCTTCTTGACTATAATTTCCTAAGAGCAGGGGCTCTACTTATCTAAATTTTATATCTCTCAGCATCTAGTATAGTGCTCTTCCCACAGTAGGTACTTAATGAGTGATGAATGAATGAGTGAATTTATTTTAATAATCTTCTTTTAATCTCCTTGTTGACTTGTTACTACCTCTAAAAACTCTAAAAAAATCATTAAGACAGTGTGTTACTTATATCTAGATGTGACAATACATGTGACTCTCAACACAACAAATTGATTGCTAAGACCCCATAATGGCAAAGCCTATTAACTATTTCTGTCCTGCTCTGGTCCATTTGCTTGACCAGGAACAAAGATGATTTCTGAGGCAGGGGAGCTAGCCTAACTGATTTGCAAACATCTCAGAGAAGTCTGGTAATAACAGCATTTTTTCTATGAGGGCTATAGGATGACATGGTTTTAGTTACTAATTTAAAAACATATTACAGTGTTATCCTCTATGTCTTTTTAAAACTCCAGATTTCATGTTATGGCTTCCTTTGAAATAGCAAGAAAGAAGTTCCTTAAATTTTCTACACACTCAGAGGTGTTATACTGATATTGCAACAATAGAGGCCACTCTAACTCCAGTTTTCCTTGATAATCTCAACAAGAAAAAAAGAATCCTGTTGTAAGTGGGAAGGAAAAAAATAACACAGTAAGATAGGATTTTTTTTTAAAAAAACATTATACTTACACATGCAAACATTTCCGTGGTTTGTGCTCTAAGTTCTTTGGGGTAGAAGAACTCTTTAGAGGATAAAATAAATGGGCAGCAAATCTGGAAATGATGAACAACAGTATGAGAGAATTCAGAGCATTTGCTTAAAATTAAAAATTTCCGGTATTAGTGGTATTTACTATTGTAGAATAGAGACTCTGGGAATGCAATGCACTTTCAAAAATTCATATTCAGAAAATGACTGTGACCTTTCCACATTTCCAGTAGAGAATCTAGTGACCTCACATGATTTCCCTTTATAGAAAGCCAATGAAAAATATGCAAGCCTATTCACCATATAGTCTCAAGAGCGCATCTGTAATCTATTACAAGAAGGGAGTGTATCATTAGTTCATGAAAATGCTTTTCCCTTTTGTAAGTCTGCAAAACTGCCTCTTAAAGTACATCTTTAATTGAATTTTGTTGTAGTTTAGAGAGAGGGAGGAGAGTTTTGTTTTTTTTAACTGCTCCATTATTATGGACTTTTCAATATAAGCTATTATAGCATATTGCAGGCTTACTTCATTTTGCCAAAATAAGCAATGGTAAATATATTGAAGTCAGGCTAATTGCATTAGTCCTGTTAAAAAATAGGTCTATCTTCATATCAACATTGCTAGACAGGTCAATGAAACAATCTCCAGAGCATAAAAATTGAAAAACCATTTCAAGTAATACTACCAGAGCTGAAATGTGCTTAACACATGGCAGGTTTTCTGAATAATTAAACCCAAAGTTATACATTTCCTTTACGATAACTGGGATTTTTATATGTTTTCTTCATTTCAATAGTGATTGGTATAGCTTGGAACTAGAAGCACAAGGGTGATGAAGGCTTCCAATTTTTTGCCAAACCTAATATAGTTTACTTACATATGTTATAAATATATATACATATATATGCGTACATATCATACACACATATATCCATATATATCATATTCAAATAGTTTATAGTAACTCACTATGCAAATATATATATATATATATATACATATATATGTAGCTTTTGTTTTAAATTTTTCCTAATGGGTTATTTCAAACATTGTATTGGATGTAAGGGAGTGACCTGCTTCATAAGCTCTTGTAGTATAATTCTACACATCCTTCTGTGTTCAATATACATATTGCAATAAAGGCTTTATTTGCCTGTCCCCTTGAAATACAGGAAGGCTTTCCTAAAGCTTCTCTCTTTTACCATCTATTACAATACATCTCTTTTGGTTAGCATAAATGGGACATTAATTAAGAAGCTTAGACTGTGTCTATACTAAGTTAAAAAAAAAGTAAAAAAAAATCTGGTCAATCATAAATGGAGCATGTCAAATTAGATTGGATTTCACCGAAGATTAAGTAAAATATTTTTGTTAAATATTTATAGAGGGCAAAATGGTGAATCAAAAGGCACTGGGGCTGACCTAAGCAGTTGCTTTAGCATCATGACAAGGCAATCACAGACAGTCAGGACTCTGAGGGATCATCCCTCTAATTTTTTGAATCCATTCTACAGATTACCTTAGGCCTTAGGTCCTGTATCTTAGAGATATGAGCTAATCTAGCTTCCATTTCTGTCTCCTCTGTCCCTGATAACTTATTTTTTTATTTGTAACTCACTCAAAGAAGTTATATGGAAAAAAAGGGAGAGGAAAATAATTAAAGTGTGTATAGTTTCATAGATTTAGAATTAGAACAGATTTTAGAGGCCATAAAGTCCAAACTCCTTATTTTATAGATGAGGACAATGAGACAGATAGGTTAAGTGACTTGTCCAGGGTCCCACAGCTAGTGTCTGAGGTGAGATTTAAATCTATATCATCTTGACTCAAGAGCCTTCTCTATCGTGCCACACTATTATTTTATGCTATTTTCTAATTTTAAGATTCCTCTGGAAACAAAAGAGTTTTGGATGACTTACAAGGCCTTTGACAAAACTCACATAACCCCTTAGGATTCAACTTTTTAAAGAGGAAAACATTAGAGAGTTTTTAAATTTTCATAGGTAGAGTATCCTAGATCCCAGATCTAGAGATTCAAGGCACCTCAGATATCATTTAGTCCATCTCTACCTCCTAATTTACAGAAGAGAGAACTAATTTCTTGGAAAATTAAGTCTAGGGTCACACATCATGAAAGACAAGATTTAAACCTTGTTGAATTTGATTCTTAGTATGACAGAAAAAGCCCTGAAGTCAGGAATGGATGTCCTAATCCCAACTTCAAGGAGTAGTATGTCCTTGAATAAACTATATTACTTCTCCAGGCCTTAGTTTCCTCACTTTTCAAATGAAGAAGATGGACTAGATGGTTTCTAGGGTCCCTAGATGGCTAGGTTTACAGTGGACAGAGCACTGTGCCCTGAAATCAGGAAGACCTGAGTTCAAATCTGATCTCAAAAACATTAGATATGTGATCTTGGAAAAGTGACACCACTTCTGTCTGCCTCAGTTTCCTGAACTGTAAAATGATGATGATAATAGCATCTACCTAATAGGGTTACTGGGATGATCGAATGAGATATTTGTAAAGTGCCTCCTGTAATGCCTGACTTGTAGTAGGTAATAAATAAATGCTTGTTGCCGGTTCTCTCCAGCAGCCTGGGATATGAATATGTGCCTTAATAAAAATTAGACTCAATATAACATGTATACTTAATTAATTTATAAAATCATTTAATAATTTAGGTTTTGATTCATAACTTGACCTCTACAATAAAATGTCAAGCAAGGACACTCATTATATAGTTATAGTTATAATTTAAGCAGGTGTTCATTGGGACCCGAAATAAAATTTCTTCCAGGTAGACCCCTGAGAGTCAATTCAGAAGTTCAATTACTTGTGAATTGAACTAGACTTAAAGCAGTGGACTGGGGAGTAAAGACTAAATTCTCTGAGGTTTACTTTCCACCAAATGTTGGAATCTTGATGTTTCGTCACTCAAGCCAGCTAAAAATACACCCAAAGTAATGCAGTTATTTTTAAAAGAAAACTTTAAGAAAACGAATCAGTTGGCAGCATATCCTCTGTTTCGAAACTAGGAATGAAATAATAAAAGAGTTTGAGGACTGAAAAATGGGAAAGTGTGTCATCTGGGTCACTTTGGCCTTTTTTAGTTTTTATCTTTTCATTTTACCTGGAGCTCAAGAACTTGGGCTTTTGAACCTGGAATGAGCTTATTCATTTGAGACTCCAGGAGGGGTGAATAGTTCAAGGCAGTTCTAATAGAGCATTCTGAAGTTTTTGGAACAAAGATCAATAATGGATCCGTTAAGGGTTTCACTGGCAGTAGTATGATTGGGTCCAGTGATCATTGTGTTCATTTTCTTTTGGTAACTCCCATAGCACTAATAACATTGTAATATAGTATAAGATCATACCAACAAAAATGCTTTCATCTTGGAACTCAGCATAAGAATTTCCCTTTATGATGAGTGTTGTTAGGTCATTGAGGAAAGATTTCCAAAGAAATAAACTGTTATTTGCATAAGTATTATTGGAAATCTAGAGGCTTTCAGAGAAGAAGGATGCCTGTTAGATGTATAATTACATTGTATGGAGACAGTCTGAGAACAGAGATTGCCTGTCTGTTGTGCTGTGTTAAGAAAAAATAAAGCTATGGACCTTGTCCTCAAGGACCTTGCCATCTATTTTAAAATATATAATGCACACACATTAAACATACACCCCGAATTTAAAGAGGTGACTATCAAGTAAGAACGAATTAAATAAAGTGCAAACTGAAGGACACATCGAAGTAATGATTAGAGTACTTTAAGTAGTTTATTTTCTACTGGTGTTTAGTCTTAAATCTGGTTTCTACCATTTGCATATATTGATATGCAAATATAGAAAAGAGAATATAAACTTAATGCCACAGTAATAAGTGTTCACTGTTATAAGCCAGGACAAGTACAATACACTTCCCCATTCACTTATTGCTCATTTTATACCCTTCCTTCTAATCTGATCGAGGTCCACATTGACATTTATTACCTCTATTGATTACAGAGTCACCAGCAGAAAGACAACGAGGAGTGAGAAATAGATAAAGGATTTATTAAGCACTTACCATGTGTAAAGCCCTCTGGAAGTACTAGGGATACAAATACAAGCCAAAAGAAAAGACAGTGCCTGCCTGAAAGAAGATCCTATAGTCCAGGGGTTTTTTAACCATTTTTTATGTCATGGACCCCTTTGGAAGTCTACATATTATATTTTAAAAAGTTATCAAAATATTTTAAATCTATGATTCAGTTTCACCATTTCTCATCTTACAATGATAATCCTAAAGTCTATTGGAATTAAATAGTTTGTTCAACATTGACAGGACTTTCCTGAGTCACAGATAGATAGTAAAAAATGTCTGCTAAGTACAACTGGCTTCATTAAAAAAATAGATTTTCCATATCACACACATATAGGCAAAATGAACTAATAAAAAAAGAGAAGTGGTCTTGGACCAAAGAGTTTCCAAGGATGGGAAAGCTAAGTGACTTACCCATGGTCACTTAGGTCTTCCTCAGAATATAAACTGTAGAGCAGGTGCAAATATATATCTCCAGAGAGTTTCCTTAATAGGAATTCTATACACCAATTTAATGACAATCTTTTCCAAAAATGAATATCCATATAATACACATTGTTAGTGTTTTGTCAATTAGTCATGTCTAATTGTGACCCTATTTGGGGTTTTCTTGACAAAGATATTGGAGTAGTTTACCAATTTTTTTCTCTAGTTCATTTTACAGTTGTAGAAATTGAGGCAAATAGGGTTAAGTGTCTTGCCCAGGGTTATACAGCTAGTAAGGGACTGAGGGCAGATTTGAATTCAGGAAGATGAGTCTTCCTGATTCTAGGCCTAGCACTATATCCACTGGGCCACCTAGATGACCATAAAATATATATTTCATAGAAAAGTTATAGTGAATCAGATTAAAACAAGAATTTATAGGTCACAATATATTCTTTATATTATGACTGACTTCAGTTCACTTTTTTCTCTCTGTTATCATTTGCTCTTTGCCTTAATGTAGCTTTTTTTCTTCTGGAATTCTGATTATCCTTCCATCTGTCTCTGAAAGCTTCTGGATGGATCTACTCAGTTACCATCAGGGACTCTAATAGCTTTTATCCTGACCTTGCTATTCTTGCTGCTCTGAGACCTGAAGTCTCAGAGGTAAATTTGAAGCCCAAAAGTTGAAGCCTTACATATAAGTGACCAAAATGATTAAGATCTCTCTAAATGATTGATGGTCTTCCCAGGGGAGATAGACTTCTTTTCACATAGAACTAATTCAAACTACATGGTCGCCACATGTTCTTGGGGTTAGATTCTTATACAATTCTCATTTCAGTTGTATTTTTTGGTGATTAATAGCTTTTAGATGAAAAAGAGAGGAGTAAAGAGGAAATGTGGGTCTCCCTCCTGCATAGCCCCTGACTGTTATCATTTTGTAAAGGACATATTATTATTATTATTTTAGCAGGAGTCAATAAAAAGGGATTATTTGTTACCCTCTGTTTCTGTTAGAGATTGGCATCTGTTAGCTAGATTGGTAGTGACTCCTAGAATCTATTTGTAAGGGAACTAAACAGGTTAGGTGATTTTATTTTATTTTTGCTTTTTGGAGGAGGGAAGGTAGGGCAATTGGGGTTAAGTGACATGCCCAAGGTCACATGACTAGTAAGTGTTAAGTGTCTCAGGCCAGATTTGAACTCGGGTCCTCCTGACTCCAAGGCCGGTGCTCTGTTCCCTGCATCACCTAGCTGCCCTGGTTTAGATGATTTTAAATATAATCAGAATATAGCACAACACAATTTTAATCATTATTCATAAGTGTTATTTATCCATGGGGTCATGATGTTCCATAGTTGCATAGCAGTGTTAAGCAGATAGGTTAGTAATGAAATTGTGTTTAACCACTTCTATTTGCCCCTCACAATCTTAATAACTCATTACAAGTAGGTTTCCTGTTATAAATGTTCTTTCTCCATGATGACAAGCAATACTTTTAAGAGATCTGTAATTCTCTTTTTTTCCTTTTATTATTACTGAGCCCCCAGTCGGGGACAGCTTCTGGCAAAAACAGAACAAAACACATTGTTAGATCTACTTTTATCTCTTCTCAGGGGATGTTTACCTCATTGTTGCTTCCTTTGCAACTTCGTTTTTTAGTAGATTCACCCAGGCTAGGGAAGACCTATACTTAACACTGTGTATATATATAAATAAGTAAATGTCTAAAACAAAGAACAGTAAATAGACCTCCCTTATGCCCAGAAGGAAAGGTCTGGGGCTTCTACAAGGAACAGAAGGGAAAGGCTATATAGTAGTAACCCCTTGGGATCTCTGCTTGTTTCAGAAACAGAATCTGCCCCAACCATTCTTATACTTCACTGTCCCAAGCAACCTTGCTCCCAGTTTTAGGCCCTTTCTTTTTAGGGCTTGTGTTTACTCTTGGTCCTGCTCTTCTAGTTTCATATGGATTCTTACAGATTTCTTTTCTCCAACTTCATGATGCTTCTTCTAGAGATGCTTTTTTTCTTGAAATCTGTTTCTAGAAATAGTGAGCTGACTTTTAAAAGTCACTCTGAGGCATGGTCTATGATTGTTCATATTTTTATTCATGCAATGAACTAATTAGCTCTCCATATAAGGATCATCTGGCTGATAGTACCTTTTATTTTGATTTTAACACTTTCTTGGCTGGTCCTTTCTCTGTGAGTAGATCCTGGCTTTTGAGGAATACTCTTTTAAATTTGGAAACATCGAGGCAGCTAGGTGGCGCAGTGAATAGAGAACCGGCCCGGGACTCAAGAAGACCTGAGTTCAAATTTGGCCTCAGACGCTTGACACTTACTAGCTGTGTGACCTTGGGGAAGTCGCTTAACCCCAATTGCCCTGCCTTTCCCCCTCCAAAAAGACAAAAAGTATAACATAAATAAAATTTACACTCAAGGCACTGGGAATGCAAAGACAAAACATGACAACCATTTCCTGCCCTTTAGGAGCTTATGGGGTGCTGGAAGATAAGATATGAAAAAAGTAAATAAATAGGAGGTAATTTAAGAAGAGGATGATCTCTAAAAATTAGAGGGATGAAGAATAGCTTCCCTTAGGAGGTAGCCTTTTAGATGAACTTTGAAGCAAGGAAGGTTAAGATTCTACAAAATAATACTCAGTGAGTGAAAGATGAGTCCTTTTTCCCTTATACTATTTTTGTGCAGCCAGGTTTGGCCAATTCTAATCATACTAATAAATAAAAGCTTAGAAAAACTACCTGTACATTTCCTTCCTAGCGCTAATGCTTCCTAGAGCACATGGTCATGCCAAGCAATCTAGCAAAGCTAGACAAGAGAACCAAACATTGTCTTGCTAAGAAGTATACATTCCATTTGTGCATGACCTGGCTTTCCAATAATGTCACATTAATGATATAATTACATTGGGTTGGATGATTCACTTGGAAAATTACAACAACGAGAAATTTTTATTATAGTCGTCATACTTCATACTAAGTGGGCATTTACATTGTACTCATGTAAGTAGTAGGAAACATAAAGTTAATAAAAAAAACTGTTAACTGTTGCAATTTGCCGCCATTTATGTATACAGATACTTTATAGTCTTAAGAATGGTGAAAGGAATGCAAATTATATCTAGCAGATCATTGTGGCCATTATCAAGGAATAGTTATTTCATAATCTGTGTATAATATATGTACTACGTATGTATGTATACATATTTATATTATATATGTGTATACATATACATACATATATGTGTATATCATATAGTTGTAGTACTACGTCAGAAATTTTACCAGTGATGAAACTCCCTTTATCAATGAAGATCCCCAATATTCTGCAATTTAATCTTGTAGATTAAGGATAATAAGAAGATATGACAATCATTCAGCAAGCACTGAATAAGAGTCTCCTATGTGCCAAGAAGTCAGATAGGTCTGGATTATAGAAATATGAAAGTGAGTCAATGCCTGTAAATGACTTGTCCAAGGTCAAATAGCCAATGTGTATCAGAAGTGGAATTTGAACCATGTTTGTTTTAACTCTGATGTCAGGTTGTGTGTTTTTTTATGCCAAGCTGCCTGTCAAAATGCTTATCTGTAATAATAATAACAATAATTTATATTAAACACTTTATGTTTTTTGATATACTTTCATATATATATGTACTTTCACAAATTTTATGTTTGCAATGATACTGTGAGAGTAAATAGAGCAAATGTAGTTATTCACACTTTTTAGATCAGAAAATTGAGATAAAGAAAGGCTTTTATTTGCTTGTTTTGACACCACTGAGGGATAGTAGATCAGGTGCCTCTAATTCTCAGTTCAATTCTCTTTCTACTACACATTTATGTTCACGGACTGAGACTGAGGAACTAAGTGATTTGCCAATGTCAAGGATCTGTGATTTTGTCAGTTTGGGCATTTCTCCAAGAGCATAGTCCTTCTATAACTTAGTAGATAGTCTTCTAGAGTTGCTGTGCCTGAAGATGAAAACTTCATCACCCTGATGCCACCTGACTGATAAGCCTCTTCAAATTTATTTAAGTGGGTCCCCAAATGACAGAGATACAATTCTTCCACCAGGCCCACACAAAAAGCCTTTTCATCTTGACAAAATTTTCCCTAGTTTATTCTTCTGCTCATAGACTTCAATAACTGACATCCTCCTCCATATGATCTATATTGTACTTCAATTCATCAATTAAAATCTTCAGCAGCACAGTCCCAATGTTGCCAAAGACTTGATGAGTCTCTAAGTTGATATCATTAGTTACTATTTTTTAGATTCAGCAATTAAACCAGTTCCAAATCCAGTTAAATGTACTGTCATGTAGCCCTTCATATTGTCTGAGAACATGATAGATTTTTTTTCCAGATTCTTTGCTTAAATATAGGCATAACCCTATCTATAGCATTTCTTTGTCCTATAAGTCAAGTAACTCAATCAGAAGAGGAAATGAGGATAATCTGGCATGTTGAAATTGTACTGCCTCTTAGTGATAAGTTCTTTTCTTAAATTCCAAGTCATACTTTTAAGATGTTCCAGAATTTTAAAACTTATTAAAGTCAAGCTTATTGTCTTATATTTTATAGAATCCACAGTATTTCTTTCTTTAAAAACTTTGTCTAGCTCCATTCCGGTGATACCCTTCATTTTAACTGCTCTTTAAGAGATCACTGTAACTTGTCATTTAGGCCTCCTGTTATTTAGTACCCTAGATGTTGTTCATTTAGGTCTAGTGCTTTGGACTTGTTAAGGGCAATTATGTACTCTCTTACTATATTACCTTTTCCCTTATTTTGGGGATTCAACATCCTTTTAACCATTTTATTCTCTTTTTGTCTGGAATGACTTTTTTTTGGAAGAGAAAGACAAAAAATAAGAATATAAAAATTGAATATTTTAGCTTCATTTCCCTCATCTATCATTTTTGTCCCCATTTATTCTCATTAACAATCCTATGGCTTTCTATAGCTAATAGAGCCCAATCACCACAGCCATAATGAATCCCCAAGGGAGAAATTCTGTGGAATTTCTGAGTTAATGGAACTAATATTATATGGCTTTGGGGGTCAGGCATTACAGAAGCAAACTTGGACATTTCTGTAGGTGTGGCTGGGCTAGGTAGACATGTGTCATACTAGACCAGAATAACATCCTGGGGTTCAGGGAACACAGAAATTTAATTCTTAATTATGAAGCAGAAGCCTCTGGATTAAGATTTAGGGCTTGTCTAAAAGTCTAGTACAACTCTTTATAGGATGAATATCATCATCATCATTGCTTAAAAGGTTTGCAAAGAGCTTTGCATTTATTGTCTCATTTAATCCTCATAATAATTCTATAAGGTAACTATTATTATTACTTCCATTATTTTTTGCATAGGGAAACTTAAACTGATAGTGTTTAAATGATTTACTTATTGAATTTTATTATACTTGAATCTTCTCCCTCACCCCAGTACTTTGAAATCCAATGACTGGCCTCCTTGCTATTTCTTAAGTAGGAAATTCCATCTACTAATTTAAAGCCTTTTTTTTTTTTTTACTACCTATCTCCCATACCCAGCATGCTATGCTCTCTCCCTCCTCATCTCCACTTCTTGGTTTCCTTTGAATGCCAACTAAAACCCTATCTTTGACAAGAAACCTTACCTAATCCTTCTTAATTCTAGTACTTTCTCTCTGTTGATCATTTATTGTACATAATTTATTTTTACAATGCTGTTTACATGTTGTCTCCCCATTAGACTCTGAAGTCCTTGACAGCTGGAACTGTCTTTTGAATTTCTTTATATTCCTAGGACTTAGCACAGTGCCTAGCACATAGTGGACACCTAATAAATGTTTATTTTAAAGATAATTAATTCGGGGCGGCTAGGTGGTGCAGTGAGTAAAGCGCTGGCCCCAAAGTCAGGAGAACCTGAGTTTGGTTCCAGCCTCAGACACTTAACACCCACACAAAAAAAACTAGCCGTGTAATCTTGGGCAAGTTACTTAACCCCAATTGCCCTCCAAAAGACAAAAACAACAAATAAAAAGATAATTAATTCACCCAGTCCCATATTTAGTAAATGTCTGAAGTAGGATTTGAAGTTATGGTCAAATATACATACACACATGCATACATATATATACACATATATATATATATATATATATATATATATATGTGTGTGTGTGTGTGTGTGTGTGTGTGTGTGTGTGTGTGTGTGTACTTTTAACAAAAGAAACTAGCTATCTGTTCTTGAGTACCTTCAAATATCTTAGTTGAGTTGTCAGAACACCCACTTCAAAGTCTGGGAAATAGACTAGGACCAAGAGCAGATAATTAGGTAACCTTAGGGTTGTATTTGGGACATATAGAGTGCCCTGGGGTCAACAAAGGAGCAAGAGGTACTGAGCAAAAGATTCATCTGCTTTCAAATCAGGGAAGGTCAAAGTTCTTGGTAATAGTATGAAGACTAGGCAGATGCATGGAGCTTTGGTAGGAGGTTGAGACCTAACAGGTAGATGGATTTTTGTCGGTATTAGGGGAGGTCATTAATGGGTAGAAGATGGATATTTTGGTAAAAGTAGGCAGTCATAGATTAAGTTGAAAGACTTTTCAGAGGGCACCTTGTCCTAGTTACTCTTTTTTTCAAACCTAGGGAATGAAGAATTTTATCCCAAAGTCCCAAAAGCTTTTGGTCCCGTAGTCAAGCTGAAAGGACATATGTTCAACTCAGGCACTAGAAAGGAAGTCCATGTTTTCGAGAGAATAAAACAAGTGATCAAGGGGACATTATCTTTGCTATTTAATAATTTGTTCTCTGGTCTCTATCTCTTGTGGTCCAGGGTAAGAGGCTTAGTCCAGAACACAAGTTTTGATCATAGCAATGTTAAGGAATAATGATAGGATTAACAAGCTATGTTTCTGTGCGTTTTGTTCTTTTTTTCTTAACTGTGTGATTATACTTTGCATATTTTATAGAACTACAAGGTAAGAAAACACAAATTGTTTTATGTGTAGCAAGTAAGTCCACCCCTGCTAGGAAGTATTTTCAGTGTGTAATTAAACTAAATTTGCTAATACATCTATTGTTTCTTGGACAACACTGTCAGAGTAATATATCATTAGAACCACTCCTTGTGATAATGTAGCACATTAATATGTCATCAAATGGAGTTGTTGCCATAAAGAAACATTAGTATAATGTATTTAAATGAATCAGTTGGAAGGTCTAACTCAAAACTAAAATAGGCATGCACACTCACAACCTAGATAGCTATTATTTCAATGGCCTTTCCTCAGTCTCTATTCTCATCAACACTCTTGGTCATACATTTTTGTCTTAAGCTCTTTATTCCAGCTACTACTGTTCTCTACCCATACCTCCAATTATATGTTCTCCTCCCAAATACCTCTTTTGTGAAATCTCTTTTGGTTACATAATTGTTAATGATTCCCAGGCTTATTATTTGACCCTGTTTTCTTCTTTCTTGAAACTCTTTTCCTTGCAGAACTGATTCTTTTGGTTACACTTATTTCTCTAAAATCCAGATCTACAGGCTGGACCTATCATTGAAATATCAAGCTTGTATTCCTGTCTACATATTGGACAATTCCAGGGGAATGTCTGTGTTACTGAACACAAACTTAGAATATTCACGCAATATTAGATTCAGAAATAATATGTGATACCTCAAACTAAATTTATCATCTAACTCAACCAACCAGCTTGTTCTCTGGACTTTTTTTCACAGCTTCAAATTTTGAAATCATCTTTGATTTTTATATTGGGAAGAATCCAAACTGGATTACTTGATATTCACTTTCCAAAACATTGCATTACCTATCATCAGGCCTTCACAAGGGCTGTCCATGCCTAAAATATTCTACCTCCTCAATGCTGTCTCTCAGAACTCCAAATTCTTTCAAGGCTCATCTCAGATGCTCATCTTCTGAAAGAGGATGCTTCTGATCTTCCCAGTTGTTAGTATTTCCCCATTCCTGAACTTTATTTTTTATTTACTTGTGTTCACTCTATTGCTCCCTTCCCAGTAGAATATAAGCTTCTTGAAGGGAGAGACTGAGTTTTTTATTTTGTCTTCATATCCTGAGAACCTATTACATATACCTGACATATACTTATAAAATTCTCCTTTAATTGAACAGAAAAAGCATATTGAATTATGCCAAAAGCAGAGTGATCAGCATAAAAAAGGACTTGGACACACAAAAGGCTGGCCCAATTGAAAGAACTGAGAATGTTGAGCCTGCAAAAGAGAAAAATGAAGGGAGATTTGAAGCTACTTTGTGGAAGAATTTTTTTTTATTGACTCTGGAAGATAGAACTAGGAACAATGGATAGAATTTTCATATAAGTAGTTTAGGTTTGAGGTAAGAAAGAAAATGTCTTAACAATTAGAGAGAAAGAAAAATGACATGTGCTGTCTCAGGATGTCATGAGTACTCTCTCCCTAGGGACTTTCAAGTACAGTTGGGAAAATCACTTGTTAGGGTTGTCACAGAGAAGATTCTTAAGCACGGGCAGCTTTGACTATTTAGCTTCTGAGGTCCTTTTTAACACTGAGATTATGTGATTCTCTGAAATTCCAGAGAGGTAAAATTTGGTAAAAAGAAAAAGCAAATTCTAAAAATAAGAACCCTTTCAAAATGTAATAAGCAGGCAATATGGTGCCCCTCTTTAAGTGGAATTTGTTGGTCTTCTTAGCAGGGATGTTGGAGGTAGGACTGATGGTCAGTTATAGGCTGTATTAGACAGAATCCCCAAGGTCCCTTCTGTCTCCTGTAGTTTTACAATCCTCTAATTCTATCAGTCCTATGACCTTGAGTATTATTCACACTGTGCCAACTGAGCTAAACAGTCCCAAAATAAGGAGTACCTTTTGTTTTTAAGATTACCAGGTATACTTTATTACACTGGTTAGCAGCACTTACCACAGTGTCTGGAACATAAGGTGATTAATAAATGCTTATTGGCTGACTATTCCATTGTCCCCATATGAAAGTCCATAACAAGATAAACGTCTTTTTTATCCTATACAAAACATGTGATGATTTCAAGCCTGAAGTGAGAAACTGGAGAAAAGCACAAACCATGATACCCATTGATCCAAAGTGGAATGGTGCCTCTTCAAACAACAAAACCATACTTTTGACAAATAAAACACAATTTAAGTATGAACCATATCTGAGGAGTTATCAGCTTGAAATGTTAAGTGTGTGCTCGCCATCATAGGAATGATTGTGTCATGCAGCAATTTAAGAACTGAGCCTGAGAAATATTTCTTGAAATGAGGTTGAAATTTGATAAAGAGGCCAAAGTCATTGTAAGCAGGCCCTCGAGCAACGTGAGCCCGTTGGTTACATTATCTTTTCTCTGTTCCCAGTTGTGCTAATACTAAATACTGATGATGATGAGAGTTAAAAAATCAAGTTTAATTAGGTAGGGACTACAGATGAAATTCATTTTTATTCTGCCTCTTGTCCTTTCCATTTCTAGAACAGAAGACATTTAGGGGTGAATCACTTGGTATTAAAACCTGTGCAAAAAGTGAGCATTTATTGTTTTCAAGTGAAATGCCTCTTGACCAGAAACCAAGCATTATAAGGCTTCATGTTAAATTTTAAGTGATTTATTGATAATAGTTTACTCACAGTCAGGATAGCAGGTAACAATGGATGGAGTGCAGGGCCTAGAGTCAGGAATACTGATCTTCCTAAGTTCAAAATCCAGACTCAGACACTTACTAGCTGTGTGATTCTTGGCAAGTCACTTAACCGTTTGCCTCAGTTCCCTCATCTGTAAAAGGAACTGGAGAAGAAAATGGCACAACAGTCTAGTATCTTTGCCAAGAAAACCCCAAATGGGGTCATAAAGAAACAGACATGACTGACAAATGATTGAAAAAGAAAATACTCAAAGTTAATTTTACTTAACATAAATATATCATTTAATTGTACCTTTCTGTAAAAAGTGTAGGATGCTAATTAGGTTATAGGGTTGCTATCATTGTTGTTTTTAAATTACCAGATCTGTGGCTTTACTGATAAAGGGAACTCTCAGTGGGGAAACCACTTTGCCAAAGCAGATAGCTTTATGCAATTTAAAAGAGTTTCCTAGGGACTGAGCATTTAAGTGACTTGGCTAGGGTCACACAGTCAGTGTATGTCACAAAATGCAAATGAAACCAGGTTTCCTTGACTCTGAAGTTCTCTCTATTCATTATACTGCAGTGCCTCTTAGAATTTCTTACATAACCAGGCATTAGTCACCTATTTAACTCTGTGCATTGGGTTTAATTTTAACTTTTCGGAATACATTGAGTGTTTCTTTGAAATATTAAGATGAATTATATTATGGTATTATGTCTAGCTATCAAATTTATGGCCCATCACTATTCTAGGAGTATGGAATAATTTATTTTACTTTGAATAGGCAACTGAACAAGAGCTTGCTTCTTTAATTATTAGGTTGATATAAATTATAATTAACTTAGTGGTAGCAATGTAATTACATGGCCATACAATAATTTATTTTGTGTTTATGCACCATGTCCAATTTTTCCTGTGTTAACCCCTAACCTGCATATTATCAGTCACATTATGAATTTGTATTAACAGATGCTCATTTTATTATTTTTTTTGTAATTACCTGAGTGAGAGATTTGGGATGATTATTTGTGCATCTATATTAGTCAGAAGTAGCTTCAGAAAATTGCTGCTGAAAAAACAGAGTCAATTTGCCAGAGGTTTGCAATTTTGAATGTATGTGTTTTCAAGTATTTTAATTAGCTGAATTTGTGCTTCAAAGAAAATTGGGAAAAGCACTGGCTTTGGAGCCAGTAGAGTGAGTTACTAAATTCATGTCCAACTCTTGCCAGTGGTATGGCCCTAGGAAAGGAACTTAATTTTTTCTGAGACTCATTTTCCTTATCTGAAAAATGGGTGTAGTAATACCTGTGTTACTAAATCCTCAAAGTGAGCTAATTGTCTATTTTAAGTTAGGATATTAAAAGTAAGCAGGAATTTAGAAGACAAACATTATAGAATAATAGAGAAATTGAATGAAAATGAAAATATGAGATTTGTGTCTTTTCAGTTCCATCACAAGTATTTTAAATGTAAGAGTAAAATTGCTGGATTTATTTGTCTTTAAAAAAAATAACTGAATTGCCTAATCATATACCAAATCAACCAATTTCTTGGGGTTGTAGAATCAATGTCAAAGACTACCAAAATGAAAGGCCATAGTAGGTAGAGACAATTATTTTCTATTGCATGGTAGTATCTTACATTCTTGGTTTTACCATTAACGTTTATGAATAGAAATTGTGAGATCACTTTAGAGAAATGAATAATATGTATTAGCTGACTTTGGCATTTTAAATGTTTTCTGTAAAAAAAAACAAATGAGCTCCCTCCTGTGGATGAGAAAATACCTCCCTGTGTGAAGCATTTAATGTTCTACCTTCTTATAAATCACTAAGTTACTATTTACTAAATTAACTCTTAATGGAATAAAAATGTCTGTTTCCTATGCCAAATGCTTCTCTTGAACAAAAGCTACATTACTGATACTGAGCTTCTGGCCTAACATTTGAATGAACCATTGTTTACCCTGAATGCTTATATTAATAGCATTTCATGATTAATATTTTATTATCCCTTAACTAGTGGAACAGTTTCTTAAAACACAAGTGAGAGGGTTATAATACCATGATTGTAAAATTACCATCAGTAGTAAACATAGTAAATTTATGATCTGAAAGTATCTGTACAAGACTTGTAGTTTGCATATCATTCAAATAACTCAATGTGATGAATTAATTTATTTTTTAACGTCTTTTCTCCTCTTCTCCTCTTTCTCCCCCTTTTCCCTATACTCTTTACCTAATATTCTTGGCAACCTGCTGGGAAGACAATGGAAGTGGAGATAGTTTAGCTTTGCAGTGCAAACACACAAGTCATGATTAAGAAATTCCCATGATTCTTGTTGGACATAGCCCCAAAGAGATTTTGCTGATGGTTGCAAAAATAGCATCTTTTCTCATTTCATTAATTTCTAGGGGCTTCTATTTAGAGACCAACACTGTTAAAGACTGCCACATGGCTATATTGACATTCTGCTGGGGGTTTAGCTTATTAGATTTGGACCTAACCTTATCATCGAGCCTCTAACTAACGATTATACTCTAAAGGCCACTTTTACACTAATTGGCTTTCCCTGTTTAATTGTTTTACAAAATTGATAATTTAGTAGAAATATAATAAGCCTTTAATATTTTAGATAATTTGGTCCCTTTGAGGTCTTCAGAGGCTTCTTACTTAATAGAAAATTGAAATGCAAGTAGTAAAATTTAGGTCTCAGTTTCAGTACATTACTTGAAAGGCTAAATTATAGTATTCAAAGGGGTTTTGATGATGCTACAATATAACTGCTGTTGTCCAAATGTTTCTACAGGAAAAAAAAAGATTTTTCTAGCAAATTCTAAATTTTCCATTTTATATTTAGTTCCCTAAGGAAATTAGACTAAAATAATATTCATCTCCATTTAAAAAAGAATCAATTTCTGGTTGTACTCAATACAACTTTTAAAAATAGGTTTAAGAATTCTTATAAGATTCCATTTTTCTATATAAGGAAAATGGCAGTATTTACCCAATATTACTGAGTGAGGCTGGGAGCAGAAATAATCTTCTGACTCCTGGAAGGATTTTGTAAAAATATTTTATTTTCTTCCATGGGCTACATTAGTAAGTCTCTTAACCTTTCTGGGTCTCAGTTTCCTCATTTTTAAATTGAGGATGTAGGACTAAGTTACCTTAAGAATCTTTTCCAGCTTTTAATTTATGATAGAATTCCTATATGTACCAGGAATTATCCAAGTTATAAGATTCTTAAACGATCATAATATGATGTTTCTTCTAAGACAAAATGTCCATTTTGGAGGAAAACAAAACAAAACAAAACAAAAAAACATTTATTTCTCTTCCTGATCTTCCTTAGCAATGGTTGCTTCTCAAAACTACCTTGTATTTATCATGTTGATATTCTGTACCTATTTGCACACACACAGAGAGATGCACACATGCATGCACACCCGCTATGTCTCCCAACAAAATATAAGTTCCTGAAGATCTGGTACTATTTCATTGTTATCCTTGTGTCTCTAGTGCCTGATACATAGCAGGCACTTAACAAATGCTTGCTAATTGATTGATTATAACCTATTATAGCAATGAATAAGTTTTTGCATAGAAGGAGTATGACAGTCTTATGAATGAAACAAAAGCTTTTACACTATCCTGTCTTACATTTTGCTTTATGATATACACAAATCATATATAACTTAATGTTCCTAACACAAAAATTGTAATCCTAAGGATCCATCGTTGATTGAAACATAGCACTGTGGAAAAAGGGCCAGCTTTTGAGTCATGAGGGACTGGGCTCAGTTTCTGCCTCTAACATATACAGTCTGCGTGACTCTGGCCCACTTAACCCCTCAGGGTTCTAGACTGCTCTATAGAACTGTAAGTTATAGATGGGCTGCCAATCTACATCAGTAGAGGTCCACTCCACTCCAAAGTTTTGTTTCTGTAAGTCCTAATGAATACTGGCTCTTCATTAGAATTGACTTTTCAACCTAAAGAGATTTTGTCTCAAGTATAAATACTGTTTCTATTTTAGGAAATGGTGCTATCTTCATAGTGTATTCTCATTTTCATACCTCGCTCAAAATACATCACAGTGGCAAACCTCCTACATATACATACCAGCAACAGGAAGAGTCGCTAAATGTGCGTATGGATGTGATTTAGCTGTGATGCAGTACATTCCACAACACGATCCATGGGGCATGGTCCCCATGATGCATCATCTATTCTCATAGCACAGCAAATGTCATCAATAAAACATGAAGTGAAGTTAATTACAGGCTCCCATTCAGAGTCCCTCTGCCACTGGTGGCCCATTATAACAAATCATTCCTCAAATGGAGCAGAGATTGACAGAGATTTTATAAACTTTCCACTCTCCAAGTCTTCCCCATGTAATAAGTGCCTGCTGTACACTGGGAAAGTGATTAAATATCAATTTCATGGAAACCTGGGAATAAATGTTTAAAAGACTAATGAGACACTATTTTTACTTCTTAAGGTACTGTGACTACCCCATGAGTCAGAAGAATGCCTGTCATTTTAATTAGGCATCAATTGGCCCTTTTTTCCCTCTCTTAAAGATTTCTAATTGGGTTATTTAAGAACTTTAGACCTACTACCTCAACAGCAAGAATGTTCTTATAAGTTTGATTTGGTTGCATTTTTAGAAGTCTTTCATTTTTTTTTAAACTAAAAGTAACTTACATCCCTCTTCCTAAAAATGCTTGTAACAAAGTCATTTTGAACTGTCCCATTTCCATCATGCAATTTGATTTACAAAAATCAGGGTCATTCTTTTATTGAAGAGACATTAAATAGTACTGTTCTGATTATTCTTCTCATTCAAATTAGCCATGTGAACCAGAGTGAGGACACTGAATTACTGTCCAATCAAGAAGCAGACTTTCAAATTATTGCATGCTTTCTCTAAGGTTAAAATAAACATCTAAATGAATTTGGTTTAAGATTAATTTAAGGCAAGAACTCATAGTACACTTGGGATTTTTCTGTACTTAGATAAAGCTAAGTCAATACCATAGAATTTGGAGATCATGGAGCAACTTTTTTGAACACCTAAGTTTCTGGAAACCTTGATAAATCACCTTCTGTTTTACTTTTATACTTTTACAAGGAAAACATTTTCAACTTCCTTTTTTATAATAAGTATATAAAGATAATGATAAAATGAATTCTGGTTAACTACATGTTATTCCTCTGAAAATTTAAACATATTTTCTAAGAAAGTACAGAGAAAAATAAGATGAAAGCTTTAGCTTGATTTGTTGTCCTTATGAGGAAGTGAACTGAACAACAGTTTATTTTTGAAAGGCAGCTATTTTTCCACAAAATATGTCACTAATGTTGTATTGAAATGTTCAAGCATATAGAGTTAGTTTAAAATTTTCATGTCCAGAAATTGATCCCTTCATCTTGAGCAGGAAAGAGGTCAAATAGAATATGTCAGTTTTGAAAAGTTGAAGCTAATTTTGGACTAGCTGTCCAATTCATGTGTATGGACTGAACAATCATTTAAGATATCTCATAGCAGACTCTTTTTATGATGACACTATAATGACACAGCCATGCAAATATCCAACCTATTTTTATGCTGTTCCCCCCTGGCCAATGGAAATGTCTTGAAATGTTTGTCTATGATTTAAATTGTTCTGTGGCATGTTGCATTAAATAGGAAGCTTTTTTTCTTATCAACTTCCATAATCATGGACAGATGTTACCGGTCTTTAAATTAGTTCAATTTAGTATTATCTACCTAAAAAATTCTTCAAACATTTAACTGGAGATAATTTTTCCCAGACGAAGGATCCCCTAAATGATATTAAAATCTTCCAGTTGGGAGAGATAGTCACCTCAGTTTAAATTATGTTGGCTTTCTAGAAATAGCTTTGTCTTTCACCATGACACTGTTAAAGTTGATACTACTTAGAAAGAGGTGCTATTGAAAATTTACAGAAGAAAGCCATTTATCAGAATGATAGGCATTTCTTCAAATCCCAGTTAAAATCCTACCTTCTACAATAATTCTTTTTCTAATCCCCCTTAATACTAGTTCTTCTTTCATTTGATTATCTCTAATTTATCCTGCATATATCTTATTTCTATATAGTTTTTTACATGTTGTCTCCCCATTTTACTACAAAGTCTTTAAGAGCAAGGACTTTCACAAATGTGTATGTGTGTATATACATACATATACATATTGTTATGGGAATGGAAATTTAAGATCTTCCCTGCCCCTAGGCCCTTTGATAGGCTTAAGTGACTCTGAGAACCTTCTTTGATTTGAAAATATACTCTGCCCCCTAATAGGCTGAATGTGGTCACATGGAACCTGTGGTGAGAGGCTTGTTTTTCAGGAATGCCCACACCTTGGTACTTTGTGATTGGGCAGTGGGTCAAGAGAGTTGCTACATTCTCTGAGCCAGGAGAAGGCTCTATATACCCTCATGTGAGGTTTTATTTTGGGGCTCAATTTGAGAAGGGTTGTATGTACGAGACTCTGGGCAGCCATTAAGCCCCCTGGCTTTGAAAACCCAGATGTTGGTGCTTCCCTCTCTGGTAACTGACTAGGTATGGATGTGATGGTCAGACAGCTGGAAGCCTGTCTGCTGATATGTTTCTCTGTCTACTTGTAACTTCTGCTCATAACTTGTTTGTATTCTCTGAAGTTTGGGGTGCTGACCTTTTCCCCCTGAACTAGGTAAATGACATGTTTGATTAAAGCAAGATTGTTAACCCATTTTGAGTTGCTTTCCTTTAGAAAAGCAGATCTAAGGACTTGTGTTGATAGCCACCCTGGGTATGCTAGGGTGCTTGCTGCTACACATATATAAACACACATACACACATACATGTATAAAAAGACATATATACATTTGTGTATTTGTTTGTGTACATTTCTTCCTATCACAGTCAACCATGTGCCTGGCACATAAGTACTTTAAATAAATTCTTTTTGGCACTTGATGACATAGTTTTCTGGTTGTAGTATTCTTGCTTGATCTTTGGGCTACTAAAAGGTTGTAGAAGAAAATAGCTTTGGAAAACAGAACTTCCAAGAGTTGTTAACTCCTGTAATTATTAGTCCTAGATTTACAATCATTGTTACTGCTAAAGTGACCCAGTTTGAGTATTGTTTGGTCTGATTTGATCTTAGTGGGAATATTTGAATGAAACTTTGAAGGTGCTTTGAAATAAACATGATATTCCTATTACATTATTTCATTCAGTGGTTGCCTAAAAGAACATATTCTATCAATTGTTCTCAGTCACAATCTATATCTGTATTAATGGTCTCACTTTCTAGAAATTTAACAAGAGGATAAGGCAAAATATGTTATGTTTCACTGAGTAAAATTTATTACATATTTCTTTATTTCAGCAAATAATATGCATTAATTAGTTTTATCATACTGTAAAGTTCTTGTGTATTTGACCTTCTTGCTAGTATATGTTTTGGCCAACTACATTAGAGGGTAAAAGTTTGGACAGAATATGAAGTATGAATAGCAACCTGATTTAACTGTATAGGTTAAAAGAAATGGTGGAGGTAGAGTTCATTTCTATATACTTTTTTTGACTTTTATGTCTTTATATCTTCTTGACTGATTTCAGTACACATTTACAGTCTTTTTCATTTATTTCTAAGTCCATTGCTAAAATAGGCCATTGAGGGCATGAACATCCAAATACTTATTTTCCCCACCTATTTATACTGGTTTTAAGACTATGGCAATGGAGAGCACATGTTCAGACAAATCTTTTGTTGAAGGGGATCCAGACCCATGATTTCATCAGTGTAGTAAGTTACACTGACACAACTACACTATTGCTGCTTACCAACTAATTTGGAGTTGCTGAAAGTTTCAGTGTTGCACATGGCCACATAGACATTATAGGTCAGAACTTGAACCCAGATCTTCTTGACTCAAGGAGTGGTTTTCTACTAAATTGCCTCTCTGATAAATTATACTGGGATAAAAAGGCTTTGAACATCTATTTGGCACCATACTGTATGTGTCTAGTCTGATAAGTACTCTAGTTATATTTGAAGAAACTGGGAAGAGGATCAATAGTCATTGCAATTTTTGTGTGTCCATGACAACTTATAAGATTTTCTACTAAGGTGTGTAAGACTTGTCATCTGCATTGGTCAAGGTACTATTCATACAAATGAAAACATAGGACCTTAAAGTATAGAAATCTTATTTTATTATGATATAATAATCTAACATAAGTACCCCACATAATTTAAGATACAATTTTATATCCCTATTGTTCATTCATTCATAATTGGAGTGAATTTGGACAAAAACCTCAAGCAAGAAGTTCAGAGGATTATGTAATTTAAACAGTGTCAGACTATTCTTTCCATTAGTGTGAAGTGCCAGTAATGGTTGTACCTACTTGTAGGTCAGTATATTGATATTCCTTCTCTTCCCAGTAACAAAATTCTCTTGGCTAATCAATTTAATAGAGAATTCACAGGTTTTGAGAAATCTGTCAATTGAGAAACTGAGAGAAGGGTGTGAAAAAGGTACAATATAAATGGAAGTAGCTATGTGTTGATTTGTTGTTAGCTTGATGTACCAATTAGAAATCTCTTGTTGCCTATGTGATGGGTGGAAAATACAGTTAAGACAGTCTAATAGCCTTAGATTTCTTAAGATTATCAGCAAGTGCATAGTATATTGTGAACAGATGTTTAGCTCAGCAGGAAGTGCTCCTAAAGACCCACAATCCTAATTCCTACAAGAAAATGCATAGCATCTGGCAGTTCTCAAATGGAACTACTCTGATTTATTCATCCATGTGAATATGCTTCTGTTGTGGCAAGATTCTATGACTAACCTTTCAGGGGATGACTTAACTAGATTTTTCTCCTGGGGAATAACTAAGGAGAACTTTGTCAAGAAAAAATCACTACATCAAGAGACTGGCATCATATGTCATGGCTCTAGATGGCAGTCATAATCTCCTTGTTTTGATACTGGAGTGGGTGACTGGCATGATTTTGGATATTGTATTTCATTTCTGGCCTCCTTCAAGTGCAGGCTATGTGACACATTCAGTTTCAGTGAACAACTGACTACTTGACTGATTTTCTTATTATCACAGATAAGAGAATTACTTTAGTTTGCATTATAAATTGCTTTAATTTGTCTTTTAAAAAAATCTTTGAAGTACATATCTAGATAATGGAGCATTTTGAAGATTTTGTTTTTCGTGAAATTTCTACACTTGAAAAATTGAAAGTTATGTTACAAAACCCAAACTTGTCAATTTTCCTCATTGTGTGGTTTGTATTTCTTGTCATCACCTCATTGTTACTGTAAATTAAGGGGGTCATTTTCATTGGGCTTTGAAGCTGTTTTGAAGAAGATAATTTATCAAATAAGGGAAAAATATTCTATGGATAGAACATGCAACACTAAGAAGATGATAGCTTTAAAAGTTGCCTGGTTGATATTTGAGAACATTATTCCTAACTCTCCCAATGATACTCAAGCACCCAGATGATGGAGTAATGTAATGCCACCTCAATTTGCTTCTGATCCCTTGAATGCTCAATAGTTATGATTCAAGAAGTAAAATAACAAATCTCAGAATAATAAGCAATTCTGAAAAGAATCAAGAAAAAATGTGGTAGTAAAGATTTTGGAAAATCTGTTTTGATTACTCTCTTTTACTGATGGGGAGAATGAATATGTCTTACTGAAGGCCATAAAAGTGCAAAAGAACAGGTGATATTTGGAGAAGAGAAAAGAGTAAAGTCAACAGAAGTGGGGACTGGATTTTTAAAAGTTCTAATGTGGATTAGAGTACAGAGTGAGAATAAGAAGTGACAGCAAAGACCAAAACCTGAACATTCCATTCATCCATTCACTTATTTAACAAGTATTTACTGAGAGCCTATTATGTTCCGGGAACTAGGCTAGGCACTAAACAATGAAAGACAGAGTAATAGTAGGTAAAAGATAGCCATAATATGTGAGAAAGAGGGGAAATAGTTAAGTCTATTGACTTCAAACAGGGCAGCAGTCTGAAGAGGCATTTGAGATATAAATAATATAGTGATAATTTAGTCATAATTCGCAGGATAAAACAATTTGAAATTGGGAAGAAAAGCAAGAGTCATTCAATCTACCCCATACATGAATAAGGATCTCTCTTGCAGCATGGCTGATAAGTGATCATTCCATTCTTGCCTGAAGACCTTTCTTAGAGAGAACTCTGTCTCATGATTCAGTTCATTTGGCTTTTGAATAATTCAAATTATTAGGAAATCTTTTCTTAAAACAAGCCTAAATATGCCTCCTTATACTTCTACCTAGTTCTAGCATGCAGTGTGAAAGAGAATAAATCCAAGCCCTTTTACATAACATTTCAAATGCTCAAAGATAGCTATCATATTGTCCCTGTATCATCCTATCTTCAGGCTAAATTAGCCTTAGTTCTTTTACCTGATCCTACTCATATGACATGATGTCAAAGCTCTCTACCATATTTGTTGCCATCCTCGGGACAACATCCAGCTTATTGATATACTTCATCAAATATGGTGTCCTTAACTGAACATAATACTATAGATGTGGCCTGAAAAGGCTAGGCATGGAGCCATCACCTCCGTAATGTAGGACACCTTGACTCTCAATGGGGGCTAAAATTGCAACAGTTTCCACATATAACATCACTAACTAAAGGTAAGGCCACTGACTCTGTATGTCTTATCCAAAAAATTTGCCCTATTCTATAGAAAAAAAACAAATTCAAAATCTGTTTTATGTACAAGTCATACAACCATGTGTATGCCACATATCTTACAGTTTAGGACATGTATAAGAAATTTTTTTTCATGCTAAAAGAGTAAACACATCAAATCACCTAATCTCAGATCCCCAAAAAAGATTTTACAGGTTCGTTGTTTATATAGCCTAAAACTCATCTCTGATTCCCCTACAAAACATCTCATGATCTTTTAATATTTATTTTAAATATTTCCATTGACAGAGAATGCAATTTCATAGTGTTACCTATTACAATTTTTGAAAGCTGAAGCAGTTAAAATATAAGAATCTTTCTTTCAAGTTGTAATTTCTTTTCCTGTAATTTCTAATCATTGGTCCTAATTCTGTCCTTTGGAACTTAGAATAAATTTAATTTCTCTTCTCCATGACAGTATTTCAAATATTTAAAGACATCTGTCATCTCTCCTTTTATCTTCTCTTCTCCAAGAGAAATATTTCCTCTTATGACATGATTCGATTCCCCTGCGCTATTCTGGTTCCCTCTATTCTTTTCCTTCCCTAGAAGAATTTCTGCTTGTTGATGCAGCCACAACTGAATTCAATTATGTTGATCGTATGTAGTTTTACGAGGGAAGCATTGCATCCCTTGATTTTGTAACTGTAATTTTATTATTTCAGCTTTATATTTCATTATATTTCATTTTTTTTTCTGATAGCCAACTTGGTATGCATGATAACCCCTGGCTCTTTTTTTCTGTGAATTGTTCCTAATCTATGTCTTCCTAATAGTTAACAGACATTTGCTGTTGTTCAGTAATTTTTCAGTTTTTGTCTTACTCTTTGTGACCCCATTTGGAGTTTCCTTAGCAGAGATACTGGAGTGATTTACCATTTCCTTCTCCAGCTCATTTTATAGATGAGGAAATGGAGGCAAATAGGGTTAAGTGACTTGGCCAGGTTCACACAACTAGTAAGTGTCTGAGACCAGATTTGAATTTAGAAAGATGAGTCTTCTTGACTTGAGGCCCAGCATTTTATCCACTGATCCACCTAATTGTCCTCTACATATAAAACCAAGTCTACTATTATGGAAATGTTTTAAATATATAATTAAATTTAACATGGGATTTGTTAGCCCAGGGATTTTTTATCTGCCTACTACATGTCAGGCATTTGTGATAGATGTAATTACAAAGAGAAAAATCAAATAGCCCTTACCCTCAAAAAACTTACTTTCTATTGAGAGAGATAATATGTACATATTTAAGTACATGCAGTTAATAAAATATGACATAAGTATAAGGTAGTTTGAATAAAGAGGAAATTAACATTTATTAGGATTTGTGAAGATGAGGAAAAGCTTGATATAAAACATGGTACTTGAGCTGAGTTTTGAAGGAAGTAAGTGATTCAAGTCTGTGGCAAGGAAGGAAGGAGAGAAGATAAACATTTATTAAGTACTAAACCTTGTGACTGGCACTATGCTAAGTGCAAGGGATGCTAACATAAGCAAAAAGAAAGACATCCATAGTCCACAAGGATAGTGCGTTATAATGTGCAATGACAACTCATGGAAGGGAGTTGAAGAGCAGGTGGAAGTGGGGATAATGAAGGCTCCTGGTTGCAGGAATGTGATTTTGGAGTTCCAAAGTTCGGGAACTGGAGGCTTTCAGAGGATGGGTAGGTCTAGAGGGGGGAAATATTTCAGGGTGAGGAGTTAACGGGATGGTAGAATGTTCCAGGACGAGGAGATATCAGGAGCTGAGGGAAGTTCTAAGATAAGGCAGGAGTAGAGGTATGATTTTGAAGTCAAGAGAATCAGGAACAAGAAGAAGATGGGGAAAGGACCCGAACAAGGGCAGTGGCTGTATAAGGCATGAGAAGGGAACATATGAGAGAGATTTTGTGGAGACAAACACTTAAATAAAGCACTTAGCACAGTGTTTGACATATAATAAGTGGTTAATAAATGCTAATTCATTGCTAGTTGATTGACAATGAGATCTGGCAACTAATTGGATATGTGTGTGAGGTGAGAAACTGAGGATGACAGAAACATTGCAGACATGATGACTAGAAGGATAGTGGTAGCTCTCTGCAGAAACAGGAAAGTTCAGAAGAGGGATGGGGTTAGAATAAAAGATGATGAGTTTTGTTGTGGATACATTGAATTTGAGGTGCCTCTGGCAAATTCATTTCGAAATGTCTAATGGATAATAGGTGATGCGGCACTAGAGCTTAGGGAAGAAGGTAAGGTTGGATACATAGCTTTGGGCGTCATCTTCATAGAGATAATTATTGAACCCATGAGAGCTGGTAAGATCACAAGTGAGAGTGAAGAGAGCAAAGAGAAAGTAGATGAGTAAAAAGCCATGGCATACATGTTCCAATAAAGGATCGGTCAGAGAACTAAGAAGAATACCGAGAAAGACAGTGACATGACAAGACAGAGAGTGATGATGTGGGAAGATAGCGATTTCTAGCTTTTAATATCTCCCTCCCTCAAATTATCTTGCTTTTAATTTTTATTTATTTTGTATATACCTGTTGTAACTTAGTCATTAAATTGTGTTTGACTGTGACCCTGTGAACCACACTGTCCATGGGTTGTTTTTTTTTTTTTTTTTTTGGCAAAGATACTAGTGTGGTTTGCCATTTCCTTTTCCAATGGATTAAGGCAAACAGACATTAGATGACTTTCCCAGGATCACAGAGCTACTCAATTTTTAGGTTAGATTTAGACTCAGGTCTTTCTTTTATTTTATTTCATTTTTTTGCCTTTTTTTGGAGGGGCAATTGGAGTTAAGTGACTTGCCCAAGGTCACACGGCTAGTTTTGTGTTGTGTCTGAGGTCGGATTTGAACTCAGGCCTGCTGACTCCAGATTTGGTGCTCTATTCACTGTGCCACCTAGTCACCCCTACTCAGGTCTTTCTGAATCTAGGCCTAGTGCTCTATCCACTGAGCCAACTAGTTGCCTCATGTATGTATCCATACCTGTACATATTGTCTCCCTTAGCTAGACTGTGAGATCCTTGAGGCAGAATTTGTTTTATTTTTGTTTTTGTATCTCCAGCACATAGCAAAGTACTTGGCACACAGTTCTTAATGAATAGTTGTTGGTTTTTTGATTGGTTAACAGTATAAAATGTTGCTCAGAAGTCAACAAGAATGAGTACTAAGAAAAAGTCATTGGATTTGGAAATTTGGAGATCACTCGTACATTGGAAGACTCATTTTCACTTGAGTGATGACATTAAAAGCTATATTACAAAGGACTGAGAAAGGAGTGAGATGAGGGAGTAGAAGCAGTGTGTAAAAATAGTTTTTGCTAGGACTTTTCGCTATGAAAAGTAGGGAGAGATCCTACGCCCTATGCTCGTGCAGGTGATTTTAAAACTTAAGTACAGTAATATGCATACATAGATATGTATATGTACGTACGCATATGTGCATATACACATATATGTATGCACATGTATATATATATACATATGCACATACACACATGCACACTATCCACACACACAGAGCCCAAAATGGGGTCATGAAGAGTCAGGCAAGACTGAAATAACTGAACAACAGCATACATGCATAATACATGCATATATACACACAGAGGTATATACATACAAATATACAAATGAGCTGAGAAATGACAATTGTTTAGAGACTTGGGCATTTATCTGGATATTATATGTGCACACACATATACATGCATGTACATACATTTATATTTACATGTGCATATATGTTTTGCATTTATATGTGTGTATACATACACACATGTAATTCCATCTTCTAAAAGGTGACCCATTGTGCTAATCTACTGAAGTCTTTTTGATCCTGATTTTGCACTAAAATAAATTAGCTAACCTTCTCAACTTTCTCTTATCTCCAAATATGAGTCTGCCACATGCAACATATCTCATTCAAGGCCTTGAGGCAATTTTGAACAGTATAGGGTTATGGGAAACACCAAAGACTATTCTACTAGAAATGTCCTTCCAGATAAATATTCATTAATTAGCACCCTTTGGGGAGTAGTTATTCTACTATTTACATATGTACCTTACTATATTACTATCCAGCTCATATTTTTAGTACGTTGTCCACAAGGATATTGGTATCATGAAAAGATGTAAAATCCCTTTTCACATTTATGAATATACAGGAGTCTGATGTAAATACTGATTAAATCCATTTGTGAAAAAGCACAGTTTCAAAGATAAAATGTGGAAGATAGAAATAAATTGCTAGAAGGACCAAATAGAAAATTGTCTCTTGAATGAATACACTGAAAGGATCTGTCTGAAAGCAGAGAAATGACTGAGACTGCAGAAGATTTTCATTCCCTAGCTCATGTTTATATGATTGTTTTTAGAGTTCTAAAGGATTTAATCGAAAAAAAAAAATACAACCAGGTAACTTGATATCATGACGGGATTAAACAATGATGTTGGGTTCATAACCGACAGAAAGATGAATTTCTAGCATTTTACCTCATAAAGAAAAGTTGTATCACTGATATCCAGGAGGTTCTGATGTGAGTTAATAAGGACAATTAAAAATAGAGTAGTAGAGATGGGGGGAAAAGCCAGCTCCAAAGAAACCAAGAAAGATCCAGCTACTGTATTAGGAACCTGCTGATTGGAAAAAAAAAGCCATTGCTTTGATGATTGACTGGAGAAAAGACTGCAGTCATTTCCAGGAAAGTAATTGAAAGAGAGCTTCATTCTGCTGTGGTTTGAGCTATTGTCTTGTAATGAGTCTACAACTTGAGACAGGTGAAATCTTTTAGAGGTTGCCCTTGCTGTCTACCATACTCTGATTTGGGAGGAAGGAAAGAAAAAGAGACTAGTAGCTGCTTTGCTGTAAGAAGAGACTCGGGTCTGCCTGGGCTTGTCTATATTACCCAGAGATATACCCTGAAGTATTTTTCTGTGAGCCCTGTTTTTCTATAAAATGATGCCATGGGGTGATAGGACAAAATAGAATTGTGTTGAGTAAAGAGCTGGTTAGGCTTGTCTGCATTGCTTAGAAAGCCTACTTGAGTAACTTTATAATTCATTGGCTCAAGAACAAACTGAATAAAAACCAAATTGTTACTACCATCATAACAACCATAATAATAATAACAAAATAAAAATATTAATAGTTTCCATTTGTATAGTGCCTATGTGTCAGGCACTATGCTAAGCACTTTACAGATTTTTCATTTGATCCTCACAAAACCCCCAAAAGGGAAGCACTATTATTCCTTCCATTTTACAGTTAAAGAAACTGAGGCTGAGAGAAGTCAAGTGACTTGCCCAAGGTCACATAGCTTGTAAATGACTGAGGACAAACTTGAATGTAAGTCTTTTTGACTCCAGGCCCAGGACTATCCATTGTGTCACCTGTTGCTTGCCAATACAGAGGAATAATCCTTGCTCAGGATCCTATTAATGAGGTAAAAGAGCTTATCACTGCTTCATCACCTTTAAAGCAGATATTTTTATTCATGGAGTCATAAAGACCAGAAGAGGTGCTGTTAACAGAAAAATGGCTTTGTTCCTCAATGAACCAAAGGCATCAGGGCCTGAAATCCATTGTTTGTTAGTATCTGAAGAACATGGATTTCTCCACTCATGTGCCTCTATTCTAAGTTTCTATTAATGTGCCAATTCCTTCCTCATGGTTGTTACACATTTATTTGAGGTTATGATTATTCTTGCTTTTGTCTTATTCTTAAGTAAATGATTTTTGTTCAAGAGCTAAGAGTGCCAAGGTTGATTTAGTATAAGTGAGAAGCATGCTATTGAGAGTTCAGGAAACACAATGCTTGGTAGTAGGAGTGTACAACTTCCCATCTCCTCACCTTGAGAGAGAAGTTAGTTGTAGTCATGTCGTGGTTCCAGGTTTGGAACCTCAGATCTTCCAGTGTGAGGGCAGGTTGGGGTGAGTGAGTCAATCCAGAGTAGGGATGATCCCTTGGTGTATATATATGTGTATGTATGTGTGTATATATGTATGTGTGTATGCATATATCTATATAATGTATATATGTATACACACATATATATTCATATGTCTATATGTGTATATTATATGAGTATATGTGTATTGTTACTGTTTATTTTTATCAATGATCTAACTAGATGGTAGTAACACTATTAACAAAGAAAATGAGGATAGTTTGTCATGACTTGTTCCTTCTAAACCAATCTTGGTGCAAAGTCATGATTTCCTCTTTTAAATTCTTATGAACTATTTAAGTTTCTCTTTTACAGTTTTACAGGGGTTTTCTGTGAAGATCATAAGCCTATATAGTTCAAGAAATCAACCATATCATGCTCTTTCAAAATGGAAACAACATGGGCTGAATAGGTTGAGATTAGAAATATTTTTCTGTGTTACTATAATGTCATTTTATTCACACAAGAAATGACAAAGCCTGAGGGGCAGTGTGGAATACTAGATAGGGGCCTAGTAGTATATTTAAAACCACATAGGTTCAAGGTCTACCTCTGACATAATGGCAAGTGAGTGCCTGACACAAGTCACTTAACCTAACAGTGTCCCATAGGAGTCTTTAATAATATAAAATGTAGAGAAGGTGCTCATTTCAATTGGTAGAAAGAGCTATCTTGGAGGGGAGGATCCTTTATCAATGAATTATAGGTGTGGGAAAAATGACAAGACTTAGTAATTACAGTCAAACAACCCCCTTTCAGATTCTGAATTATACCTTACTTTTAAGTAGCACTATCTTTCACAAAATTCCTTTTCCAGTGACTGGAGGTCATTGATATGAGCTTAGCAAAGATGTTATCAAGTTCTAAGGTTTCAAGTAAGCTACAGTATCTGTTCAATCAAGTTTCAGGGCTGTTGAAAAATATAAATATAGGAGAGGATTCTGGGAAGATGATGAAGTAAGTCAGAAAATTCCAGTCTCTCAAGATATTCCCCCACAAAAGAGTTTAAATAGCACCTTAGGGCAAACAAAGTGTGTGTGAAGATAAATAAGAACAAGGGCATAACCAGGCCCTTCTGGGATACTTTGAGAAGATTGGAGGAAAAATCCCAAGAAGAATTTTAGTTCCTGTGAAGAGTAAACACCTCCAGGCTAGGTTCCATTTTAGCACCCAGAGGCAAACCTGTTAAACAGCTGGAATTCTTATCCCCAGGATAGTGAGGAGAGATGGGCATCTGAGCCCCAGAAGATTGAGACAACCTCTGTTGACCACGAACTCCAGACCCAGTTGTACTTAGAAGAGTGGTGGAGATGAGAAGGAATTAACACACGCCAGGTCAGTGCAGAAGCAGTGGGGCCCCCTTGACTGTGGGCACTTACAGGAGGTTGGAGGTTTGACTTTGGTTTCAGGCTAGAGGGAAGAAATGAAGATCTGGGGCAACAGGCACCATTTCCCATACCACAGGTTTAGAGGTGACTACAAATAATTAAGCCAAGGGGCAGGTAGGTGGTGCAGTGAATAGAGCACTGGCCATAGAGTCAAGAGGACCTGAGTTCAAATTCGACCTCAGACACTTAACACAAAAACTAGTCGTGTGACTTTGGGCAAGTCACTTAACCCCAATTGACCCCCCCTCCCTCCTTTCACAAGAACAAACAAAATAAAACAAAACAAAAAAATAATTAAGCCTTTACCACAAAAAAGCACAGGCAAAGGAGAAAGAATCTAACCATAGAAAACTAATTATGGGAATAGAGATGACCAGGGTTCATCTTCAGCAGAAGATATTGAAGTAAGGAAACCCCCAAATAGTAACATCAAATGGGCACCTGCCCAAAAAGAATTTATAGAAAATCTTAAAAAAAAGACTTTAAAAATCAGATGATGGGGATGGAGGAAAAACTAAAAAGGAAAATAACAATAATACAAGAAAAACAAGAAGTATATGAAAGGAAAGTCATCCAACTAGTAAAAGAAATCCAGAAACTTAAGGAAGAAAATGACAACTTGAAAATTAGTATAGGGAAAAGTGAAGTCAGTGAAATTAAAAGAGATCAAGTAATGATTAAACAAAATATAAACAATGAAAAAATAGAAGGGAAAGTGAAATATCTTATAAGAAAAACAACAGATTTGGAGAATAGATAAAGAAGAGAAAATATAAAAATAGTTGGACTAACTAAAAGTTACAATAAAAAATAATCTTGATAAAATAATACAAGAAATAATTAAAGAAAATTGTCTTGAATCATTAGAACAAGGGAGGAAAGTAGAAATAGAAAAAATCCAGCAATTGATCACCACTTAAAAGAGATCCTATCAAGAAAACTCACAGGAATATCATAGTCAAATTTTGAAACCCCCCAGCTCAAGGAAAAAAAAATATTAAAAGCATCAAGATCAAAATAATATAAATGATGGTGCCATAATTAGAATCACACAAAGTCCAGCAGCAAAGACATTAAAGGACCCCAGGTCTTGGAATACAAAATATCAAAGAGCAAAAGAAGTGGGACTTTGACCAAAAATATCATACCCTGCAAAGTTAAGTGAAAAAAAACCTTGAGTGAAAAAAAATGGACATTTGATAAACTCTCAGACTTTCAAGACTTGTCAAAAACAATCCTGAACTTGATAGATAATTTTACATACAAGAATCAACAGAAATATAAGGTATATAACAAAGACTGATTATAAGGGATTCATAAGGACAGACTGCTTACTTTTTACACATGTAAAATGTAAAACTTTATGTGAAAAATTCTTATTAATAATTGAGTAGTTCATAAGAAAGATTGTGGTAAACATGATTATGATAGAAGTTTAAAAAGTAAAACCATTTAGGAATAGCTTAAAGAGTAATTATTTTATGTAAATGAGGTGCAAGAGAAAGAATTGATACAGAGGAATTAGATGGGGAGGAGGGCTGGTAGTTCTGGTAACCTACTTTCATCGGGTATGGGGCTTAAGGGGGAAGAATACATATATATTTAAAAGTGTATAAAACCCTTCTAAATTCAGAAGTAATAAAAGGGTAGTGACACATGGAGGGGGGGAGAGGAAAAGGGAGGGATCTTTAGAGGGGAGGATGAGGGAATAGGAAATAGGGATATAGAAGGGTGTTTGGATTTATGGCAATGGGAAGGTAGGGGAGTCATTCTTGGAGGGGGTTAGGCAAGTCATAGGAAGGCAAGGTAGTGGGTAAAACAAAGTAAAGGAGGCAGAAGGGAGAGCAAACAAGATACATGGATATATATTGGGAAAGTATATGTCAATATATTTGTATATGTGTATGTATATTTATAGCTATGGAAAACATCTAAACTTTATTGTAGCCTTCTGAGGCTGGGGGAAGGTATGCATATATTCATAGCTATAGAGAAATATATCTAAACTTTATTATGGCCTTCTGGGGGATAGGGAGTGGGAAAAAAGAGCAAAGTAAAAACTGCACAACAGAGAACAGAAGAAAACTCACAATGAAGCAAAGAAAAGATGGACAATTCTCAACTCGAGTTTTATTTATCATATAGGCTTTCTTGAAATGAAAATTTATTGTTACATATTTTGAATCATCTATTATGTTCTGTTATGCACCTGATATGCTTTTTTTTCTTTTTAACTTTGTATTTAAGTTCCAATATTTAAGTTTATAATGTGTTTTTGTTTCTTTTCTCTATTCTGTATTTGTGTTCTGGCATTTGAGTCTAAAATAAAATTTTGGAAAAAATATAATCATTAATGCTTTAAATAAACAATCTTTGCTTAGTGACCAATGAGTTGACATATATTGGGAAGAACTAAAGCATATTTGTATGGGAATTCAGAGTATAATTTCTTTTAAAGTACAAAGTGATTTTAGCTCAAAGAAATGACAACTCACAGGTTTGTTTGTTTCCAAAGAGACAAAGAAAAGAGTTTGCGAAGTTTGTTTCAGAGTGCACCAAAGGTGACAAGTCTCTCATCTTTGTTTCACTGAAGTCTCATTCTGTAAGACACTTATTTATCTTACCTTGAAAAGCTCACAGTGTGTCTAAGCACATTGAAGATTATTTCACCCCAAGAACTACATGCCAAAACAGAAGATGAAATAGAGCTTGGGAAGAACTCGACAAGATTTTTTAAACTGCATAAACCTGGACACAGTAATTTCAGTGGAAAAGTGGGCACAGAGGAGGATGGAGAAAATTATATACATTAAGCCTTATCTCCTCTCTCTATGAATTTGCACTGGTCATCCCTCCTGCCTGGAATGAATTCCCTCCTCACCATTGCCTCATGGATTTAATGGTTCTTTAAGGGGAAGTTCAAGTGATACTTTCCCCCTGAAAACTTTCCTGGTCATCCCTACCTTTCCAAACCTACATTTCACTTATTTTTAAATTTATTCTCTATATACTCATATTTGCACATATTGTCTCCATTGTTAGAACTTTACTTGCTAAAGGCTAACTTAAAGATTATCCTTGCAGCCTGGATGGACATTTAGCATGATGCTGTATATTATAGTAAGCACTTAATAATTACTTGTTTAATTCAATTAAATGGCTGAAAATCACAGGACACCACAATTTCAGAAGAATCACTCTTTTTAGGTGACATGGAGGACCATGGAAAGACCCCTGGAAGGTATTGGAAAACTATAGCATCTCTCCAAAGATTCTTCTCCATAAAGAAGCAGCAGAAATATTTTCTGTCATTTCTGCTCTGCAAGATGGTCTTTCTCTTTGCCCTTCATCCCTGGAGAATGTATGAACTTGTTAGCTATCCCTGCCTTCCTGAGTTGTTCTTAGCAGCTTGCTAAGTCAGGCATTATGTGTAGGGGTGCTAAACCAACCCTAGGCTCTGATAGGTAAAAGCTCCATCATTTTGGATGCATCGTATCTCCTGATGTCACTTACTCTCAGCTGTGGCATCCAAACCAGCACCACTGGGTGGGATATTGACAAAGGATCCAAGTTACTTAGGGGTGGGAATGCCGCTGTGGGGGTAGTTAACTTCAGAGTTGGGATCAGGATTGCAGTTGAAAAGTCCCATCATTGTTTATACTTAGATTACCTCCTCTAAGCAGTAGTTCTATTCCATCCTGGGTTTTGTCTTGTACTTTGTGTGGTCATTGTATTCATTTGTATGAGGAGAGCATTTATCATCTTCTTTGACATGTAAAGGAGTCCTTTGTACTACCTACAATTCCTTTTGCTCCTGTTCTTCCTGTGTCTCATCTACTCTGTGTATACCATTCCTTCCAATTTCCCCGACAGCTCTGGTGAAATCCATGGGCTTAGAGTTTGACAGAAAGAAGAAAATATTGAAGTAATAAGCAGTTAGGGGAAAAAAAAAACTCCAGCAGAAATGATATAACATAGCACATAACAGAAATAGGGCTATAACAGGAAATGGGTTAACTGGTCATGTAATGAGAATGAGAAAATTGATGGACATCCTCAGTGTTATATTTGATTAATGTGAGACATTTAAAGATATTTAAAGGAAAGAAGTCATTCAGTATACCTGGTGGATCCTTTATGGAGGACTTGTGGAGGTTTGTTAATGATGCTTGAACTAAATAAGAAAGCACACTTTTTGTGACTGTAGAGAATGGCCATGTGGATGAGATCAGAAATCTAGCTAAGGATCTATGTAATAATCGCCATAACTTTCATATAACTAAATTTTAGTATTTAAGACTGTGTTTTTGTATGAATTATCATTAGAAAGAAATAAATTTATAAATTTATTTAAAAATAAATAAACTTGTCCCAGTATTAAGATGACCCTGATATTCTCTTTTAAAAAAATTCATTTATTTATTTTAGAAATATTCATCTCTCCCTCTCACTGTACCCCCTCCTCAATGAATAATATTAAAAAGAAACACTACACAACAAGCATGTATAGTATAGCAAAACAAATTCCCACCTTGCCCATGTCCAAATGTACAAGTGACATTTATTTTTAATAAACACCTGCAGTTGATTAAATAGTTGTGAGTATTTTATGAACAGCGCTTTGATTTTTCTATTTAAGACCCTTCATTGGAAGAATAGCTATGACTGATATATCAAAATATGTCTTTGATACTTTTATGGATCTGTGGTATCATCAATGTGGCTATTATTGTCTTTAGTAATTGAGTGGATTCATAGTCCACAGATACTTTCTTATCCTGTATAATTCTTGTCCAAGCTTCTGATAAATCCTTCAGGCGTGGAGTACAATGGCACTGTCTATCCAATGTGTTCATCTTGCACATGTTTTCTTAATATCTCATGCATACTCATGGATAATGTAAGTGGCACTTAGTTATCGGTCACAGTCCTACTTCCTTTTTTCAGTTGCACAACTTTCTGATGGAATCTTTTAAATATTTCTCTTTTGTAATTCTTATTTGGCAGTGGGTTTCAGTGTATTCACACCCACTGCCTCTTTTACCACTATGGGATAACCCTGAACTTTAATTCATTGACTCTAGTATCCTATATAGTTCTATGCCATTATTGATGCTTTTTAGAAGATTAGATAGGTCATATTAAGAACAACCAGTATGAGGAGCAGTTTTGTTCTGAACACAAGCTAATTTTTGAATGTGTCTGCAAATATCTTTTGTCTCATTTCTTATTTAATTAAAAAGATATTTTTATCATTAGTTTTGAAAATGTATTTCTTTTTCTCAATCTTTCCTTATATAGCAAAAAAAAAAAAAAAGAAAAATGCAGCTCAACAAAATAAAGAAACTCATTAACTGAATCTGACAGTATGGAAGAGGTTTCACACCTAGAATTCCTCACCTATGCAAAGATCAGTTAAAGTTAAATTTTATCATCTCTTCTTTGGGTCCAAAATTAATAATTTTAATTAGTGTGTTAATTCCATTTTCCCCCATCCAGGTTGGTGAAGTTATTGTTTATATTTCTTTGTTGGTTCTTTTTACCTCACTTTGTATCAGATCATATGCTTTCCCATATGTCTTTTAATTTTTCATATTCAACACTTTTAAGGGACAGTAATACTCAGTTACGCTCACATAACTGATGTACCACAAATGGCTTAATTATCCTTCAATTGATAGCATAATTTGTAATTCTTTACTACTGCAAAAAATACTGTTCTAAATATTTAGTTGTATATAAGACATTTTATTTTATTGTTTTTTTTTTCTGTGACTTTCTTGGAATACATATTTGTTAGGGGAATTTCCCAATCAAACAGCATGGATATTTTAGCCACTTTCTTGGCATAATTTCATATTGTTTTCCAGAATTATTGGACAAATCCAGTCCGTGTCTTTCCCAAATTTTCCCACATTTGCTATTTTAATCTTTTGTCATCTTTTCCAGTTCACTAGTTTTGAGATGAAATCTGGCATATTCTGATTTATATTTTTTATGTTATTAATGTTTAGGGAGAAAAAAGAACTTTATATGATTGTTAATAGTTTGTAGTGCTTCTTTTGGGAGCTGGTTGTTCATATCTTATGACCAGTTATCCATTGTAAAATGTCTCTTGGTTGTATATGTTTGTGTTAATTCGTTATATATTTCAGATATCAGACACTTATCAGATGGAAAGATCTTCCTCCACTCCCAACAATTTCCCTTTTTTCTTAGTTACATTGATATTGTGTTTTCAATTGCTTTCAAATTTAATTTAATCAAAATTGTTTATTTTATCTTTGGTGATCACAGATTTGGAATTCTAATGAAACAGAGAGTGCTAGAAAAATTATATCTTTGAAAGACCTTATGTTTTAAATGATCCTCCATTTAAGGAGGGTGGTTTGACTATACTTGCATGTATTAATGTCACATGAGTATTATTTGGGCAAAAATAAAATCATAAATGATGAAAAGCTAATTTGCAAATTAAAAGAATATGTTTCTTTGTTTTAAACTTTAGAAATATCAAACATGAAAATTTTAATATTCATAACACATGGGACACAAAAAACATAAATTGCAATTTCTGTTTCAAAATTTTAAATTGGTGTGTCAAATTTAAGATTATAGCACAGTAGTGTACCTACCCTCTCATAACTTCTCCAACAATTTACCCTATCCTTTTTATTGTGGGCTTTGTCAATCTGATGATAATAGGGTAAAAACTTAAATGATTTTAGTTTTTCTTTTTTGCATTTCTTTGTAATTAATGATTTGGAATGTTTTATATGGTTTTCCTTTCAAAACTGCCTTTTCAAATTTTTTGACCATTTTTATATGGGAAAATGGCTCTTCATTACATATCTATATTAATTTGCTATATGTCTTAGATTTTAGCTTTTTATGAGAAAGTACAAAGATTTTTCCCAGTTAACCTTATCCCTTCTAATTCTAAGCACATTAATTTTGCTCATGTAAAAGCCATTTGATTTAATGTAACTTGCAATTGTCTTTTTTAATCAATCAGAAAAAAATAAGGACTTGCAAGTCAAGTACTAAGTACTATGCTAAGCACTGGGGAAACAAAATTTCTACCTGAAAAAGACTTACATTCTATTAAGGAAGACACTATGTGAATAACTAGCTACATACAAGATTGGCTGATTGTTGCTCTTAGTTCTTAAAGAAGACCAAAATTATATCACTATGTTAAAGTCAAGTTTCAGTGTGTCCAATTGTGGTTGATGAGACCAATATGAACTCAGAATGTTCTACCACAGGTTGGGTACAAATAGTCTGTGTTAACATTTTGGGTGGATTCTCTAAATGTGTACATCTTAACATTGCTTTTGAGTTATTTCAATTCTGCTTTGCTCATAGACCATAGCACCTTCTCTGATGTGGGCATACCATACTGAGTTGTCCTGTGCCAGCGTCTGCCCTGTTACACAATCAATTACAAAGTTCTTAAGAGAATCCTTGAGAGTGTCCTTGTATTGCTTCTTCTGTCCACCATGTGAACATTTGTTCTGTGTGAGTTCTCCATAAAACAATATTTTGGCAAGGGCACATTTTTCATTTGAACAACATGACCAGCCCATTGTAGTTGCACTCTCTGTAGTAGAGTTTGAATGCTTGGCAGTTTAGTGCAAGAAAGAATGTAAGTATCTGGAATGTTATCCTTTCAATTAATATTCAGGATTTTCCTAAGACAATTCAAATTGAAGTGATTCAGTTTCCTGGCATGATGATGGCACACTGTCCAGCTTTCAAAGGCATACCACAACGAGGCCAACACAATAGCTCTGTAGACCTTCAGTTTAGTAGTCAGTTTGATACTCTTCCTTCCCATACTTTCTGTTGGAGCATCATAAATACTGAGCTAAGATTCAAAGGGGATGAAAAGTGATCTCACAACGATTGTCAGTAGCAGCTAGGAGGATTGAGAGAGTCCTCCTAGAAAAAGTCTGTTATGAGCTAATTCTTGAAGGAATTAAAGGAAGAAAATAAGGGGCAAAGATTGGAAGCATTCCAGGAATAGGGTATAACCAGAGCAAAGACAGAGCAATGGAGCATCATATATGACAAATAGCCAAGAACAATTATAGCTGGATTGTAGACTATAGATTTGGGAACAAAAGGTAACAGAACTGGAAAAGTTACAATGGATCAGGATATAAAGTGCTGTGTGTGTGGGTGTATGAAGGGGTACGTGATTGACATGACTGACTTGTGGTTTGGGAAAATCACTTTGGCAGCTGAGTAAAAGATGCTTTAGAGTAGGGAGATAATTGAAGCAGGGAGACCAATTAGAAGGCTACTGTAATAGTTCAACTGAAAGGTGATAAGGACCTGAATTGAAGTTGTGGCTGTGTGATTGAAGAGAAAGGCAGAAGAGATGTTATGAAAGTACTGTTTTTATTCAGTCATTTTAGTTCTTTCTGACTTGTTATGACCCCGTTTGGGTTTTCTTGGCAGAGATACTGGAATGGTTTGCCATTTTCTTCTTTAGCTCATTTTACAGATAAGGGACTGAGGCAAACAGGGTTAAGTAACTTGCTTGGGATTACAGCTAAATTAGTGTCTGAGTCCAGATTTGAACTCAGGAAGATGAGTCTTCCTGACTTCGGGCCCTGACACTCTATCCAATGTGGCACCTAGCTGTTATGAAGGTAGAAAAAAAACAAAATTTGACAAATGACCAGCTATGTGGAGTAAGTGAGAATGAAGAATCCTGGATCATACTGAAGCTGGGAGCCTGGGTGATTGGGAGGATGGTAGTACTTTGGATAGTATTAGGAAAGTTAGGAAATGGGGAAGGTTGTGGAGAAAAAATAATGGGTTAAATTTTAGACGGGTCAAACTTAAATTTATAGTTTCAGTTGAATGATGGGACTTGAACCTAAATTGTAGAGGGTTGAGAAGAGAATGAGAGGACAGGAAATGGACTTTCCTGTATAGATATCTTTCTCACAGAGTTTAACTGAGAAGGTGAAGAGGGATTTGAAATGAAAGCTAGTAGGAATAGTAGGGTCAAGTGTTTTTTTATGGATATGGGAGACTTTGTGTTTCTAGGAAGCAAGGAAGTAGTCAGTAGATAGGACAGATTGAAGAGAGTGTGTATGATTATCTTACTCTACTTTGTTTGATCAAGAACTTTCTTCCTATCCATCATTGTGAAAGGTATCACCTCTTTTCCCCTAATTTGTTTATGATAGGACCTTTTTTATTTAGGTTATGTAATCATTTGACTCTTAATGTGTTTTATGGTATGAGGTATCATTCTAAATTTAATTTTGTTAGACTACTTGCCAGTTTTCCTGAAAGTTTTTTTTTTTCCTTACCGTAATAGCTGATGCCCTAGAGTTTAACTTCTATGCTACTAGGCTCAATTGCTACTGTGTCTTGTTTACCTAATTTATTCCATTGATCAACTTTCCCATAATAGAGCTTTGAAAAGAATTATACCTTTACTCTTAGCTATAAAACACAAGCTTATAATGCATATTAGGCACAAATAATTTTTTTCTGATAATTTTATCTTATTTTTATTCACACCTGTCACCAAACTCTGTTTCTGAAATTTAGGAATATCTGATATTAGCAAAGATATACATTTTTGATAACTTCAGAGTATACCCCAGAGAAGAAAATTTAGAATCAAAGTCTACTGAGTCTCAGTCCACTGAGGTTTTGATTACATTACACAGGTTTTTTTTTTTATAGAAGAAAAATGATCCACAATGTCAGTATTATATAGGACTTTCAATTTCATTAAAATATAATATCTAACATTTTTAATATAACTTGGAACTTAAATTATTTTAAAAATCAGTATTTAGGTTTAGAAAAAAATGCCTTACTCTTGTGTCAGTATAAGTATCTTCTGAAGGTGAGGTAAAACTTATAGGGTTTATAATTCAGAGTGTGAGTTCTTATAAATTCTTATAAGTTCTTATAAATAAGTTCTTATAAATATTTTCCCATTTGATATGACAACCTGGGAGATAGTTGTTATTATGATCCTCATTTTATGATTGAGGAAACCCAGGCAGAGAGAGATAAAATGATTTGCCCAGGATAACACAGCTAGTAAGTGTTTAAGGTCCAATTTGAACTAAGGTCTTCCTGTTGCAGGTCTAGAAGATACCCACATAATCCCTCTACCTCTTCCCCTGCACCCTCATATCTCTGCAACTTCCACATTTGCTTCCAATTCTATTTCCTGGGTTCAGGTAAATCAAGGGCAGCATTCCTATATTATAGCCCTTCAAATATTTGAAGATAACTATTCATGCTCCTACTAAATCTTCTCCTCTCCCTAAATAAAATTTTTATTCCAATTAATGTTTTCATGGCATAGTTTCAGGTCCTCTCATAATCTTCATTCTTAATAAGAGTAGCTATCATTTATATAGTTTCTATTATATGATAAAGCAGTGTAAAGCACTGTGCTAAGTGCTTTACAAATATCTCATTTTTATCATCACAATACTGCTGGGAAATGGTGCTATTATTATTTCCACTTTACAAATAAAGAAACTGAGGCAAGAAGTTAGGACTTTCTCACAGTCACATGACTAGGAAATATCTGATGCCAGATTTGATTTCAGGAGTTCTTGATCACAGACTCTGTCCTCTATTTACTGGGCGACTTTTTTAGATTCTGAAAGAGGGTCCATTGGCCTCATCAGCCTGCTAAAAGGGGCCATGACTCAAAAAGTTTCAGAACTAGATTATTATGCTTCTACTAGTTCAGACTAATATTAGATTATACATTTTTTTGCCTGTCATTTCATGCTGACTTATAGAGTCTACTCAAATCCCCAGATCTCTCTCATATAAACTGTTTAAATAATGTCTCTTGTTCAGAAAGATATTATGACTTTTTAAAATTACTGACATTCAGGTCTATGATGGCCAAGCATTGCTCATTCCATTTTTTTTAAACCAGGAAATGAGTTAATCTGATGATTCAGTCTTGATGAACTCATGTGGGTTCACCATTCACTTTGCTTTCTTGATGTTCATTAAGTATTCTTTTAATTTAATAATAATAGCATTGAATTTTTGAGGATCAAACCCTATTTTATAATCCTATAGTTTGAAGAATCAACTTTCTTCACATTTTAAAACTTAAGGCATTATGAGAAATGTTCGTCTTTCATGATACACCAAAATATTTAATGCTTTTGAGCTAGAATAGTAGTTGAAACAAGTTTTATTTTGCTTTCTCATAGGAAACAGATGGAATTGACCTGACCACCAGATAAAGTAGGGTAAAAAAAAAAACTCAGATGCAATTAATCATTAGAGTTCCCTAGGTATTCTCCTTCCTGTCCTTTAAGTTTTTTTTTTTTTTGGTTGTTATTGCATTTGGAAAGGAGGAGACTTTGACTATGGCCTAATTTGTTCTATTTAGTAAATCTGAACTATGTTGTTTCCTCTTTCCCTATTCCTCCTTCTATTTCCACCACTGATTCTGGTTTCTGCCTCCTGGTGTCTTGATTTTGACCTAGAAAACTGAATCATCTCCTGTGCTCTTCACTTTGAGTCATTTTTTTAAAACTATGTTCCACATCCTATAGTAAACTCCATATCTCCAACTAGAGTCCCTTCAATGTATATTTGAAGAAATTCAGAATACAAGAGGTTAATTAAGTTGTCCAGGGTTACATACTAGTAAATATTTCAGGCAGGTGTTGAATTTTGGTTTTCCTGACTCCAATCTATCGGACCACTTTGGTGCCCAATATTATAGGTTGGTTCTATATGTATAAAAAATGAGGTTGGGTTAGGCAGCCCACCCCATGATTTGTGGCTTATCAACTAATTAGCATTCACTGTGGATTCAAACAGAAGTCTTCTGCCTATAAATCCTGTCCCCTAAGTTAACCCTAATAACCCTCCAAAAAATTGTGCTTTAGATTATTAAGGAAAAGAATAGCTGTCATTTATATGATTCTTAATAGTTTATGAAATATTTTCCCATGTCATATGATTTAATCTTTTTTTTTTAAGCAATTGGGGTTAAGTAACTTGCTCAAGGTTACACGGCCAGTTATTATTTCTGGGTGTGGTGCTGAGTATCTGAGCCCGGATTTGATCCAGGTCATCCTGACACTGGAGCCAGTGCTCTTACTCGCTGAGCCACCTGGCCTCCCCTAAGCAATTGGGGTTAAGTAACTTGCTCTAGGTTACATGGCCAGGTGTTTCTGAGTGGGTGCTAAGTGTCCGAGCCTGGATTCGATCCCCACGTCATCCTGACACTGGGGCCAGTGCTGTTACTCGCTGTGCTGCCTGTCCGTCCCTTGGACCCAATTCTTATCCAACTCTAAATTATTTCTTTCTTGGGCTCTTTTTCAGTAGCATTCTCATACTGTTAAACAAAGAGGACTCAGTGAAGCTCAAATCTTCTGAACCACCATACCAAAAATAGATGAAAGTTTTTTTCTCCTTGGCAGAGAATTTCAATATCAACTAGATGCCAATTCTACCACATTTCTCCTTCTCTCCCACCACCACCACTAATATGAATCAGCACAACTCCCCAGGGCCAGGCCTCTTACTCCTTCCCTCCAATAGTTCCTGATTAACCCAGAAAAAAATTCCATAAAATTTCACCAGCCTTTACTGGTTTTAGTGGCCCCTTCCACTGGCCCCAGTAGATTTGCGCTGACTACCCTTCTTTATTGTTTGTACTCTCAATAAACTGGCAAGTTTTATATTTTCTTTCCTGTTGCATATTCCATGTTTCCTTGTACTACACTTTGGGACCTGAAACTTTACTAATCCGGTATTTAGATATTATGCTACCCGTAAATGTAATTGTATTTGTTTTTAGAAGGTATTTAAATGTGATGACTAGGAGTATGTTTATAAGCTCCTTATCCTTACTAGTTATTCTCTTGTTTCTGTCACTAAAACATTTTAAGAGATGTTTTTAAGGACATTGACAATCCATTATTCTATATCACATCTAACCATAATTAGCCATGGTAATAATAAGAATTTTAATAGTGTATACACATCTATCAACATGATGAAACTCGTTAAAATTCTCTTCAGCATAAGATATTCATTTTAGAAATACTCCTCTTTGTAACTTAATGTAGTTGCTAAGGGCAAAAGGACCCTACTGGCAAAAATCAGTGAGCATAGTGATCGTATGGAGATTAAACAACATGTATTTGGTTGGCCCTGATAGGAATAATTCATAGTCCACAGTTTAGTTATCAACAAGTTACATACTCAAAATAATGAAGTCTACATTTCAAATTGACTTGATCTTTTAAATACTTTATGTCACTGTAAGTTTTAAATATTATTTAAAATAATTATTTCCCTAAAATTCAAAGAATCAGGGATTAAATTTGATATGTTACAAAGATATTTCATGATACCTTTGACTTGTCTCTTCTGTCTTATAACAAAATAGTGCAATGCATTTTCAAATGGTCATATCCCATAATTTTAATGTATTTCAGTGACATTTTATTCATAGCTAGAGGTTATACTGAGAGATAGGATTGCATTCTGTGAGGTCTGGAGTTCACAGAATCACAAATACAGTGTGACTTTCATGTATGTATGTCTTTGGGAATGAAAGAAAGGATGTTAGAAGAGAAACCCTAGAATGTAAGCTAGGTCTATCTGGAATATTGCATTTGGAAATGGAAAGGATACAAATTAAAGTGAACAAATAGAATGTGGCACTTTAACATCCTGCATCAAAGGACAGATAAACCTTTCTAGAAATGAGGATTCATATTTAGTAAGATATAGAACAGAGAGTCAGATGTTCAAGACTGCAGAATGATAACAATTCAATTCACCTTGGTTGCTATAAACTTTTTTTTTAATTTTAAATAGGGTCTCTGAATAGGTTCACTTCAAATGCTGTATGGCCTCTTCCATTATCTACCACTATAAGTGACATGAAATGCACATTTGTAAAGTCACAATAATTATTTGTGTTCTGTGGGTTCCCCAGAGTATAATTCATTCACACCTAATCATGCTTACTTCTATTCCATGAAGAATCATTACCCATTTATAAAAAATGTACTGATGATGCTTTCTATTTAGAATAAAACTACAGTTATAGCTTTATGGGTGACATTAAATAGTATAAAGGAGCTCTGAATAGGTATGAACTAAGCCTATTGTTCCCTAGACAGTGAACATCCTAAATCTTTTGAATTAAGTTTCAATTCCTTACTGCTACTATACATGGAGATGCACCTATTTCCTCCTTTGTCATTCACAAAATCCCACTCCAATTGCAATCAGATATCAGTTGTGTACTCTTCAGCACTATCATGAGAAGACATTGCAGAAACCACTAGTCTGGATATATATCAGTGAGCTTCAAACTTTTTTTTTCCCTCAAAGAACCTCTGTAGTATGCTTTGTAACGAAGATGTGTAGGGTCATAACATCACAAGAACTACAAGATCATACATTTAGACATAGAAGGAATCTCAGATGTCATTTAGTCCAACCTTATTTCACAAATGAAGAAACCAAGGTCCCAAAGGTTAAGTGATTTGCCCAAGGTCACAACAGTAGGAAAAATCAGGTCCTCTGTTTCCATAGAGAGTGCTCTTTCCATTGTGCCACTCAACTACAGTTAGTAACACTTTGGAAAGGTTTAATAATTTTGGCATTTTCATCTTCTCTTCTACAAGAGTCCCATTCTTGTAGCTCCTTGAAAATTCAATATCTAATCTGAGGGTAATAAATATATATGTATATAAAATAGACACATTTTCTTTCTCTTGTAGATACTCTCTGATACTATAGGGCAACTAGGTGGCATAGTGGATAGAATGCTGGGCCTGCAGCCAGGAAGATATCTTCCAGAGTTCAAATCTGACCTTAGACCCTTACTAGCTATATGACCCTGGGCAAGTCACTTAACCATATTTGCAACATTTTCTGAATCTGTAATATAGGCTGGAGAAGGAATGCAAACCACCTCAGTATATTTGGCAAGAAAATCCCAAATGGGGTCACTAAGAGTTAGATATGACTGAAACAACTATATAACAACAACAACTATAAGGCTATATATTCTGGGTGGGTAAAATTTATATTAAACAAAAATTACTTATTTTTATAACCAGTATTTCTGATAAAGGTCTCATTTCTAAAATATGTAGGGAAATGAGTCAAATTTATAAGAATATAAGTCATTCCCCAATTGACAAATAGTGAAAGGATATGAACAGGCAGTTTTCAGATGAAGAAATTAAAGTTATCTATGGTCCTATAAAAATGCTCTAAATCACTGTTGATTAGAGAAATACAAATCAAAACAAGTCTGAGGTACCACATCATGCGCACCAGATTGGCTAACATGACAAAACAGGAAAATTATAAATTTTAGAGAAGATGTGGGAAATCGGAACACTAATGCATTGTTGGTGGAGTTGTGAACTGAACCTAGTATTCTAGAGAACAGTTTGGAACTATGCTCAAAGGGCTATAAAATTGTGCATACCCTTTGATCCAGCATTACCACTTCTAGATCTGATCCCAAAGAGATAATAAAAATGGGGAAAGGATTCACATGTACAAACATTTTTATAGCAGCTATTTTTGTGGTGTCAAAGTATTGTAAACTGAGGCGATGCAAATCAATTGGGGAAAGACTGAACAAGTCATGGTATATGAATGTAATGGAATACTATTGTATACTATAATCAATACTTCAGAAAAACCTGGGAAGACTTACATGAATTGATGCTAAATGAAGTGAGCAGAACCAGGACAAAATTTAAATAGTAACAACAATATTGTGTGGTGACTATCTTTGATAGACTTAGCTCTTTTCAGAAATTCAAGGATCTAAGAAAACTCCAAAAGACTCATGATGGAAAATGCTATCCACATCCAGAGAAAGAATTATGGAGTCTGGATGCAGATCAAAGCAAACTATTTGCTTTCTTTCTCTCTCTCTCTCTCTCTCTCTCTCTCTCTCTCTCTCTCTCTCTCTCTCTCTCTCTCTCTCATTTCTCCTTTCTTGTGGTTTCTCCCATTGGTTCTAGTACTTCTTTACAACATGATTAATATGAAAATATGCTTAATATGAATGTATATGTATAGCTTATATCAGATTGCACACTGTTGGGGAAGAGGAGAAAATATGAAGTCAAATTCTTATGGAAATGTATGTTGAAAACTAAAAACATTCATTAATTAAAAAATTAGAAAAAATGAAAATAAAAAAATAAAGTAAGTCACACAAAAAAATATTTGTAAATTCTTGATGTGCAGAGAGACACCACAAATGTTTTAGCACACCCAGTGAAGCTGAAGGTAATTAGCATAGACCTTGCAGGGTTGTTGTGAAGATCAAATGAGATATTAATTGCAAGTACTTAGCATAGTGCCTGGCACAAAGTAAGTCCTATATAAATGTTAGCTTTGATTGCTATCTGTAATGCCATGCACAGCAGCTTTCCAGAAGAACTGCTACTGTGAACAGCTTTTAAGGTTCTGATTACACAGTATAGTGAACACTCTATTCCATAACAAATCAAAGCAAAACTTTCACAGAAAATCAAGGTGCAGCAATCACAATATTACAACTTCTATTCACAAACAGCTTATCATTAAAATGGCCACATAGTCTTCATCAAAGTGGCCACAATATTTAGAATAAAGAACAATCATCTCAAAGTACAATAATCAAAGTCTTCCACTCATGGGGCAAGTCTTAAGTTAACTTAGTCAGTCACTTATTCAACAATCAATTACTAAGTAAAATCACAATATAGTCTCTAAGTACAATAGTCAAAGTCTTCCACTCATGGGGCAACTTGATTAACTCAATCAGTACCATACACAAACCCTCCATCCCTGGGTCACTAGTAAACTAAAATTTCATCATTACTTAGCACCCAGGGAGAGGTCTTTTCATCTTGACTTGGGGCCAGTTCTCAGATTCCTTGGATGCCCTTCCATGGTCCCAGATTCTATCTGGATTCACCAGACTGTCACCTGGGTTCAATGGCAGACAGCTCCCAGTTCCTTGTCCAGCTCTCTGGGTAGGTCCTGCTCCACATTAAAGTTCACAGGGTCCAGTCCATGTCAGATCCTTCACCATTTCTGCTCCAGGGAATTCAAGGCTCAACCAAGCCACAAACACACAAAGTCCCTGCATTCTGGTTGTGCTTCCTCAGTCACCTGGGCTCCGGGCTCTGGCCTCTGGGCTCTGGGCTCTGGGCTCCTGTTCAGAAGAAGCTCCCCCATGACAAGTTCTCAGGAAATTCTTCCTCAGTTCTCGATTCTCTCTTCTGTAGCTGCTCTGCCACCAGATGCTGGTCCCAAGAAATTTTGACTGTGCCTCTCTGGGGCTTTTCTTATATACACACAGCATTAGCTTCCTGTTTCAGCCAACCTCTTCCTGTTACATCAGTAACAGGAGACAGGAGTTCATACCTTCTGTTTCCCCAACAGAGGTTTCATCAGTTACTAAGTGCTAAGTACCTGCTACCTTTGCCAACACAAAGGGATCTTCAAATTCAAATTACCTTGCCATTACACTATCCTCCTCCTCATCATCCTCATTGCTCTAGTGTACCTTTACATGCTCTTTGAGGACTGTTAGAGTACATCAAGAGTCTTTACCTCATAGCCAGTACATGTCAGAGTCAGAGCTTGAACTCAGATTTTCTCAGGCTCGCTATATAAATATGAAATCATTTGATAAATATTTTTGCTTAGCATTGGCAGACACTCTGCTAGGATAGGAGGATATACAGAACAAAACCTGAAATGGTCTCTACATTTAAGGGACTTGTACTAGAAAAGACGAAATGTAAATTAGTAAAATGCTAGGTTTATGTGAAATAAATACAGGCCAAATGTTTCTGTAGCACATATATACACATATAGGTCTTTGCGTATATATTTGTATGTATGTATGTATATATACACATGCATCTGTGACATCAATTACTATTACCTGGAGTTTCCATAGCACATAGTATATAATCTATATGATATTGATATCAATATAATATATGCTATAGAAACACTTGATGTCTTATTTCTATTTCAGAGTCTTTTGATGTTATAACCAAAAGAAACCATTTTCTAAAGAATGTTCATTATAATGGTAAAGAATTTTATGACAGTACCACCAATATTGGCTATTTCTTTTCCAATTTTAGAGAAAATTATTGTGATAGCCTTAGGTACATTTGGTTATTTAAAACCTGCTATGAAAATAACTCTACATAATTGTTTAATATCTATACTTGACATGTTTTCTTATATTCAAAATGTTACTTCCCTTCTCTGCCCTAGAGGGCCCTAATATCACTAGACTGTGAATCCCTAGAGAGTAGGGACTGTGTCTTATCCACTCTTGTTTCTTGCACAACCTAGCATTGTGCCTTGACAGAGTAAGTAATCAAGAAATATTTGCTGAATTATACTGAAAAGAATAAAGCTTATTCCTTTGGAAACTTCTTTTAGAGACAGGGTGGGTGGTGTAGTGGGGGGGAGGGGGGATGATATATTTGAAGGCCAAGGATCTTAGTTCACCTCTGCCACTTACTGTGTGATCTTAAACAAGTCACTTAACCTCAGTGGGCCAGGACTTCATCATTTACAAAATGAAGGACTTTGACTAGATAAGTTTAAAGTGACTAAGTCCTGTTTAACTCTAGATCTATGAGCCTATTATTCAAAGACATTAATTAGTCTTAGAGTTGTGCCTGTAGGTCTCTAGAAATGGAAGCGATGAGAGTCAAGGGAAAGACATCTATAGTGGACCTACCCTAGGTTTTTCTTTACATAGAAAAATATGGGGATCAGGGCAGACTTGATCATTTCCATGCTCAGGGAAGTTCTCTTTTCATTTAGACCCTTATAGCCAGAGAGCAAAAGAGCTCCCAAAAGATTTACTGTGCAGAGTGGAGGTGGCTGCCCTCAATGGAAAGCAGGGGCAAAAGGCCATCCAAGCTTCCTTAGACTGTGATATTTGCTCCTTATTAAGCTAAGTAATTACTCTAGCACTTCCTCTACCAGTGGAGCTAAGGACCATCAGGAATGGTAGTGTTATATCTAGAAATGCCTTGGTATAGCAGACCAAGAGACCTCATCATGGTAATCCTGTGGCTGAATATATAATATATTGAGTGATTTCTTTAGTAAAGCTCCTTTCTGATACACTGTGACCAGTCTATTTGCCCAATGGAGAATTGGTACTAACTTACTGGGTTGTATAGTGAAGAGGTGGTCAAAGGTGTGTGGATGGGAGCTCACATCACCAGAAGTGAACACCTTCACAAAGTAACTGAGGTACTTCTTAACACAGATATCTTTGATTGACACAAGGGTTTAGTCTAGTTTATTGGTACTACTCAATCTTTAATAAGTTGTGATTTGCTTTTTAAATATTGTTCTATTAATAATACTCAGGTTGTAGAAATACTAATGGAAGAAGTGGGCAGCTTTGGATAAGATGTATGGTAGATCTGTCTTTGCAAGTGTTTGTTTATAATAAAGTAAGCTGTTCTTCCAGCCCACCACTCCCCACTATCAATAATATAGTGGAAAGCAAAAAGCAGTGGATAATTTGCTAGTCCCAAAGTCAGGAATACATGTGTTCAAGTTCTATCTATGATACATACTGGTTGTGTTATCTTGGTCAAATCACATAAACTGCTAGAGTCCCCAGAAAACTCTAAATTTAGTAATAAAAGCTGAAGTAGTGGTCAATCTCTTTTAGTATTGGGAGATTCTGCACCAAGAACTTCCTGAATTTATAAAATCATAAGTTGTAGGTTTAATCCCTGGTTCTGTCACTATCTTTTTGACTGTGAGTAGTCAAAATAGGATTGAGTTTCTTCATCTATAAAAAGAGTGCTAATAACCTTGACAACTGTCCATTAGTTGGTCACTTAATAAGCATTTATTCAGAATGTATTATGGACCAGATTTGGAGGAAAACCACTTTGTAAGCTAAAAAGGATCATATAAATGTGAACCTAATATTGTCTAACCTGGTGGTGCACTGATAGGTAGTTGAGTTTAAGGTCAGACTTTGCTGAAATTCTAAGTGTTCTCCGCTCCTTGGCTGTTCCAGTGGACACGGCAATTTGGTGTCTATGTGAAATTTTGCAATTTCTTTCTCTGTGTATGCTGCCTGCCAATGTAATTATCACAAACACAGATGTAGAAGGAATTTAACTATATCTGTGTCTCTGGGAGCTGGGATTTACACTGGGGAGGTTTTGATGATTGGAACTGAATTTCACTGCTGGGCAAGTGCTGTAACTGTCTAGCTAAGGCTTTTTAAGGAGCTATTCAGGGGTGACCCTGCACAGCACATGGGTGAAAAAAAGGTCAAGAAGCAGTCTGAATTTATGGCCGTCTACCACCTTAACTCTATTAGATCATAAGAATATTGTCTAAATGAAAGACAGACTAGAGTTTTCAAGGGCAGTGGAGGGACTTGAAGGTAAATACTGAAGCTAAAGCAGACTTGATGCTAAGCCTTTCAGAAATATGTTTTCCTCTGCTCTCCCTGGTGATTAATATAACTTTTCAGAACAGGGACATTAAAACTGCTAATACAGGTAGGTTAACTATTTACTCAAAAAGTCATGACACTTTTTTAGCCAAGATTTGGGGTTTGGGGGCAAAAAGGATACCCTCGAAATCTTGTGGAGGATGTACAAAGGGGAAATTAAAGGCGGCAGGGTGCTTTGCTAATTATTCAATGCTGTTTTGCAGCTCTTGCTAAACCCTGAGATCAGAGCAAAGTACACTGCCTGTGACTGGTGAGTGCTTCCCACTTAAGAGGGGATAGAAAGCAGGCCCAGAAGGAGTCCTTGTAGTCGTAGAGGAGGGAAATTACTTTTCAGCTCAGCAGGGGCACCACAAGTACCACAGTGACTTGCAAATGTTCTCATCATAAATAAATATATGTGGGTAGAACAGAAAAATAGAGGTGATAAGTATTACTTAGCTGTCCTGAAAGCTATACTAAGCAGCCCCTTCTTTTTTCTGGTTACACTGCTATGCAGTCTCATAGGGAGTGGGAATAAAGTGGAAAGCACATTTAAGCTTATGGTCTAGGAGGCAGTGTGGTACAGTTGAAAGAGTGGTGCAGAGGTCTTTGGTTAAATCCTGTCTCTAACACTAACTGCTTGAGTGACTTTAAATAAATCACTTATTTTTCCTGGACCTCAGTTTCCTCAATTATAAAATAAAGAAGGGGGATTAGAAGATTTCTATCATCTGCTTTACTTTGATCTTATTAATTGTAGATAACATAGTTAGTAACTCTCTGATCAAGGAACTTATTGGAACCTCAGTTTCCTCACCTATAAAATGAGAATAATAACATTTGCATAACCTCTGGTATAGGTGTTCTCTGTGCTGCGAGAAAAGGGCCTTCAAGCTTGCAAGGGCTAGATATAATGAGGTATTTTCATTATGACTGGTTCAATGTTATCTTGAACAATCATATTGCTTCATCAGACCTCATCTGTAAAATGAGGAGTTTGGGTGAGATAATGCCTAAGGTCTCTTCTAACTTCAAATCTGTGATCCTATATGTAAAGTTTCCTCTCTGATACTACCCACCCACCAAACATGCATTCAGAGGCTGAGTTCCTTGAGGAATGACAACCTCAGGTTCAGGTCTTTTCTGGAGCTACCATCCTCAAACAATAGCTCATTATCACCCACTAATGTGCTTTATCAGACAAAGGACACTATTAGTTGAAAGCAAAGTCATGTACTGAAATATCATAGTGTAAAACAATGATAATAGAACACTTTCCTCCTAAACCTGGAGCATACCCTCCCACAACTACACATAGCATCAGTAGGAAAAGTGGGTACATGCAGAGAGTTACTAGACACACACAGACACATACAACTCAAATTATTTATATTTTTTTTCTATCCAATTAGGATCTACTTGTATTAACATGCAATTTAGCATAATATACCACCCCAATTTACCTGAGACTTCAGATCTGAAAAAAGGAATCTCTAACAGGGTGATCCGAGAAGCTTAAAAAACAAAGTTTGAAAAGAATGAATGTTTGCTGATCTGTTAAAGAGCTCTGGGATTGTGACCAGACTTATTAATTTGCTAGTTTCAGGGCTGCCACAACTGCCTCTCCTTGAAACCATTTATCATCATCTTACTGGTAACAAGGTACCTTCCACATCTCCCTGAGCAGTTGATAGCCTTGTTTCCCTTGTGCTTTTGGCAGAAATTAATTGGAAAAAGAAAGAATTTCCACATAGAGGCCTAATACCAGATAAAAAGTTTCTAAATTATTGTACTACTTTAAAAGTCAGCTACTGAGTGGATTAATGTCAGTTGGTAGAAGTTTCTTTCCTTCCTTTGTAATACCTACTTTGTAGCAGGCTGCTACCCTCCCTTTCCTCCCCCACCCCCGTCTTTTCTTACTTCTTCTCTTTCAGATGAAATCTAGAAGTCATATCAATTTCAGATAAAACCTTATCACATATTTTTAAAATATAGTTGTTTCAATAAAATATTATATCTGTGCCTTTTACCACTATGACTCTGTGACATTGTAACATGTTGTTTGGCTCATGATTCTGTTTGCCTGAAGACCCCAGGTTGGAATGTTATACATACATATACAAATATAAAATAAAATATGTATATAAATATAATGCATTAAATAATATATAAATATGTGTATATATAACATGTGCACGTTTATATAAACACACATATATGTAATGTGTGTATGTATGTATATATCCAGATTTCCCTGCTTCCAACTACTTGCACAGAGAACTAATTCTTATTTGCTTATATTGATAATACCAACCTTGTACTTTGTTTTAACTTTGGCCTATGATACTTGCATCACATATAATAACTCACATTTCTATAGAGCTTTAAGGTTTACCAAGTGCTTCCAACAAAAGCAAAACAAAACAAAAACCAAATCAAGCCCAATATCCTGTGATGTAGATAGTGAATATATTAGAATATCTGTGTTGTTGTGACTTGTCCTATACCTTCTTTGATGTGGAAGAGAACCTTAAAATTCCCCTCTACTATAGAATTGAATTCTGGCTCAACTCTCAGTACACTCACATTGCTGTTACTCTGCTTTCTGAAGAAGTGGGGAGGTCAGGAAGAACAAGAAAGATATATAAGGTTGTATTTGTTTTTTTTTTTTTCTGTTGTGGTTTGTTTTCAGGGCCTGAAATAATGGGAAAAAATAACGTGAGTGTATCTGCAGTCACCTCTGGAAAGACTCTGTGGCAGGTGGACCATTTTGTGTCACAGCTGGGTGAAGCTGATAATGATGATGATGAAAATATAATAATGATAATGACAAATTGACATACTGGCTACGTGACTGGGCAAGCCAATTAACCTTTGAGTTCCTAAGACGACGAGACATGGCAACCTGCATTGTAGGAGAGTTTCCTTGTTTGGCAATTCTTTACTTTTTTGGATTCCCAAGTCCTGTTCTTATTCCTATCTCTAATATCATACAAATATAATAATAACAACAGCAGAAATAACGATTACTAACACCTATATAATCTTTGAAGATTTATGAATAGCTTTCCTCTAGACACTATAACCAAAGTGGTTGCTAAAATATTAACCTCATTTTATAAATATAATATTCAGGTTATGACTTTCCAAAGTTCACATAGTCAGGAGGAAAAAAGTCCCCATTCATGGACTCAAATTCACACCTTCTGAATCCTAATCCACTCCCTCCACCCATACTTCCTCACTAAATATGGTGGTAATTTTTTCTACCCAAAATGTTGGGAAAGGAGTAATCAAATGGTAGTAAGCCTAGAATGCTTTGTGGAAAGAAAAGTTTCCTTCCTTTTTTTTGGAGTATGGAGTACAGTTTATTTTTCTTAAATTGTAATAAGCTACTTGGCTCTCTAAAATTCCATCTTTTAAATCCTGGCAGATATTCAGTGCCTATAAAAATAATCCCCACACATACTCATCCAAGCCCATTACTTTGGGACACTAGTTGTGGTCCTGGAGGGGATGGGGTAGACATGGCTCATATAGTCCTCTTACTCTGCCTTTAGTTTAGTTTGCCTTCAGGCTAGTCCCATTTGGAAGACTCCTCTTCTACCAGTGTTTGGCTAGTTCTTATTTATAACTCTTAATCCCCACTCACCATCCCCCTTATTGATGAAGGGCCCAGATCAGCTCTATTCACTCTCCATACTTTGCTTGCTACTGTATGTCAGCTGCCTTTTCCTTTCTCTGTGGTTCCCTTCCCACATCATTAAGTTCCTCCAGGAACCTTCATTCTGAGGAAGGGCCAAGATAAGCCATTCTTCATTCTCTTGATTTCACCACTATACCTTCATCCCATAGACTTTTCAGCTCTCTTTTCTATATTGTCTTCCCCTATTAGAGTGTAAGCTGTTTGAGGACTGGAGCTTTCTTTCTTTTCATTGTATTTGTATTCCCAGTACCTAGCATAGAGCTTGACCCATAACAATTGCTTAATAAATGCATTTTGAATTGATTTGACTTAAGTGAACATCCTGATTGGAATTTGCATAGCTTCTCAAAGTTCTTCTTTGTCATAAGCTTGAGATCTACCAAAACACACAGATCTTTTTTTTTTCTTTTCACGGAAACATGTCTAGCTATACCTGTATCTTGTACTTGTGCAGATAACTCAAGGTAATTTACTCTCCAGCTGAATTATTCCCACTACATCATTCTGCTTTCCATCTGTTCTTTCTTCTTGGAGCGAAAGTTGACAAATTTAAAGAGAGATGAGGCAGTTTTTGTGGAATATCACTTTTTTAGAAGGTTCATAATATACATAATTAATGTGTGTATTTAATATACATATATATTCAATTCATGATAAATGTCCATTCATTCCTGTATATATAGTATATACATATAAATGCTATATGCATATATAGTAAGTATTTATGTATGTATATGTCTATGTGTATTATACATGTATGTGTGTTTATATATACATATGCATACACAAGTATACACATGTACACATATAGGCCAGATTTTAATTCTATATTACATATATAGGTTTATTCACTTTTATTACTATATTTAATTTGTATTAATTAAACATCTATAGGTTTTTTATCATTAATAGGATTTTGAAATTTATGATAGCTGGCATTTATGTAGCATCATTATGATGTAGTAAGGAGAAAAAACATGGGTTTTGAATCTAAGTCCCTTGACTTCAAATCCCAGGCCTCCCCTCCCCACTGCATCAAGCTGCCTCTCTAACATGCACATTCATTTGCTTATTTTGGCTTAAAAAGAAAAAAAAAACCTCTTTCCTAGCTCTACATGCTCATACCCAGAATACAGACCCATGGCTGGGAAGCTGTATTTGGATAGATCCCTTGCTCTATTCTGCTTCTGCTTCTGGTCCTGATTTTCCCAGTGCCCCAATGATGACAGTATTAACTCTGCCAACTGTTAAATCACCTTCCCTGTTATTCTGTGAGTAAACCATTCTTACAACTTGCTTCCTTGTTTAATTCTGAAGTAAGATTGGGAACTAGAAAAGGTCCTCTAGTAGTCCCAGGTAGAACAGAACTTTAACCCCTCTCTTAGCAGAGCCAATACTTTTGGTAGCCAAAAAGGGAAAGATACTTAAAAAAACACTAATATTCAAAGTGCATCACCTATTCTAACTACCATAAAGCATCCTTATTAAGGTGTCCATAATTCTGAACCACTGACCTTTATGTATGATCTGGGAAGGTACACTTTGCAAAACTATCTTTTTGAAACCTCTTTCTCTTTTTACAGAGGTAGGAAGCACTATAGGTATAGAACATTATCAATAATGCCTGTTTTTTTTGATGAGTTGGTAAATTTTAATTAATTGTTTTTCCTCATTATTTTTATTATTGTTGTCTTCTGATTTGTCTTGGCTCTGTGGAAGCCCATAGACTTTCAATGACTTGCTCAGGGTCACACAGCTAATAAAGGTCTGAGGCAGAATCTGAACTCAAGTCTTCCTATATCCGAGGTCTGCCAATTCATCCACTATGTCATCTTTCTTCATTGAGAACTGCATTTGATATCAACAAAATTATTATTTTAAAAATGTAGCTTCTTGCAATCAGGACTGTTCCAGAGAAATCTGGTTGCAGTTGCTATGATAGATCTGTAATAAAAAAAGTATCCAACTAAATAATTGGGTTTTCTCCACAGTTGCCTCCCCCAAGGTTCCATGTTGCTTCCAGGCTGTGTTCTGGGATGCAGGGAGTCAAGCATCAACTTCTATCAATTAGCTATCATACTTAAGCATCTTTCTAAGTAATGGCCATTCACAGCAGGCCTGGAGGGAAAGTTCTGCCCACAATTGAATGGCACACAAAGGCAAAAAACCATGGCAACCACCCAGCCTTCCCAGTTCTCATAACACTGTCTTCTGACCAAATGGAAAGAACTTGGCATGTGGGAGAAGAGTAGGCTTCTCATTGTGTTTGTGGCATGACTTTTGTGGCATGAGCCCCATGCTCTTTTTCTCTGGCTCTGCAATGTTAATTTGTGAGAGCAGTTACCTAGGTTTTCTCTTTTTTTTGTCAGCATGTCAATCTAGTGCATGATGGAAACTGCTTTTCTATTTTTTTTCCTTCCAGGAAGCACAGCCTGTCAATAAATCTGACTGTCACTGACATTTTTTTTTCTTTTTAGAAAGTCTCAAAGGGCTTCAGTCCATTACATAAAATCATAGAATTTTAGAGAGGGAAAGGGCCTGAGATATCATCAGTCCAGTAATCTCAAACTCAAATTACATATTTGTTAACTTTAGAACAGTTATCTATTTGCATCCCAACAATTTAAATCCTTGCTTGGCTTTTCTTCTTTTTTAATTTTAATTTTTAATTTATGGAATAAAACCCATGCTTAGTTTTTCCATGTTTATTAATACAATTACCTTTTTTTTCCTTGAACCAAATAGCAAAGGACCTTATAGCAGAAGTGGGGTGTCTTCGAACAGCCCCTTGAAGCTGCCCTTATTTTCACTTCAATACAATTTATTTCAGTACAGTTCATTTTTAATTCATCTAGGCATCAGTCTAAACCATTTCAATTCCAGTAGCATTAATTAAATATCTGGTATGTATAAAGCACTGTATATGAGAAATAGCACCTTCCCTCTTGAAACTTCCATTCTGCTTGTTTGAGCTCTCTGATCTAGCCCAATCTGTTCATTTTACCTAGTGGGGAAAGTGATTTATCAAATGCCACATAGCTAGTCATTGGCAAAGCCAAGACCACAACTACGCTTATTAATTCAAGTCTAGTGTTTTCTTCCCACATTACATCATATTGCATCTGACAGTTTTATATATATATTTAGCGTAACATGATATAATTTTTAATAATTATGTACATGGAAATATTTTGCCACAATTCTATAATAGTTATTTCTCCCCCCAACGGGGTTTATTTATTATACATACTGAGTTGAATATATCTATTCAGGAGTCCCAGAGATTTCTGGTTTGCTATCTATAAGGGACAGTGCTATCTAGAGGTAATAAATCTGTATAGGTTGGAGAAATCGCAATCAATCAATCCATTATTCAATCACCATGCATTTATTAAAATCCTATATTCCAGGTAATTTGCTAAACATTGGGAATAAGAAGACAAAAATTAAGTAGGCCTTTCCTTTAAGCAGTTTGCATTCTACTGGAGGAAACAACACATAGACTTGGAAGTATATATAAAATATACCCGAAAATAAATAAAAAGCCATTTATTTTAGAGTGAAGGAGAATGGAGGCTAATAACTTGGAAGAACAGGAAAATATTTATGTATAAAGTGGCATTTAAGTTGGGTTTTGAAGAAAACTGGGGATTTTTAGAGTGATAAGTGATCAGGGAGCACACATAAGGTCTGGGGGATGACATACAAAGGTATGGATATGATACTCTGTGGAAATGTTGAGAAGACCACTTTAGTTGTACTATTGAGTGCATGAAGAAGAGTAATATATAATGATGAAAACATAGGTTGCATCCCAGTTGTCAAGGGCTTTAATGACTCCCTTCTCCCCCACTCCCCCCCCAAAAAAGAAGCTTGCACTTTAGTCTATGGATAATGAGGAACTGTTGTAGTTTATTGAACAAAAGATTGACATGGTCAAACCACTATTTGAGAAAGAGCATTCTAATATCAGTGAAGAGAGTGGAGATGAAGCAGAGAGATCAATTATGAGGCTATTATAATAGTCTGGTTCCAATTTGTTATGACTTAATCTAGGTCAGTGACTATATAATGAAAAAGCGGAACATGTGAAAAACATCCCCATGAAGAATGGGCGCAGAAGAACAATTTGTCCTAACGTCCATAAAGGTAGCTGAAACATGTGCTGTGGAGTGCTTAGAGCTTGATTAGACATTGAAGACATCAAGATCATCCATTGCATCCCAGGTCATCACCAGTCATCTTGACTTTTGTCTTGCAGCTGTACTTAGATGACTCTGGAGGAGAAAGTGAAGCTGAGGACTTTGTACA